>NC_133622.1:251446761-251803011 GCF_048593235.1 Sminthopsis crassicaudata
GCTGCTCCCCCTCTGCAGTTAGGGTCCTCCTCACATTCTCCTCCTCAGCCCCTTTCCGGGCCTCCTTCTGCCTCTTTTCTTCCCCCTTCCCCTTCACTCCCCAGCCTCCCTCCTCCCCTCCTCCCTCTCTCCCTCAGTGCCGGGGTCTGTGCTGGGGCTGTTGGGGAAGGAGCCCTGGGGTGAGAGGGGGAGGCTCCCCAGGAGTTCAGCCAGGCAGGGGGCATACAGGGGCTCCCAGAAGGGGCAGAGGACGAGTATTGTGACCACAAGCCAAGCCTGTCTGGGAGCACCCCTCCCGCTGCACAGATGGGAAATGGCTGCCCTCCTCCCGCCCCCAGACTCTCCCTCCTTTCCTGATCTGTCCTTCCACTCCCACCTCTCCTTCCCTTCTTGAATCCTGCCAGTCCCAGGGCCCCCCCCAAACCCCCTATCCCCCTTGGTTTCTGTGCCTGCCTGACAGCCGCTCCTCTCTCTCTCTCCCCCCTCTCTCCCACTGCCTCTCCCTCCCCCATCCCACCGCCCGCAGCAGCGACCCCTGAAGCAGTCTCTGGGAGGTTCCCTTTGCCGGGAGTCCCACTGGAAGTGCCTCCTGTTGACCCTCCTCATCCACTCATGTGGGGCCGTGGTAGCCTGGTGCTGGCTGGCCACCGTCCCCCGGCTGGCCATCGGCGCCGGCCTCTCGCATGGGACCCCGGCCACCTACCAGGCCAGCCCCTGCTCAGATGGCTACCTGTACATCCCGCTGGCCTTCGTCTCCCTTCTCTACCTCCTCTACCTGGCTGAGTGCTGGCACTGCCACATGAGGGCCTCGCGGGCGCCGCGCACGGACGTGGTCACGGTGCTGGCCCTGATCCGCCGGCTGCAGCAGGCCCCGCCCTGCGTCTGGTGGAAGGCCACCAGCTACCACTATGTGCGGCGGACCCGGCAGATAACGCGCTATCGCAATGGCGACGCCTACACCACGACCCAGGTCTACCACGAGCGGGCCGATAGCCGGACGGCGCGGGGCGAGTTCGACTACTCGGCGCACGGCGTGCGCGACGTCTCCAAGGAGCTGGTGGGGCTGGCCGAGCACCCCGCCACGCGCCTGCGCTTCACCAAGTGCTTCAGCTTCGGGAGCGCCGAGGCGGAGGCTGCGTACCTCACGCAGAGGGCCCGCTTCTTTGGCGCCAACGAGGGCCTGGACGACTACCTGGAGGCCCGGGAGGGGATGCACCTGAAGGACGTGGACTTCCGTGAGTCGCTGATGGTGTTTGCAGACCCCCGCAGCCCCCCATGGTACGCCCGGGCCTGGGTCTTCTGGCTGGTGTCTGTGGCCACACTCTCGTGGCCGC
The DNA here is from genome assembly GCF_048593235.1 of Sminthopsis crassicaudata. Lineage (NCBI taxonomy): Eukaryota > Metazoa > Chordata > Mammalia > Dasyuromorphia > Dasyuridae > Sminthopsis > Sminthopsis crassicaudata. The sequence goes on from NC_133622.1 coordinate 251,448,096, forward strand.
TGCGTGTGGTGGCTGCCTACGGCACGGCCCATGTGCATTACCAGGTGGAGAAGCTGTTCGGGGCCAGCTCACCGCCCCCTGGCCACGCCCCCGGAGGCCCCTCGCTGTCCCGAGTAGCCACCGTGGACTTCACGGAACTCGAGTGGCACATTTGCTCCAACCGGCAACTGGTGCCCAGCTACTCGGAGGCCATGCTGATGGGCCCTGGGTCCACGGCCTACCTCAGGGGCTGCCAGCGCTGCCGCCGCTCCGTCAGCAGCAACTCGCTGCCCCCCTCCCGTGCCAGCGGGCCCCGCCTACCCTTCAGCCGAAGCCGGCTCTCCCTGGGTGGCGGGAGTCGGGCCACGACGGGGGTCTTCCGAAGTCTGAGCGGAGGGCCGCTGGCTCGCCGGGGGGAAGACACCGAGCCCTTGGAGAGCCCCCCCTGCTACCAGGATGCTCTCTACTTCCCTGTCCTTATCGTCCATGGAGACGGGGGTTGCCGGGGGGATGGGCAGGGTGCCATGTGAGCACCCTGAGCAGAAGTCGGGTGTCGTGGCGCCGGGGCCCGGCGGGGGATCCACACACCCGGGGCCCCAGTGAGTGATCGGTTTTTGCAGAGACCCAAATGGCAAACGCTCCTGGCGGGGGGGGGGTGGGGGGCAGGGCACGTGGAAGCCATGCTTGGACATGGTGATGGGGAGGCTTGGAGCCAACAGAAGGTGGAAGAGAGATGGAGTTTCCCTCAATCCCGGCTCCTTGGATGTTTTCCCCAAGAGCTAAGGGCCCGTCTGGGGCCCAGGTCCTGGGGAGCAGGACTACAGCAGGGACCGAGATCGTCTTGGAGCGGGTTGGGGGTTGCTAGGGAGATGTTTACTTGGGGCCAAGGGCCCATTTCCCTTGGGGAAAATCTCCCCTCTGGGGCCGGGGCTCCAAGACACTGCGAAGCATTCAGACCAAGGGGAAGGGGCATCTCCTGCTCCGGGAGCTCTGTTCATCCACAGCTTCTGCTTCCTCGATCCTTTGGGGTGGACCCCCTTTGCCCTCATGGAGAAGCACAAAGGGGAGCAGGGGGCTGGGGGGCTTGGTCCCGCCCTCCCTGGGGCTCAGAATGAGTGACGAGACCCAGGCCCAGGGCCTGAGGCTTCTGCCGAGCTCATGTCTGCCGGAGCATGGCCGCTCCCAGGACCTCCAGCCTGGCTGACCCAGCCCGGGCTAGGGGAAGGGCCTACAGGCAGCCGCCCGGTGCCGTGCTAAAGGGGGCAGTGGGGGAAAGTGGCAGGAGGTGGCCCCCCCTCCCTCCTCTCTCCAGTTCATTCTGCACCCCCGTGTCCCATCCAAACACTTGCTCTTCCTGGGGGACCCTTCTCAGACTCCTCCAGCTCCCTCATTATGAGCACCTCCAAAGTGGGCTTTGCTTGTCTCCTCCCTCCTCCCCTCTCGTTCCCTCCCATGAGACACCCTCCTCTCTTCCCCTCCTCCCTCAGGAGGCTTCCTCTCTCTACTGTCCTCCCCCCAAGGGAGCCAGCTGGGGTAGGGGGAACTGGGGCAGCATGTGGGCCCCCCGAGGCTCTGAAAGCCCCCTCTTTTCCTTAATGTCACGACTCCCACTCCCGGGGGCGGCTTCATCCAGGTGCCCCCTGACGTCTCCTTCTGTGATTCCTGTCCCTGGCCAAGGTGCCCCCCTGAGGACCCTCCGGCTCTAACCCCTCTGGGGAGACGTGGGCTCTGCCGGCAGGAGGCCCCCGGGCGACCAGGAAGAAATAAAAGTATGAAACAGCTGAGCTGCCCCTCCTGCTTTCTGAGTGTGGGGCTTGAGAGAGAAGGCCCCGGGGGGCTCGCAGCAAGGGGGAAACTGAGGCCCGAGCTGGAGGCATGATGCAGGCCCTGGCGTGCCCGGGCGGGGCCTCTGGCAGGGAGGACAGCTCCCTTCTTACTCTCTCGGGCTCTGTGGGGGCTTCGTGGGGGCCTCTCCAAGGACGGAAAGGAAAGGGAAGGGACGTGCTGGCCCCTCAAGGAACAGCGACTGGGAGACTGTTTGTGGTCACAGCAGAGCTCTCTGCCCCCCACCCCCCAAAGCATACAGAACTTTACACTTGGGGACATAGAATGTCAGAGCTGGGGGGGGGCCTAGAAATAGGGGATGTCAGAGAGGGGGTGATCCCTGAACAGGGAGCACAGTAGGCCAGAGTGGACGCATCAAGGCAGGCCAGATGAGCTGAGACGGGAGGACACAAAGTTTGGGGGCCCCCGGGCGTGTGTGAGAACATTGAAGGCCGGCGTCCTGGGCCCAGGGCTCGGGAGGAGGAGACGCTGGGCCGGGGCCACGGAGACGGACCCAGAGCCGATAGTGGCGGAGGAGGCAAGGACTCTGTGGGCGGCTGAGGAGCCACCGCTTCCTACCTGCGTCACCAGCAGAGGGCCCGTCATCCCGCATCTTCAGGAGGCCACAGGGTTTCCTCAATCAGTGGAGGATGAGAAGCTGCAGGCCAGAGCACAAGGATGGCTACTGGAACCCGAGCTGTCCTGTCCGGGGAGAGGGCGGGCTGTCCCCGGGCTCTCCCTGCTCTGGCTGGAAAGGGCCCTGGAACAAGCCTTGCCAGGGGACCGGCCTTCTCCCCATTTCATGCCCACTTAGGAACAGATGGGGAAGCTGCCTCCATCTCTTGATTAAGTTACACCCAGGCCCCTGTGCGCCCGGCCCATCCATCCAAAGGACAGGCCTGGGCCAGGGAAGGCAGAGGAGGCCTGGACCACCCATGTGTTCATGTGGGAGGCGGCGGGGACTCGGGGGCCTCGGGGCTTCCCCGTAATGACAGAGAAGCTGCCCTGGGATGACCTTGAGCAACTTGTGGCTCTAATTTCCCCATTAATGAGATGGCTGAGGGTCCTTCCAGTGAGGGGCTGGAAGAGAGGCTGGAGCAAAAGCCGAATACCCGGCTCAGACCTGGGTGTGGATCCTGCCGCTGTGGCCTGGGGCACTTTGGCTCTCAGTTGCTTCCTCTAGGACACAGCCTGGGATCTCCGCTTCCTTCCAGGTCTGGTAACCATGAGGCTTCTCGGCCATCCCCGAGGCCCTGGTACTTGCGTCAACAAACGTCCATGGGGAAGCCCAAGTCCCACAGGCCACTGCTAACTGCTGTGCGTGCACACTCACAACACACACACACACACAGCTGAGTTAAAGTCACTGTTCCCCCCATACTTATCAGCAAGTGTTTATTGAGTACCTACTATGTGCCGACAGTTTGCTAGGGATGGGAAATACAAGACCCAAGCAAACAGCAGGGCCTCTGGGCCGGAGTCCCAACTTGGTCTCTTGCTTGGCCTGGAACGGTCAGTCAACATTTATTAAGCACCTACTACGTGCTGGGCCCTGAGACAATTTAATGGGGAGGCCCCAGAGAAACAAATATCGAGTACACAGAAGCTAAAGACCAGAGGAATGGGAATTAAGGGAAGGAGGGCACCGGATAAGGGGGATTGGGAGGCTGCTGGTAGAGGGGGGTCTTAGCTGAGATGGGGAGAGGGGAGAGGGGGGAGGGGGGAGGGAGAGCTTCCCAGGGAGGGGCTGCCAGAGAAAGCCCAGAATCAGGAGAGGAGGGCCTCCTCGGTTGGGAGGCCAGAGACCCTGGAAGGAGGACTTGCTTAGGAGTCATTGGCCTTTAGTAAGCAGGGAGAGAGCTGGGCTTTACAGCCTCCCTTTAGCGGCTGGATGGAGGCGGAGGGGGGGGGGGGTGAGGCAGGCCGACCTGCCCCCAAGAGTTATCGCGCCTGCCCAGGCTGAGATGCTACGGAGCTGAAATCGACAGGCCTTGGCTTCAGCTCGGATTGACCTTCGGGGCCCCTTTCATGAGGCATTTAGGGCCTGGGTCAGGGCGACTGCGGCCGCGGCAGCGGGCCTCCCGGGGCTGGGAGCTGGGGAAAGCGGACAACCTGGGCTTCTGCCGCAGGACCACGAGGTGGCGACAAAGTCTCGCTCTCGGAGGCTACCCGGAGCCCCGCCCCCAACAGGCGCCCAACAAACGTTTGCTGGATTGAATAGAATTTTCGTTTCCCCCCGTTTGGACTTTGCGCCCCGGGAGTTGAGCGGGATAGGGGAGGGGGTCCCCGGGAAAAGAGAAAGGTTCTCAGGCTGGCCCCCCTAGAGCAAAAGCTTCCCCGGGATCTGGCCCCGTGGGGAATGAACTGCCCCATAACAGGAGGTCTCCAAAGAGGGGTGCCCTGCGGGGATCCTGCTGACTGGACTAGGTGACGTCCCAGGCGGAGACCCCCGGCCCGAGGCCGCAGAGCGCCCCAACATCCCAGACTCGGGGGGCGGGGCCTGCGGCTGGGGAGGCTCGGCTCTCGGGGGTGGAGCCTGCGGGTTCCGATTGGAGAATATCAGGGTTTGTGGGCGGGGCGAGCCCTGGTGGGCGGGACCCACGGGCTGGGGGCGGGGACTGCACCCACTCCGCATCTGGTGCTCATTAGCGGGTGACGAGGAGCCCTCGGCGGCCCCCTCCCCAACAGCCCCGGCGAGGCCGAGTTAACTCCTTGGTGCCCTCGGAGCTTCTGGGGAAGGTCCCCGCCGCGCCCCGCGAGCGCACACTCGGTCCGGGCTCCGGCCCTCGGACCTGGGCAAAGCCCTGGGCCCTGCCCCCTCCCCCACCACGGTCACTGCGCCCGTCCCCGCTTGGGCCCGGGCTCTGCACCTGCCACTGCCTCTGGCGCGCCTCCCTCCGGCTGTCATCCCCGGCCCAGCCCTTCCCCAGCTCTCTGCGCCCCTCTGGCAGTCCTCTCCTCGGTCCGTTATCCTAGGCCGACACGCCCCCTTCAGCCCGTGACCTCTGACCAGTCTCTCCGTCTCCACCGACCCCTCCCCTCCATCTCTGTGCTCTGGACGCTCAGCCCCGGGCCAGGCTTCAGGTCCCGGCCTCCGGAGCTCGTCCCAGGACCGGGAAGAGAACGGGCTCCTCCTCCTCCTCCTCCTCCCTCTGTCTGTTTGTCTCTTTCTCTGTGTCTGTCTGTCTCTGTCTCTGTCTGTCTCTCTCTGACTCTTGTCTCTCTCTCTGTCTCTGTCTTTGTGTCTGTCTCTCTCTGTCTGTTTCTCTGTTTCTCTGTCTCTGATTCTCTCTCTCTGTCTCTGTCTTTGTGTCTGTCTCTCTCTGTTTCTCTGTCTCTCTCTCTGTCTCTATCTTTGTGTCTGTCTCTCTCTGTTTCTCTGTCTGTCTCTGATTCTCTCTCTGTCTCTGTCTTTGTGTCTGTCTCTCTGTCTGTTTCTCTGTTTCTCTGTCTCTGATTCTGTCTCTCTGTCTCTGTCTCTGATTCTCTCTCTCTGTCTCTGTCTTTGTGTCTGTCTCTCTCTGTTTCTCTGTCTCTCTCTGTCTCTGTCTTTTTGTCTGTCTCTGTCTCTGTCTCTGTCTCTGTCTCTGTCTCTCTGTCTCTGTGTCTGTCTGTCTGTCTCTGTCTCTGTCTCTATCTCTCTGTCTCTGTCTCTCTCTCCCTCCTCTTTCTTCTCTCTCCCCCTCTCTCCCCACTTCCTTCCCCACCCTCTTCCTCCATCAGGCTCCAGGCTGGAATCCCATGTTAGAAACTCAGGCAGGATCTGGGATCTGAAGCCCGTCTGGTTTCAGTTAGGGGAACGTGAGAGCAGAGACTACTCGGGGCCAGGCCCCTCCCTCCCTCTGCTGGGGACCTCAGCACCCCCTCCCATCCTGGCCTCTGCTAAGACTCCCCTGCTGTGCCCTGTCCCCTCCCCCCAGACTCCCTCAGGGAGGCCTCTCTGGGAACCTTTGGCTGGGCCTGTGAAGGCCGAGCCAGTCCCAGGCTGGGGGCTGGGGGCTGGGGGGTGCTCCGGGTCCCCTCTCTCCTCTCTGCTACAGACCTGCTTTCTCAGGCTCCCCCCCCCAAGGGAAGGGGATGGAGGCCCCAGGGGGAGGCGGGGCTGCGGCTGAGATGCTCAGCCCTGCTTGTAATTAGAGACCCTAAATGCTGGGATTGGGAAATTACAGGGACTGTGGGGGATTCAGATGCCCGGCCCGCTCCACCAGCCCCGTGGGCCCCCCAGGAACAAATCGGCCCTGCAAGCCTGGTCCCCAGCTTGCCCCACGGCTGCCCTTGCTCTGGGTCTCTGCTTCCCTCTAAAACCGGAGCCCCCGTGATCCAGAACCCGGCTCTGCCCACTCAGAACTCCTGAAGCCCATGTCCCCAGACCCACTCCTTCCTCTCAGCCAAGGGGGAGTAAGAAGGTCCAAGAGGAGAGCTTTGGGAGGGCGCCTGGTGGGACCTGCAGCCAAATCAGCGCTGGGAGCCAAGCCAGGGGAGTCTCTCCCATCCTCTCCCCTCCGAAGGCTGCCCTTCACTGCCATGTCCCCGGCCCCAGGCCGGCTCAGTGCACCCCAGAGCGGGGCCCGAGAAGTCGGGGTCTGCGGGGGACGGGCGCTGGGAGCATCCAGGCCCCCTTCCTGTCCAGCCCGGGAGATGGAAACAGGGAGCGCCCTGGCAGGGAGGACCCGGGCCCCGGGGGCCCATCCTTCCTCTAAATCTGCAGGCGCTGTCCCCCCTCCCCCCCGCGGTGGCCAGAGTGAGAAAAGAGCACTAACCATCTGGATTCTAGCTGGGGACTTCAGGAGTCCCTGGCCCCTCAAGAGGGCTCGCCTCCCCCACGCTCCGTCCCTCCAGAGCTTCCGGGACCTGATGTTCTTTGCGGCTTGGGGGGAAGGCCACGAGAACCCTACTTCTCCCTCCTTGTTCTCCTGTGCCCCCCCCAGCGGGCCCTTTCTCCCCCTTCTTTCCAGGGATGCCTCTCCTCCTCCTCCTGCGGCTGCTCCTGGGGGCCCCGGCCCGTGGCCATATGACAAGCAGAGCTGAGGGTCACCACCCCATTTATTGGAGAACATTCTGGGCTCCCGCCCAGGCCCCCCCTCCTCCCACCCGGCACTGACTGGCCCGGGGCCGGGGATTTCCCCCTAGTGGAGAGGCCTGGAGGTGGGCCCGGGACCTGGGGAGGTGCGAGCAGAGAAGGCAGGGTGGCCCGGCAGGCCCGGCGCCCCCTGGGGAGTGCAGTGGCCCACGTCCGGGTCCTGGCAGGGGAGCTGGGCCAGGTGTGTCTGTCGAGGGCAGTGAGTGTCCATGGTGGCGAGCTAGGGGCATCGGGGGCGGCATACCTGGGTCCCCCCAACCCCATGGGGAGTAGTAGTGAGTGTGGGTCTGAAGGGGGCAGCTGGCTCCCCCATCAGGCCCGGGGTGCAGTTTCCTGGGCTTCAGTCTAGGAGGGTCCCCCACCCCCCCGTGTCCACGGGAGAGGGGCTAGCTCCTTGAAGGTCCGAGGAAGGAGGGGTTCCCATCCTCCTCCTTCCCGCCAATCACACACTGGTTCTGCAGGTCATGACCCCTGACAGGCTGCCCCCCTTGGGCTCAGTCTCCCCCTTGGCCCCCGAGTTTGTGATCCAGTGGTAACAGTCTGTGATGCTTTTGTTGGGGGCCCGGGGCCCACAGCGGGTGCAGTACACAATCCCCACGGCCAAGAAAATCACCAAAAACACGCAGGTGGGGACCAGGAGGGCCACCAGCAGCCAGCGGTCGTCCCTGCGGCTCCGGCTCCGGGCCGTGGGAGAAGGCAGGGAGGACCCCAGGACGTCCAGAACCGGGCCGGGGTCTGGGAGGGCGCTGGGGGTGTGGGAAGCACTAGGAGAGGAGGGGGGCCTGCTGGGAGCTTTGGGACCAGAGGGGGAGAGGGAGGGGGGTGAGGAAGCTTGGGGCCTGAGGGACTGGGAAGCAGGGGGCCGCAGGGTCTGGTCCGTGGGAAGGGGAGCAGGGACAGAGGCCGGGGTGACGGGGAGGCCGGGGGAGGAGAGAGCCGGTCGCAGGGGCCTGAGGGGGGCCAGGCTTGAGGGGAGTTGAGAGGTGGAGGGGAGAGGAGGCTTGGTAGCGGAAACCAGAGGGGGCTGCCGGGCAGAGGGCACAAGGCGGGGGGCCCCGGGGGCAGCAGGGTGCCCGTGGGAAGGAGGCAAAGGGGGAGGAGTGGTAAGAAGGCCAGGGGACTGTGGGGCAGGCAACCAGGGAGCCCTGGTGGCAGAGGGGGCAGGGAGCCGGTGTGCAGGAGGTAGGGGATGGTGGGTGCCAGAGCCCATGGGAGGTCTGGGAGTTGGAGGCAAAGGGGGCCGGGAAACAGGGATGCCCGGGACCTTCCACACGGGAGGGTGGGTGGCAGAGAAGGCGGGGAGCTGGGAGGGAGGGGGGGGAGGGGGGCGGCTTGCAGGGATCACGGGGAGCCAGCGGGCGGGGGGCAGCCTGGGGGGCCGAGTGATGGAAAGCAGTGGGGGGAGGTAGGGAGATCTGGGGGGGATGTAGAGAGGGGGCCGAGTAGGGCCGACGTGGGGAAGCAGGGGTCTGTGAGGCGGCTCAAAAGCAAGCAGCGGCCGTGTGGGCTCCAGCCACGGGGGCCCGGCGGGCTCGGTCCAGCCGCCGTCGAAGCCGTCCCAGCCTTCGTCGTCGTCCTCGTCCTCCTCTCGCGTGTCCCCTCCCAAGGCTCCCTGGCCCGCTCCCAGGGGGCTGCAGCTGATGCCGTCCGGCTCCAGCTCATGCCCTTCGCTGCAGTAGCACTCGAACCCCCCGACATAGTTGACGCACATCTGCTGGCACACGCCAGGGATCTGGCACTCGTCTGTGTCCAGGCAGCGGTGGGGGTCCTCGTCCGCCGGCCGGAAGCCCAGGCGGCAGTGGCAGCTGTAGCCGCCGGGCCCGCCTGGCTCGCACTGCTGCTCACAGGGGGCCTCGGCGCAGGGGTCCACGCAACCGCGCCCGTCCACGTCCAGCTGGAAGCCGTCGGCGCAGCGGCAGGACACCCCGCCGGCCTCCCCGTCCACGCACTCGTGCTCACAGCCGCCGTTGTCCAGGGCACAGCCGGCCAGGCCGGGCCCAGGGCCCGGGCACACGGGCCCCCTGCGGGACCAGCCCACGCCGCCCTCGGGCCTCTGCATGCAGAGCAGGGAGGCGCTGCCCCCCTCGGAGCAGGGCACGTCGGCCACCGAGCCGAAGGGCAGCCAGTCCAGGGCGTCCGTCACCAGCTGGAAGGGCGTGGTGTAGAAAGTGGGGCCCTCCTGGCCCTCCTCGGTGGCCAGGGCCGGGCAGGCGGCCTCGAAGCCGAACTGGCACAGGTAGCCATCCACGGGCAGCGTGCAGGAGCCCTCGCGCCACAGCTGCCCGCCCCCAGCCTCCATGGCCACACAGCGCAGGGCTGGGCAGGCCCCGGGGCCCGCCGGCGAGGCCCAGTTGGTGAAGGCCGTGTCCTGGTCCCCCGTGGTCCAGGTGAAGCCCCGCAGGGGGCGCTGGGGGTGGCACTGGCGAGGCTGCCGCTGCAGCCCGATCCACAGCAGCCGGCCCGGGGCTCCCTCGGCCTTCTGGCCCGCCAGCAGGCCCAGCCGGTGCGCCTCCTCCGGGGTCTTGGGGGTGGCGAGGTTGCCCCCCAGCTCGCGGCAGGCCCTCCAGGCCTCCAGGAAGGTCCTGCGCCGGGGGAAAAGCACGTAGCAGCTGCTGGGCCCGCAGGAGGCCGCAGCCTCCTCCGGGGCTGGGGGGCCCTGACCCAGAGTGGGCCCCAGGGCCGCCCAGGCCAGGAGTAGCTTCAGCATCGCTGTCCCCCGACAGACTGGCCGGGCCAGGCCCCTCCAGCCGCTCTTGACAGGGGGAGGAGACTGGGGCCTCCGGGCAGGGGGGGGAGGGCGGGACTTGGGGCCCGGTTCCCTGCCCTTGTAAGGCGAAGTCTGGGGAGGCTGCCAGCTCCCCCTGCTCCCCCCAGGGACCCGGGGCAGGAAACGGCCTGGGCGGGAGAGAGGGGAGAAGGGGAGAGAGCAGAGGTGTGATGGGGGGCAGCGGGGGCTGGAGGTATGAGGGGGAAGGGGGGCCGCAGGGCATGGGGGACAGGCAGGGGAGCCTGCAGGGCTGGGGGGAGAGGAAGCAGGGAGGGCCAGGGAGCCCTGGGAATGAGGGGCAGTAAGGCGGGGAGAAGCAAGGAGGAGGAGGGGGGAAGGAAAGGGAGGAGGAAGGGGAGGAGGAGGAGGAGGAGGAGGAGGAATGGGGAGAAAGGGGAGAAAGGGGAGGAGGAAAGGAGAGAGGGGAGGAGGAGGAGAAAGAGGGGGAGGAAGGGGGCTGGCCATCAGAGCAGAGAGAAATATGGTGGGCTGGAGGGGGGGATCTGGGAAGGAGGGGGATGGGACTGGCTGAGGTTGGAGGAATGATCCCCCCAGGCCTGGGAGGGGCCGATTGCAGGACTCTCCCAAGATGAGCTCCTGTGTTTACCACAGGCCCAAACATTCCCTCAGCAACACACACTCTGACATGTTAACTCTCAGTCACACATGCTCTGACATGTTAACTCTCAGTCACACATGCTCTGACATGTTAACTCTCAGTCACACACACTCTGACATGTTAACTCTCAGTCACACACACTCTGACATGTTAACTCTCAGTCACACATGCTCTGACATGTTAACTCTCAGTCACACATGCTCTGACACGTTAACCTCCCTTGTACATCTCTGACATGTTAACTCTGAGTCACACACATGCTCTGACATGTTAACTCTCAGTCACACATGCTCTGACATGTTAACTCTCAGTCACACACACTCTGACATGTTAACTCTCAGTCACACACACTCTGACATGTTAACTCTCAGTCACACACGCTCTGACATGTTAACTCTCAGTCACACACATGCTCTGACACGTTAACCTCCCTTGTACATCTCTGACATGTTAACTCTGAGTCACACACATGCTCTGACATGTTAACTCTCAGTCACACACGCTCTGACATGTTAACTCTCAGTCACACATGCTCTGACATGTTAACTCTCAGTCACACACGCTCTGACATGTTAACTCTCAGTCACACACTCTGACATGTTAACTCTCAGTCACACATGCTCTGACATGTTAACTCTCAGTCACACATGCTCTGACATGTTAACTCTCAGTCACACACGCTCTGACATGTTAACTCTCAGTCACACATGCTCTGACATGTTAACTCTCAGTCACACATGCTCTGACATGTTAACTCTCAGTCACACACACTCTGACATGTTAACTCTCAGTCACACACGCTCTGACATGCTAACTCTCAGTCACACACGCTCTGACATGTTAACTCTCAGTCACACACATGCTCTGACACGTTAACCTCCCTTGTACATCTCTGACATGTTAACTCTGAGTCACACACATGCTCTGACATGTTAACTCTCAGTCACACACGCTCTGACATGTTAACTCTCAGTCACACACTCTGACATGTTAACTCTCAGTCACACATGCTCTGACATGTTAACTCTCAGTCACACATGCTCTGACATGTTAACTCTCAGTCACACACACTCTGACATGTTAACTCTCAGTCACACACGCTCTGACATGTTAACTCTCAGTCACACACGCTCTGACATGTTAACTCTCAGTCACACACGCTCTGACATGTTAACTCTCAGTCACACATGCTCTGACATGTTAACTCTCAGTCACACATGCTCTGACATGTTAACTCTCAGTCACACACACTCTGACATGTTAACTCTCAGTCACACACGCTCTGACATGTTAACTCTCAGTCACACACATGCTCTGACACGTTAACCTCCCTTGTACATCTCTGACATGTTAACTCTGAGTCACACACATGCTCTGACATGTTAACTCTCAGTCACACACGCTCTGACATGTTAACTCTCAGTCACACATGCTCTGACATGTTAACTCTCAGTCACACACGCTCTGACATGTTAACTCTCAGTCACACACTCTGACATGTTAACTCTCAGTCACACATGCTCTGACATGTTAACTCTCAGTCACACACACTCTGACATGTTAACTCTCAGTCACACACTCTGACATGTTAACTCTCAGTCACACACATGTTCTGACACATTAACCTCCCTTGTACATGCTCTGACATGTTAACTCTGAGTCACACACATGCTCTGACATGTTAATTCTCAGTCACACACGCTCTGACATGTTAACTCTCAGTCACACATGCTCTGATATGTTAACTCTCAGTCACACACGCTCTGACATGTTAACTCTCAGTCACACACTCTGACATGTTAACTCTCAGTCACACACTCTGACCTGTTAACTCTCAGTCACACACTCTGACCTGTTAACTCTCAGTCACACACGCTCTGACATGTTAACTCTCAGTCACACACTCTGACATGTTAACTCAGTCACACACATGCTCTGACATGTTAACTCTCAGTCACACGCATGCTCTGACATGTTAACTCTCAGTCACACACGCTCTGACATGTTAACTCTCAGTCACACACTCTGACATGTTAACTCTCAGTCACACATGCTCTGACATGTTAACTCTCAGTCACACACTCTGACATGTTAACTCTCAGTCACACACGCTCTGACATGTTAACTCTCAGTCACACATGCTCTGACATGTTAACTCAGTCACACACGCTCTGACATGTTAACTCTCAGTCACACACTCTGACATGTTAACTCTCAGTCACACACACTCTGACATGTTAACTCTCAGTCACACACACTCTGACATGTTAACTCTCAGTCACACACGCTCTGACATGTTAACTCTCAGTCACACACTCTGACATGTTAACTCTCAGTCACACATGCTCTGACATGTTAACTCTCAGTCACACACTCTGACATGTTAACTCTCAGTCACACACGCTCTGACATGTTAACTCTCAGTCACACACATTCTGACATGTTAACTCTCAGTCACACACGCTCTGACATGTTAACTCTCAGTCACACACTCTGACATGTTAACTCTCAGTCACACACTCTGACATGTTAACTCTCAGTCACACACATGCTCTGACATGTTAACTCTCAGTCACACGCATGCTCTGACATGTTAACTCAGTCACACACGCTCTGACATGTTAACTCTCAGTCACACACGTTCTGACACATTAACCTCCCTTGTACATGCTCTGACATGTTAACTCTCAGTCACACACACTCTGACATGTTAACTCTCAGTCACACACACTCTGACATGTTAACTCTCAGTCACACACACTCTGACATGTTAACTCTCAGTCACACACATGCTCTGACATGTTAACTCTCAGTCACACACACTCTGACATGTTAACTCTCAGTCACACACACTCTGACATGTTAACTCTCAGTCACACACATGCTCTGACATGTTAACTCTCAGTCACACACTCTGACATGTTAACTCTCAGTCACACACACTCTGACATGTTAACTCTCAGTCACACACATGCTCTGACATGTTAACTCTCAGTCACACACATGCTCTGACATGTTAACTCAGTCACACACACTCTGACATGTTAACTCTCAGTCACACACATGTTCTGACACATTAACCTCCCTTGTACATGCTCTGACATGTTAACTCTCAGTCACACACATGCTCTGACATGTTAACTCAGTCACACACACTCTGACATGTTAACTCTCAGTCACACACATGTTCTGACACGTTAACCTCCCTTGTACATGCTCTGGCATGTTAACTCTCAGTCACACACATGCTCTGACATGTTAACCTCCCTTGTACATGCTCTGGCATGTTAACTCTCAGTCACACACATGCTCTGACATGTTAACCTCCCTTGTACATGCTCTGACATGTTAACTCTCAGTCACACACATGCTCTGACATGTTAACTCTCAGTCACACATACGCTCTGACATACTGACCTCTTCACCCATCGCTCCCCGCTGGACATGTGCTGCCCGTGTGACTTGGGGCAGGTTGCTCGCCCGGCCAGTCCCCAGCTTCCTCTGGGCCGCCAGGCCTGTCAGAGGCTCTGAGGACCGTCCCTCCCGGGCTTTTCTGCTCCCTGACACTCACTCTTCCCACTACACACGAGTTCTGAGATACTAACCACTCCACTTCTGGCTCCGCCAGGCCAAGTACGTGCCCGCCGTGACCTTTGCCCTCTGGGCCTCCCTCCCGGCCACTGATGCTCTGCCGTGTTACTTGGGCTAACATACTGACCATCCCCGTCACCCCCGGCTTTGACCGAGGAAGCTGCTCGGCCTCCGACCCGCCGCCCTCCTCGTTCCAACCATGAGCCTCGTCCTTCAGCCCTTCCTTGGTCCTTCGCCCCCCCCCCCCCCAGGTCTTCCAGGGCCCCTCCCCAGCAGAAGAGGGATAGTTCTCTTTGGCTCTGAGAGGAGGAGGGAAAGGGAGGAGGGAGCCCTCACAGGAAATGCCTCTCAGGCCTCTCCCTCCCATCTTGACCCCTGGCAGGCCGGGGTCAGGGGCCACAGACCGGGAGAAGCAGAGGCCGGATACGCAGGGTCAAGGAGCCAGGGTCCAGAAGGAGGTCGTTGTGGTCCAGCCACACAAACCCTCACACACAGACACGTGATGGCACATAATGCTTTCCAAACGAAGCAGAGAATCCAGAGGCCCAGGGAGGACGTGGGCAAAGACACAGACTACTCCCTGCACATGCCCCGAGGGCCTACTGTGTGCCTGTGCCTTCCAGGCCCGGAGCCCTGTGACCCTGGGTGGTGATTTTACTCTGCTTGCCTCAGTTTCCTCCTCTGGAATAGGAGCTGGAGAAGGGAATGGCCCCCGTGCCAGTCTCTGCCCGGAAGACTCGGGCCCGGCAGCACAGCGTGCCAGGTGTGGTCCTGGGCACCTCCAAACAAAGCCAGGCCTGGGGTAAATGAGAACTAGCGCCGGCTGCAGACACAGAGTCAAGGAGTCCCCCCCATAGAGAGCCCTCATCAGGACCCCGGACAGAGCCCGGGGGCGCAGGGCAGCAAGAAAGGCCTTTGGATTTCAAGAAACATTTCTAAAGGGCCAGCTTGGGACTCTGTGCTCAGCAGAGGGCGCAAGAAAGGGGGGCCCAGACAGTCGCTCTGGTCCTCGGAGAGGGTTTTCAGCCAGAGAACCCCAAGTGGGCAGTTATTGGCAGGGGGATGGAGGAGGGGGACTTGTGGAGGCTTCCTACAAAAAGTGGAGCTTTAGCTGGAATTCAAAGGAAGCCGGAGGTCAGAGGTCAGAGAGGAGGAGGGAGAAGGCCGCAAGCTGCCCCAGGGAGCACCCTGTTCTAGAGGGCTTCATTGGAGGAAATGAGGTCCAAGGAGGCTGGGGGGTGGGAGGGGACCAACAGAGCATGTTCCTGGAGGCCAGAGGGAGTTCCTGAGCAGGGTGGGGGGCATGATCAGACAAGGGCTTGGGAATGTCCCTAGGGCAGCCAGGCTATGCAGCACCAGCCCTGCAGTCAGGAGGTCCTGGGTCTCAGACACTTAACACTTCCTGGCTGTGTGACCCTGGACAAGTCACTTAAGCCCAGTTGCCTCAAAAAAAAGAAAAAGAAAAAAAAGGAATATCCCTTCATGGAGACTGAATGCAAATCAACACATGCTATATTCACTTTTTTCCCTCTCTAGTGGTTTTTCCCTTTTGTTCTGATTTTTCTCTCCCAGCATGATTCACAAAGAAATCTATATCTTCAAAATTAATGTATATGTACCAAAAAACCCCACAACAACAACAATGTTTTTAAAAAAGGAATAATCCCTTCAGAAACTGAGGATGGGCTGGAGTGGGGGGAGACAAGGCAGGCGGAGACCCCCAGCAACCCCAGACACAGTCCAGGTATGAGGTGATGAAAGTCTGCACCGTGGCTGGCGGGAGTAAACGGGGGAAAGGGATGATGGGACCACTGCCACAAAGAGATTCACGGAGAGATCATGGTGACTTTGGAGAGGGGATTTCCAATGGAATGATTTTGGAAGTGAGACTGCAGAGGGAGAGGAGAATGACAGTTTTATTGTATGAATAAAGCAGTGCAGTTGGGAGCAGAAGGAACACAGAACCTTGGGGAAAGACTCTCCTCGAGGATGTCTTGGGTACGATGTGGTCACCTTGGAATGTCGCCGTACAAAACGACGAGCTGACAGGCTCAGAGTAAGGGGGGAGCGGCCTAGGGAGGAAGATGCTGTCCACCCTCAGAGAGAGAGAGAGGTGATGGGAGCAAATAAGAGGAGGGAGGTTCCGATAGGTGTATTTGTGGGGGTGTTTATGACCACCTAGGTTTGTGTGTACACACGACCATGTATGTATATGTACATATGTAAGAATCAGCTCATACCTGGATGTATCTGGGGCTGCTGGGAGTCTCCGCCTGCCTTGTCTCCCCCCCACTCCAGCCCATGCTCCACTCAGTCGCTGAAGGGATTATTCCTTTTTAAAAATTTGTTTTATTTTTTCTGATGATAGGTAGGAAGCTCTGGGACAGGGAGTAGAGCCGTTCCGGGGACTTTCTAAGGATTGCCCGGCAGCAGCAAGAGCCTGGTAAGGTTAAGTGATGTGTTGGGAGCCGCGATTTCTCCAGCTCTGTGAGCAGGAGGGAAAGCAGGAGGAAGAATGCAAGCCAGTGGTTGGTGATGAGATATAAATGATAGTTATTATTACTAGCTGTTGTTAAGAACACTCGATGGACACTCTATACCGACAGAGACTACCCACGACATTCAGGGGCAGCAAGCCTAGTGGAAGGAAGTGGATGATGTCAGAAGCAGATACTCATACCCCTGCAGTACTGGAAATATGAGCTATCCTGGTGTGCTATTGTGTCACAGCTATTCTCCCTCTTCCCTCTTTTGTCCCTTTGTTTCCTATTGATGTGTGCCCTATATGTGAGTATCTTTACCAGATATTCTCCTGTAAGCATTCCCCACATATATACATTGACCATAAGTCCTCCTTTCAGTGTGTCCTTCTAAAGAAAAACAGATAGATAGATAGATAGATAGATAGATAGATAGATAGATAGATAGATAGATAGATGATAGATAGATAGATAGATAGATAGATAGATAGATAGATAGATAGATGATAGATACATGGATAGATAGATAGGTAGATGGATAGATAGATGAATAGATGGATAGGTAGATGGGTAGATAGATGGATAGATAGGTAGATGGGTAGATGGATAGATGGATAGATGGATAGGGAGAGGAGTACATAGATAGATATAGATAGAGAGACGGATGGATAGGGTAGATAGATGGATGGATAGATAGATAGATAGATAGATAGATAGATAGATTAGACAGATACATAGATAGATAGATAGATTAGATTAGACAGATACATAGATAGATAGATAGACAGATAGAGTAGATACATAGATAGATAGATAGATAGATAGATAGATAGATACATGGATAGATAGATAGGTAGATGGATAGGTGGTTGGGTAGATAGATAGATGATAGATAGATAGATAGATGGATGGATGGATAGATAGGTAGGTAGATAGATAGATACATGGATAGATAGATGGATAGGTGGATGGGTAGACAGATAGATGGATGGATAGGGTGGGTACACATATAGATAGATAGATAGATAGATAGATAGATAGATAGATAGATAGATAGATAGATAGATGATAGATACATGGATAGATAGGTAGATGGATAGATAGATAGATACCTAGATAGATAGATAGATAGATAGATAGATAGATAGATGATGGATAGGTAGATGGGTAGATAGATAGATGGATGGATAGATAGATAGATAGATAGATAGATAGATAGATGATAGATACATGGATAGATAGATAGGTAGATGGATAGGTGGTTGGGTAGATAGATAGATGGATAGATAGATGATAGATACATGGATAGATAGGTAGATGGGTAGATACATAGATGGATAGGTAGATGGGTAGATACATAGATGGATAGATAGATAGATAGATAGATAGATAGATAGATAGATAGATAGATAGATAATAGATACATGGATAGATAGATGAATAGATGGATAGGTAGATGGGTAGATAGATGGGTAGATAGATGGGTGGGTGGATAGATAGATAGGTAGATAGATAGATGAACAGATGGATAGGTAGATGGGTAGATAGATAGATAGATAGATAGATAGATAGATAGATAGATAGATAGATGGAAAGATGGATAGGTAGATGGATAGATAGATGCATGGATATATAGGTAGATGGGTGGGTAGATAGATAGAATAGATAGACAGACATATAGACAGACAGGTAGATAGATGATAGATACATGGATAGATAGATGAATAGATGGATAGGTAGATGGGTAGATAGATATATGGATAGATAGGTAGATGGGTGGGTAGATAGATAGATAATAGATACATGGATAGATAGGTAGATGGGTAGATAGATACATGGATAGATAGGTAGATGGGTAGATAGATAGATGGATAAGTAGATGGGTAGATAGATGGGTGGATTCATTGATAGATAGATAGATAGATAGATAGATAGATAGATAGATAGATAGATAGATGGAAAGATGGATAGATAGATACATGAATATATAGGTAGATGGGTGGGTAGATAGACTGATAGAATAGATAGATAGACAGACAGACAGGTAGATAGATAGATAGATGATAGATAGATAGATAGATAGATAGAAAGAAAGAAAGAAAGAAAGAAAGAAAGAAAGAAAGAAAGAAAGAAAGAAAGAAAGAAAGAAAGAAAGAAAGAAAGAAAGAAAGAAAGAAAGAAAGAAAGAAAGAAAGAAAGAAAGATAGATAGATAGATAGATAGATACATGGATAGATAGATGAATAGATGGATAGGTAGATGGGTAGATAGATAGATAGATAGATAGATAGATAGATAGATAGATAGATAGATAGATGGATAGATAGATACATGAATATATAGGTAGATGGGTGGGTAGATAGACTGATAGAATAGATAGATAGATATATAGACAGATAGACAGACAGACAGACAGACAGATAGATAGATAGATAGATAGATAGATAGATAGATAGATGATAGATACATGGATAGATAGATAGATGGATAGGTAGATGGGTAGGTAGATACATAGATAGATGGGTGGATTTATTGATTGATAGATAGATAGATAGATAGATAAATGAATATATGGATAGGTAGATGGGTAGATAGATAGACAGAAAGATGAATAGATAGATAGATATATAGATAGATAGATAAATGAATGAATATATAGATAGGTAGATGGGTTGATAGATAGATAGATAGATAGATAGATAGATAGATAGATAGATAAATTAATATATAGATAGGTAGATGGGTAGATAGACAGATGGGTGGATAGATAGATGGATAGATGGGTGAATGGATAGATAGATAGATAGGTAGATAGATAGATGGATAGGTAGATGGGTAGATAGATAGATGGATAGATGGGTAGATAGATAGATGGATAGATGGGTAGATAGATGGGTGGATGGATAGATAGATAGATAGATAGATAGATAGATAGATAGATAGATAGATAGAAAGATGAATAGGTTGATAGATAGATAGATAGATGATAGATAGATAGATAGATAGATAGATAGATAGATAGATAGATAGATAGATAATGAATATATAGATAGGTAGATGGGTAGATAGATAGATAGACAGATAGATAAATTAATATATAGATAGGTAGATGGGTAGATAGATAGACAGATGGGTGGATAGATTGATGGATAGATAAATAGATAATTGGATAAGTAGATGGATAGATAGATGGATAGGTAGATGGGTAGATAGATAGATGGGTAGATGGGTAGATAGATGGGTGGATAGATAGATAGATAGATAGATAGATAGATAGATAGATAGATAGATAGATGCATAGAAGGATGGATAGGTAGATGGGTAGACAGATTGATAGATAAATAGATAGAAGATAGATGGGTGGGTAGATGGATAGATAGATAGGTAGATAAATAACAGGATCAAATGAAAGTTGTATTTATGCACATAAACATGCATACATTTAGCACTTGAAAACTTTGAAGTACTATATAGATGTTAGTTATTGTTATTATCACAAGTGCTCTTCATCCTATTCTATGACCATCTAGGTTCCCCTATGTGTGTGCACCTCTATGAAAGTTCCTTTAGAAGGGGCAGCTAGGTGGTGCAGTGGATAGAGCACCAGCTTTGAATTCAGGAGGACCTCAGTTCAAATCTGGTCTCAGACACTTAACACTTCCTAGCTGTGTGACCCTGGGCAAGTCACTTAACCCCAGCCTCAGGGGGAAAAAAAAAAAAAAGAAAGAAAAGAAACTTCCTTTAGAATGTCTATTTATGTAAATGTCATTGTTTTGAATTAAGTGTGTCCTCTGGTTGGCCATAAAAGCAAACACATTGGTGGGGGCTCATAAACTATCTTGTTTTTAGTGGATTTGAACACACAAATTATCTAAAACCTGGTCTGGGTTATCTGGGTATTTGAACTTCTGTTTTAAGCACCTGGACTCCTTTTTAAACACCTGAACTCATATTCAGGTCTGTCTCATTCAAGTAGAAGAATTGCCACTGAGAGTGGAGAAATTGGCAAGGAACATGGTATTATCCAGGATAGGGACCTGGAAGGGCAGCAGCAAAGTCTTCTGCAAAGTAGTAAGATGATACTATTATTAAAGGAATAAATGATGATACATGTACATTAATTTTAAAAACACAGATTTCTTTGTGAATCATGTTTGGATTCTATATTATGGGAAATATGTATGTATCTCCTTGCTTAATTATAATCTGCTTAAGGTTGGGGGGAGGAAAGGGAAAAAATAAAAAGTGGACAGCAGAGATCAAAAGAAAGCCAAGGAAGCACAGAAAAATGGACAGCTTTGAAAACGACGTGTAGTCTTTATTATCCAGGTTCTCTAGAAATGGAAATTGATTGTTTTATACTGAAGTGGAGCCAGTGCTGGGGATGGCTTTCCACCAAGTTAGCCAGTAGAGACAGGAGAGAGAGAAGGCAATATCTGGGCTGGAGGAGAGGGGCCTCATCAGAAGGTTTCTTAGGGGGAACACGGGCATGTTTCTGGGCCCCAGAAAACCAGCCAGGAGTCAAGGGGGAGGAGGACTGGAGACGGATGATGAGAAGGTGAGAGAATGGAGGGACAGAGAGGGCAGTGCCTGGAGAAGATGAGATGGACACGGGGATTTGTGGGGGCCAGGAGAAGGGCCTTGTGTGGGAGGAAGGGCTGGAGGCAGCTAGGGGAGGGGAGATGAGAGGGAGCTCCTGGGGAGAGGCCCTGGTTTTCCAGGGCATGGAGGGGGGCCGCAGGAAACTTGGGGCAAGGTAGGAAGCTCTGGGACAGGGAGTAGAGCTGTTCAGGGGACTTTCTAAGGATTGCCCCGCAGCAGCGAGAGCCTGGTAAGGTTAAGTGATGTGTTGGGAGCCGCGATTTCTCCAGCTCTGTGAGCAGGAGGGAAAGCAGGAGGAGGAATCCAAGATCAGTGGCCAGCGGTTGGTGACGAGATATAGGGCCAGGGACCAGACTGGTCAAGATAGGGAAGAGCAGCCAGGTGATGGCCTGGGGCGAGCTAGGGGTCAGAGGTGCCTCTGTGTGCCCCCCAATACTTAGTGAAGTCTGAGGGCTGAGCCTGCCGGACTGTAGCCAGGGAGACCTCCCCCCCAAAACTTACCAACGGGGTGACCGTCGGGGCAAGCTGGCTGTCAGTCATGGTGGAACGTCCTGCTGAGCGAGCAGAAGCGCTCTGGCTTGGTCAGAGCAAGTTTGCCCAGGTACACGGCGCCCGGGATTTAGTGCTGGAAGTGCTTTGGAGGGCATCCCCGCCACCTCTTTTCCAGAGAAAGGGAGGGCCCAGGAGGTCAGAAGGGTCACTCCGGATGCGCCCAGCTAGGACCCCTCCTCTGCTGCGTCCCCCGAGCCCCCTCCATCCCCCTCCATCTGGGTCCCAGCAGGAACAGGGTGCTGGGCCTGGCCTCCCTGGGTCTTGCCTGTCCCCGCTCTGGGGGCCTGGTCAGCCCCAAGATAAGAGAGGGGCCAGCCCGGTACCAGGCAGAGCCAAAGACAAAGACCTTAAGCAAACAAAGGCTGCTGGGAGAACAGCATTGTAAACAGAAGTCGGCCCTGGCTCCCACTTAGGCCCAGAGCAGGAGCCCAGGAGTCAGCTCCAGCCGGTCTGGGGGGGCTTTGGGAGATGGGGGCGATGCCCCGCTTGGGGCAGCCCAAGCTGGGTGGGCTGGGAAGCCAGTGGACATGCTGGGGGGGAGGGGAGTCCCCAAGCTGTGTGTGTGGTGGGGGTGGGGCTCTAGCAGGCCCTGTGTGAGGAGCAGGGGGGCGCCCAGCCTCCTGATGCTCCCTTCCAGATCTGCCCTGCTGAGCCGGCACATTTCTTTGTGTAGAAATCAGCTCTTCTCCCCATTCCTTTCTGCCCCCCCCACCTCCAGTTCAATCTCCTCCTTCTTCCCAACCACCTCAGCGTCTGGCCCACTGAGGAGGGGCCCCCACCCAGCCCGGGCCCCTAGGGCCAGGGAGCTGCAGACGGCGGAGAGGGCCGGGGGGCCGCCGGGAGAGAAGGGGGGGCCTGCCTGGATCCTGGGAAGAGCCGGGGGGCCAGGGAAGGGAGGGAGTTTGGAGTGGGGAGTCCAGAAGGCTGGGAGGGACCCAGGACTCACTCCTCTCCCCAGATAGAAGCAGCCCCACCCCATCAGGCTTCTGGCAGGGATTGGGGTCAAGGGGGAAGGGAGCAATGGAGGAGAAAAGCAGCGGGGAGAACTAAGGGGGGTGATGAGGACACTTGGGCTGGGCCCCTCTGGGCGCTCCCATCTTGGGGATCGATCTTCCTCCCAATACAAGCTGGAGAGGCTGGTGCTCCAGGCCCAGCCCTGACCCACAGAGCCCCCTACCGCTTCCTTCCCCACCTGGTCACATCTGCCTTTGGGAAGCCCCTCCCCCAATCTGAAGCCCTGTCGGGCGGCGCCACTGAGGCAGGGGTGCTGAGGACCCCTATCCTGTCAGTGGCCCTCCCCCAGCCTGGAAGGCTTCCAGAGCCCAACGGGCCTGCCCTGCACCCCATTTCCCCTTGAGCCCAAAGGTGTAGGTTCAGGCTGAGAGCCGGGACAATCTGGGGGAGAAGCAGCAAGGGGGCCCCGGACAGGAGACGGCCCGAGCCCGCGTTCCCCAACCCTCCCTGGACTGTCCCTTTGGCCCTGGGCCCGCCCCCCCCCCTTCCTCTGCCACCCCATTGCTCTCCCTTGGACTTTTTCCTCCCATCAGTCACTTCTGACATTCTGGGAGGGGCTTCTGTCTCTTCTTCATCTCTGGCAAGATCTCTCCATGTCTCTGAGGGTCTTGAGCCCCCTCCCATTCTACAGCACAAAGCACTGAGGCAGACAGACTTAAGCAGGGGCCGGTCACTCAGCTGGGGGGGGGTGAGACCCGCCGCCCCCTCTTCCCGGGGCTGTCCCCTTCCCCCCCTCCTTCCTGTTTGAGGGACTTTCTCCCCCTTGCTCTCTTCAATGGCCTCTCCTCCTCCTCCATCTCTGGGGGGTCTCTCTCTGTCTCCCCCTCTCCTGGACGGGATCCCGATACATGACACCCCTCTCTCCGGCTGCCTCGGGTGGCAGCCAGGGTCCGGCTGGGGCGATTGCCAGTCTGGGGCAGGGGGAGCCAGACCAGACAGGATATTTACTTTGTGACTTCAAAGCCCAGCGTGGGGAGGGGGTGTTGCTGTGGGATGGGGAAAGGGCTGTGGTGAGGAGCAGGGAGGGGGGGCTTCGGGAAGGGGAGCACGGTCCGTGAAGCAGAGGAGGGAAGTGGACCCGGGCTGAGTCGGCTCCTCAGGGAGGGACCCCCTTCCTGGCCCAGCCCCCACCCCCACCCCCCCCACCCCCCCCCCCCCCCCCCGCTCTTTCCCCCCTTCACAGGTAGAGCATTGGGGGGGGTTAGAAGGCAGAGCTGAGAGCTTTAAGGCGGAGGCCTCGGGACAGGCCCAGAGTTCAGATCTGGGCTCCCCAGGCCGGGCCCTGAAGCTCCGGCTCCTGATCCCTGAAATGGCCCCGATTGTTTGGGGAAAAAGAGAGAGATGGACGGGAGGCGGGGCTGGCCTTCAATCCCAACAAAGGCCGGCTCTCCCCTATCCCTGGACACAGAACACAGACTGTCGGGCCTGGGGGGCTCCTGGGCCCCGGAGAACGTCCGAGCTGAGACACCTGTCCCGAGGAGCCCCAGAGAGGCTGGGGCCGCGCAGCTGAGGCCTGAAGCCGGGCCCTGTAGCCCGAGTCCTGACTGCGGACTTAGGGCTGTGGCCCGGCCCGGCACAGATAAGGCCAAGGCAGAAAAGGGAGACTGAGCCACTGAAGTGGCGGCCCCTCCTCCCAGGGTCGGCCTGCCGTGACCTTCCGTGGTTCCCGCCCATTAAAATGCAGCATCTGTGGGAAAGGGGGCCAGGGCAGGCGGGTCACGCCGCCTCCCCCTCCCCCTCGCCCCCACCCCCCCACCCCGCCCCTGGAGCCATTTCCTCATCGTAGCTGAGTGAGAACAGCAGAGGAGGGGCCGTCTGAGCCTCCAGCTCCGGCCAGGAGCCAGGATTTCACTCCTGGGGAGGCACCCACTGAGCCCCCCCCCAGCCACTCCATTTCCAGAGGCCGCGGGGGGTGCAGAGGAGCTGAGTTCAGATCCAGCTTCAGACACTCACCTAAGCTGTTTGCCTCAGTTTCCTCAACTGTAAAATGGGGTAATAGCAAGATTGTTGGGAGGGTCAAATGAGACAACATTTATACAGGGTTCCCTCAGTGCCTGGCACATGGGAGCGCTGGGGAAATGCTTCTTCCCTTCCCCTTCCCCGGGTTCGCTCAGAATCCAGGCTCCTCCTGCAGGGATGGCCCAGGTCCTCAGCGGCTGAGCTCGGATACTACACCCTCAGCCTCCTGGAGCCCCTCCCCCCAGGAGCCCCTCCTCCTAGGAGCCCCTCCCCCAGGATCCCCTCTCCCCCCAGAAGCCCCTCCCCCAGGAGCCCCTCTCCCCCCAGAAGCCCCTCCTCCTAGGAGCCCCTCCCCCCCCGGGAGCCCCTCCCCCAGGATCCCCTCCCCCCGGGAGCCCCTCCTCCAGGATCCCCTCTCCCCCCAGAAGCCCCTCCCCCCGGGAGCCCTCCCCCAGGATCCCCTCTCCCCCCAGAAGCCCCTCCCCCCGGGAGCCTCTCTCCCCCCCAACCTAATTTGTGTCTCCAGCGCCGGCAGGGCAGCCTGCCTAACCCCCAGACCCCTGACCTCCCTTCCGCCCTGCCCCCCCCAGCCCCGAGGCTCCAGCTCCTGGCTCTGCCCCTGGGCCAAATCTTCCCTCCCAGAACCTATCAGCCTCCCCCTCCCCCAGGCGTTACCCCCATGAGTCACCCCGGCTGGAATCTGATGAGCTCAGGCCACCGCGCCCTCCTGCCCCTGCCAGTGGGGTCACCACCCCCTCCGCCTCATCTGGATCTGCTCAGCAGCTGGAGAGCCCCTCCCTCCCCGCCCCCAGCCCCTGTAGGCACGGCCGGGAGCCCGGGTGGGGGCGGTGCAGGCCGGGTCTCTCCTGGGGCTCTGGCTGGGATGCCAGGGGGCGCCAGGCTCCCTCCCGCTCTGGGGAGTAAACTGCGGCAGTGGAACCCCGCCGCTCCGGACTCGCGTCTGTGTGGGCAGGGGGCCGGGCGGGGAGCGGGCCTGGGCGTTCGGGGCCGTGTCCCGGGGGCTGCCGGGTCTCAGTGGTCCCGCATCTCTGCGTGGGCCAGACAAGCAAGAAGCCGCTCTCTCCGGGCCCCCCTCCCCCCTTTACAGATGCAGGGAGGTTAAGGGAGCCCCCCAAGCCCGCGACCGTGGGGGCAGAATAAGCAGAGGGCCGCGCCAGCTAGCTGGGGGGAGGGGCCTAAGAACGCGCAATGCCGGGGCTTCGAGCGCCCTTAATGGGGGGAACTGGGGGAGCCCTGGGACGCCGGGAGTCTGACGGGAGGAAGTTAGCATCCTCCACCTTCAACTCCAGACTGTGAGGGGGGCAGGGGGGGGAGTCAAGAGACAGAATGGGGGGGCAGTACAAGGCAGAGTGCAGACTGGGAGTCAGGGCTGCTGGCCCCGAATCAGGTCCCCCCCAAGGCACCTTTGGTGAGGACTCCCCTCAAGAAAGATGCTTCTGGTAGATAGACTCCTGTTTTCCCCGCTCAACCTCCCTTTTATTCATTCTCTCTCTCTCTCTGTCTCTATTTTTTCTCCCTCTGTATCTCTCTCTCTTTCTATCTCTCTGTGTCTCTGTCTCTGTCTCTTTCTATCTCTGTGTGTGTGTGTCTCTCTCTCTTTCTGTCTGTCTCTGTGTGTCTCTCTCATCTCATTCATTCCCTAATGCCCCTGCACAGGCGACTGCCAACTTCGTGGCTCCAGCCCCGTCTCCACGTGCAAGGACCGGCAGCACCAGGCCTAAGCTCGTTGCCTCTCCCCCAAGCCCGGCTTTCTGTCCACGTCCCCATTCACCCGGTATCCTCTGTCCAACATCGGGGGGCTGGGGACGACCTTGGTTGGATGGTAAACATTCATCACGTGCTCACGGTGCTAAATGCCCGGAAAGGTGCCCAGCTAAGTGCCCGGCGACAGAGATTGAAGGTCAAAAACAGGGAAATAATGCCCACGCCCACAAGGAGCTGCTGTTCCAGCAGGGGAGACAACAGGCATGTGAATGAGAAGACCCAAAATAAGGACAAGATGATTAGGAGGTGAGCGGAGCTGGGGCAGCTGCAGATGGCATCGGGAGAGGTCTCTGTGGGAGGGCGTCTGAGCAGAACTTTGAAGAAAAGCGGGGATTTTAGGAGCCAGAAGGAGGTGGGAGCGTGTCTGAGGCACAGGAGGCAGGATGGCGAGGGTGGGGAATGCGGGGAGGGCGGCTGAACGGCCCCTGGAGGGTGGCAAGGGAGGTGGCAAAGAAACCGGAGTGAGAAGGAGTTGGGGGCCCAGGGGGGAAGGGCTTCACCAGCTAAGCAGGAAAGCTTCTAGAGGCATCAGGGAGCCACGGCCTTCGAGGGAGCCACGGCCTTCGAGAAAGCCAGCTGGGATCTTGGGCCATGAGAGGATCCAAATCAGTTCCAACTGATCAGTGATGAACAGAACCAGCCACACCCACAGAGAGAACTCTGGGAAATGAGCGTGGACCAGGACAGAGCATTCCCACTCCTTCTGTCATTGCCCGCTGGCTTTTTTGTTTTTCTTCCCAGGTTATTTTTACCTTCTTTCTGAATCCAATCTTTCCTGTGCAGCAAGAGAACTGTCTAAATATATTGGATTTAACATATGCTTTAACATGTTTAACATGTACGGGACTGCCTGCCATCTGGGGGCGGGGGTGGGGAAGGAGGGGACAAGTTGGAACTCAAGGTTTTGCAAGGGTCAGTGTTGGAAAATGCATATGTTGTCAATAAAAAGCTTTAATTTTAAAAAAAGAAAGAAAAGAAAAGAAACGAAAAGAAAAGAAAAGAAAAGAAAAGAAAAGCAGCTGGCTGGGACCCATCAGAGCCAAGCTCTGGAAGGTTTGAGGAGTGGGTGGCTGCCTAAACCTCCCGGATAGGATGAGGTCACAAAGACCACAGAGACCCCTGTGGACCAGAGGGGGTCCCCCGTGGACCAGAGGGGGCCTACACAGACCACAGACTGCTTCAATGACCTAAGTCAGAATTGATGATGGGGCCACGTTTGGACCAATGAGGGCCACAGGTCTGGAGACCACGAAGAAATAAACAGAGCAAGATTTGGCAGCTGATATGGGGCCAGGAAGTCTGGAGCTGAGTGGGACATCATGAGGGGATGGCAGCCTGAGCTGTCCCCATTGGGGTCTGAGAGGATGGTCAAGATGGGGGAGCCCTGGCTCGCTGCTCTGTGCATCGGCGGTCTGTGCCGATGGCTGCTTCCCCTGCCGTGGCTATAAGGGCTGGGTTTGTTTTGGGGGGTCTGCCCCTTCTATCAGACAATAGAAAGGCTCCCCCTTCTGCACAATGATCCTCTCTGTTGGCCAATGAGGACCAGAAAAGGGGGTGGGGGAGGCCAGCCGGCTGTGGGGGGATGCTGTGACCTCTGCGACTCTTGTGTCCATTGCCGCTCAGTCTTTAGGGGGCCTGCCATGGGCTGCCCCCATCTCTGATGCTGCGCTGCTCTGGGTGGGCCGGACTGGAGGAACAAAACCCCCAAACCAGATTTTCAGTCTGGAGAAGAGAAGACTTGGGAGTGGGAGGAGAGTCTCTGCATTGAAACATATCCAGATTTCCCAAGAAGCCGGGGCATTGTATGCGCTTCTGTGTACATGGAAGGCGTGACTCTGGGCCGGACTGATATCCCATGGTGGTGCCCATGAGAGCCACAGGGTGGGTGTGGAGCTTCTCGGGGACCCGAGACTCTGGGCAGAGATGCTCAGGGAGAGGGAGGAGGGAAGGGCGGCCAGTCTCAGAGAGATGGCAAGGGGCGGCCGGAGCAAGTTTGGGCCCTCCTCGCGCCTTGGTCTGAAAGCTTGTCTGGCTCCCCCACAAAGGGCTCCTGTACATTCTTCAGCACACACGAATCCGTAAAACCTCCCTGATTTGTGGGGGCCGCTTGCTTGGATTCAGGGGCTCAGGCGCTTCTGTGACTTGTGACAGTCTTTGTGAGCGGGGGCTCAGCTGGGGGATATCACATAAGAACCGCCTTCTTGCTCTGGAGCCATCCAGGAAGCCGCCATTATTCTGGCCCTTTTATCAGCCATAGTCAAGGGAGAAACCGGGCCTAATATTCTGCCTCCACATGGGTGAAGAAAGGAACACGCCGGACCCTGCCCTGCTCCTGTTCTTGAGAGAAAGTCTCCGTCCCCCAGAGGGAGGAATGGGTCTGATCCCAGAGACCTTTGCTCCCAAGTGGCAGAACAAACCAGAACGCCTCGGCGCCCTCAGGCCTCTCACTGGGTGTCTCCAAGGATCACTTCCGGGAATTCCAATGTGACAGACGTCAGATGGCCATCCAGGGCCCTTTCAGCTCCAACATTTCTCCATCCCTTGGCATGGGCTGGCACTTAGTAAATGTTGATTAACTGACTCTGTCCAGGGGCACACCGGGGGGTCTCTGGTGCAGACCCATGGGAGGGGGATGTCAAGTCAGGGGGCAGATGGGAGACTGTTGCACCAGCTCAAGATGGCAGCTCAGGTCAGTGGGCAGAGAGAGGGGAGGAGAGGGGAGCACGGGGGTTTTGGTAAGTGATCAGCTGGGAAGGATGGGGGTGCCAGTAGAATCCCTGGCTTCCTTCAAGCTTAGCTCAGAAGGCCCCTTCCCTCCCCGAGCTCCCCGCCCCAAATAATGCTGTTTCTTTTGTTTCATCAGTGCCCATGGATAAATCACCTCTAGGAGCAGCTAGGGGGCGCAGTGGTTAGAGCACCAGCCCTGAAGTCAGGAGGACCTGAGTTCAAATCTAACCTCAGACACTTCCTGGCTGTGGGATCCTGGGCAAGTCACTTAATCCCCATTGCCTGAGGAGAAGAAAAAAGAATTATCTCTGTCCTGACTCCTCCTTAGTCTATAGGAGCATCCCTCCTGTACATCGCCAACTTCCCAGCAGCCACCTGGACTAGATGTCCTGGAAGGATTTCCACCTGAATGATTCCCAACATGGAGCTGCCCTATTTCTAGCAAGGCCGAGCCACTCTTCATTGGGAAGAGCAAAGCTCTTTAAAGTCATCATCAGAGAGGGACAGGACTGCAATCAGTGGCTCGGCTCTGGAGAGGACGATGTCCCAAAGACCACAGAGACCCCTGTGGGCCACGGAGCTGGGGGGCAGCTCCTCCCAAGGGACCAGAGCTCTCCTGAGTGCTCCCAGACTGGGGGGTGGCCCTCATTGGCTGTTGGATTCAGGAAGCCCTGTCCCCTGCTTGATGTCGGTAGGCTGAATTGTTTTAGAGACGAGCTAAATTCTAAATTCTGATATTCCCGGGGGTGGAGAGAGAAGGCGAGCCAGCTCTCTTGTTTCCAGGATGGGGGCAGGAGGCGGGGCGGGGGGGGCCTCCAAGGCTGGATCCTGGCCCTGGAGTCCGGCTTCTGGGCCCTGACACATCCACCCGCCTCTCAGGGCCCCGATGCCCGGCTGGGCTCGAGGCTCTGCCCCCCACCAGAGGCCTCCAGTCGTGCCCATTTCCTTCTCATCCCCCCCACGGGCCCCTGGCGACATCCCGATCTGGAGTTGCTGCCCTCGCAGCTTCCTTTCGACCTTTGGCCTTTCCTGGAGGTCACCCTTTCCACCTGTGGGGAGCTACCTGGGGGGGATTGGCAAAGTTCAATCAAACGCCCCTTCCTCCAGGAAGCCTCCCGTGCTGCCCCTAGCGCTTTCTCGCTCTCTGCCCCCAGATACTGTTTGCACCTCTCTGCGTTCCCCTCCCATCGTCCCCACCTCATGGCGTCCACCCCATGAGTCACTAGGGCTGGAATCTGCTGAGTTCAGGCCACCCCACCCAGCTGCCCACCCTCCTTCCTGCCCCTGCCAAGGGGTCCTGGCTCCTGCACCCCTTTCTCCACTGCCGCCCGCCCTGCCCCCCAGGCCCAAGGCTCCACAGAGGGGACAACTGCCGGCTCGGCCCCCCCCCCAGTCTCTGGTGCATCTGGATTTGCTCAACAGCTGGACGGCCCCGCAGTTCCCCAGCCTCTGTAGGCAGGGGCCGGGGCTGGGAGCCCGGGCTGGGGAGGGGCCGGACAGAGGGTGACCTCCGGGGCTGGGGACTGACTGTGCGCCCCTGGCATGGAGGGCTGCCCCCCCCATGTCCCTCAGGCTGGAGGCCCCCACTGCTCCTTCATGGGCTTGACCCACGCGACCGCCTTTCACCGGGGCTTCTGATCCCCATCGTTCAGCTGGAGCCTGAGTGTGGCTCAGTCACTTCCAGGCCTCTTCCTCCGCAGCCTCAGTGACTGCCAGGACTTGTCCTCCACCTGGCCTGGACCCTCGGGTTTATTCATTCATTCATACATCTATTAGTCACCTGCTGTGTGCAAAGGTCCCTAGCTGGGCGGCCTTGGGCAAACATGTGGCTGAACCTGCAAGAGGGGAGTGCGAGCTCCTAGCTTGCTTCCGGCCTCGGCGCCTCAGCTTCCCCTTCTGTCCCACAGCCCCCGGACCGGCGGAGGGCGGCAGCCGGGCCCCTCCCCAGGGGGAGTCCAGCGGGGAGGGGAAAGCGAGCCGGGACCCAGGAATAGGCCGGAGGTGGATGCCGCCCCAGCAGTTCCCAGGCCCGGGCCAGAGAAGGGAGGAAGTGTCCTGGTGTGGGAGGAGGGGAGCCCAGTCCCCCAGGCCCTGCCCCCTCCTCCTCTCCCGGGACGTTCCAGGCCCCCGGGGCCCAGCGTCTGTGCTAACAGGGGAGCCCCCCCCCCAGCCAGGCTTGAGTTCCAATCCTGGCGCGGGCGGGGACGTCGGCCAAGCCCTCTGGGGTGCGTGTGGGGGAGGGGGGAGGCGGGATTCCCTCCGGCCTCGGTTTCCCCACAAGCCGAGCTCTAAATCCCTGCGCGCCCCCAGCCCCAGCCGAGGGCCCCGCCTCAGTTTGTTCGCCGGCCGAGGAAGGGCTGCCCGGGCGGGCTCCCCTCGGAGCGTCCCAGGTGCCGCCCAGCTTGGCGCCCCCTCCCCTTCCTTCCTTTCTCCGGCTGGAGGACGTGGCAGGAGCGCCCTCTGGTGGCGCGAAGAGAGAACGAGGACGGAGCCCGAGAGGGAGGGGGGGCCTGGTAAGGGGGGGTCGGGGATCAGGGGCTTCCGAGGCTCCGGGGGAGACAAAGAGGCGAGCTCTCCCAGCTGGGGGAGGGGTTGAGAAGCCGGGGTCTCCACCTAGCCCCAACCCCCGCACTCCGGGCCCAGCCTGAGTGACACCCCCCCCCCCCCAGCCACAGACCCGAAGTGGAAGGGCCTACAGCGAGCACGTGACATCGGCGCCGGAGCGCGACCCCCACAGGCGTCCCTGTGACTGGGGGGGGGGGGGGAAGCCGCCGGAGCCGGGTCCGTGCCCCCCTCAGGGGCTGCCCGGACGGGAGGCGGGGGGGGGGGGGGCGCGGGGGGGGGTGAGGGGGGGGCGGGCGCTCCCGGGCCTCGGCTCTGGCTCTCCCGGCGGGCGGCAGCCTTCGGGGGCCTCTCGGGCCTTCCCCGCGGACACGCGGCTTTCTGGAGGCCTCCCCGGGAGGTTACTAGGGGTCACGGGCGTCCCCCAGGAGCAGGAGGAGCCGCTTGTCCAGAGTCACAGCCAGGAGTCGGAACCGAACTTGAGCCCAGAACTTGGGGTCTCCAGCCCCGCTCCCCCAGGGTCATTGGGCCGGGCGGTTTAAAGCGCCTGCCGAGAAGGAGCTCCGTCCGCGCCAGGGGCGGGGAAGTCCGAAGGGGGTGGGGCCTCCCCTCCCCCACCCCACCTCTCCATCCTAAGGGGTGGGACTCGGCCCGAGGGGGCCTCCAGGGTTAACCACTGGAACTGGGAAGGAGGCAGGGAGGCAGGGGGGGTGCACCGGAACCCCTGAGGCTCCGTGCTCAGCACCTGAGGTCACGGCCTCCAGGACCCTCTCCTCGCCCGTGGATCGGAGGCCGGGAGGACTGAGCCTCCTGGCGCCCCACGGGAGCCTGTGATTGGGGGGGAGAACCCCCCACCTTCCTGAGACTGCCAGGGCTGTCCGGCACGGGGCTCAGAGCGGGCCTGGCTTGGACGGAAGTTGGGGCGCTACCTGTTCTCGGCCTTGTCTGAGCCCCCACATAATAAGTACTTAATAGGTGCTTTATTCATTCATTTGTTCATTCATTCATTCTGCAGCAGCAGCAGCCTCAGCTCTCCAGTCCTGGGAGGTCCTGGCCCCAGCTAAGCCCCCAAGGCCTTTTCCTCCCCCACATGGGGGGTCCCAGGCCAGTGCCCCTGTGCCAGCTGAGCGTGGACGGGCCCTCGGAAGCCAGCTCTGGGCGGTCACTCCTCGGGGCCCCCGGGCGCCCCTTCGTCTCCCCCCACTTCCGGCCCCTGCCCCTGCTCTGCTTCTGCCCCTTTGCCCTCCTCCTCCAGCCTCGCTCCACCTCCCTCGAGGCTCTCTGGGCCCAGGCCTGCGCCCGCCCCCTGGGCCCTGGGAGCCTCCTCCCTCCCCTTGCCTGCATCCTCTCCCTCCACCCGCCGGTAGATGAGGTAGCCGGGGCCCGAGAGGTCATGGGGCAGGGTGTCAGGTGCCAGGCGGCGAGAGCCCTTCTCATTGTGCAGGAAGAGGGCAAAGGCTTCAGGCCGGGACACCCGGAACTTGGTGGCACAGAGCTGGCACAGCGTGGCCGCAGAGGAGCCTGGGGGCAGGGCCAGGGTCTTGGATGTGCAGCCATTGGTGGGGTCCTGGTATGCCACACGGAGGAGGTGCTGGGAAAAGGAGAGGGCCCAGGAGTTGGCCTGACACCCAGTGGGCGCCCACTTGGCTCCCAAGGGCACAGGCAGGTCCCGGGATGCGGGGGCGGGGGGCACAGAGAAGAGGGAGCGTGGCAGGCCCCTGGGCTTCCTGAGCCTCCCCGTGGCCCTCCTACCTCTGACCCCCCCAGCTCTGACATTATTCCATATTCTGCCCCCCCCCGCCCCCGCTGTGATTCCCGGGCCCTCCCCAGCTCTGAGCCCCCCTGCTCTGATACAGAAGAGCTCCCCCCTTCTCTGGGGGGCGTCGGTTACCTTGAAGTTCCCAGTGGGTGGGAGTCTCCGCTGCTCCCAGAGGCTGAGCGAGCGCCGGAGCTCCTGGGAAGGGCTGACGGGCCGTGCCCCGGCCTGGCCCAGGCTCCCCAGCAGGGTCAGGCTGGCCATCAGGCTGGTGAGGCAGTAGCCCCCTAGGACAGGGAGGTCTCTGGTGAGGCCGGGGCCGGAGGCCACGGGATGGGAGCCCCCCGGTTACGG
The DNA here is from genome assembly GCF_048593235.1 of Sminthopsis crassicaudata. Taxonomy (NCBI): domain Eukaryota; kingdom Metazoa; phylum Chordata; class Mammalia; order Dasyuromorphia; family Dasyuridae; genus Sminthopsis; species Sminthopsis crassicaudata. The sequence goes on from NC_133622.1 coordinate 251,481,747, forward strand.
GGCATGGGTGGCCGGGGCGTGGGGTGCTCACCCTCCCCCATGAGCAGGCTGGGCTCCAGGAGTTCGGCCATATACTCAGCTTCGGGCAGCAGGTCCGGGAGGTCGCACTGAGCCAGGACGGCGCTCAGCAGGGGCAGGAATTCATCGGCTCCAGCACTCTCCCCTGCAGAGGAAAGGGCCCTTAGGGAGGCTGGGGCCCTCCATGTCCCTGGGCCACAGAGCCGGCCCCCAGCCTGGCCCCTCCACTCTTGGGGCTTTAAGGGGGACCAGAGTGGGCGCTCTCCCCTGGACCATGAGGGCCCTCAGCCCACACCTGCCCTGGGGGCCTCCTCTGAAGCCAGGCAGGGCCCCCCCCCTTTGGGGAACACTAGGGGAAACTGAAGCCCAGAGGTTCTGGGAAAGCGGCTCCTGACTGGGCCTTCTTGGGGGCAGAGGCACCTCCATTCCCGGCTCCCCCTTGCCGGGCGCCCCGGATGGTACCTGCCCAGCTCCTCAGGGCCTTGGAGAGCAGCTTGCAGACCTGCAGAAGCCGGGTGACCTTGGCCTTGGGAGAATAGCCCCCTAACAGTTTCAGCAGCTTCTCCCGGATGCGCTCCATCTCCGGCGGGGAGGGGAGAACGAGGCAGCCCTCGAAGGCTCCGGGCCCCCTCGCCTTGGCCAGCCGCAGGCCCTCCTCCAGCCGGCCCCAGGAGCCGTCCTCGGTCAGGCGCAGCCGCAGGCGGGCCAGCAGGAGGGGCCGCAGGGGCTTCAGCACCAAGCGCTGCAGGGACTTCTCCACCACGAGCTCTGGGGAGGGCGAGAGGGGGTGTCAGGGGGGCAGAGAAGGGGGCCTGCACCTGAGGAAGAAGGGGGCCCACACCCAGGGGTGGCCGATGCCGCATGCAGGGGGAATCCCAGGCTCAGCTAGGCTGGGGACGGGGGCAATGAGGAGAGCCGGGGAGGCGGGCTGGGAGATGGGGGGCAGGCACTCACCCAGACGCTCCTCGGCCACTAGCTTCTCCTGGGCCAGCTCGGCCACCAGCAGGGCCTGGGCCTGGCTCAGCACCTCCCGCACATGCTGCAGCTCCCGGGGCTCCGGCCCCGCTCGTACCCGGGTCAGCAGGTCCTGGACCAGCTGCCCGGAGAGCGTCTGTCTGTCCCGGGCCAGCTCGGCCACGGCCCGCGCTACCTGCCGCTCAGGGGCCAGGAGGGAGCAGACGGCGTCGCTCATGGAGCGGAGCAGACGGCGCCGCCGGCCCGGGCGGGGGGACGAGGCCGGGCCCCCCGGGGGGCCCCCCTCATCCTCAGAGGCGCTGGGGGAGCCACTGTCCACCTCCCGCAGAGACGGGAGGGGAGGCACGCCCGGGCCAGCGCTCCCCGGGACCCGATATCCCCCCGAGCTGTCCCTCCTCAGGGGCCGGCGGGGGGGTGCGAAGCGAGCCTGGGCAGGGGGACCTCCGGGGGGCAGTGGCACCGGGGGCGGCGGGGCGGTGGGGGGTGACAGCGGGCTGGACGTCTCGGTGGACACCCGCACCTTGAAGCTCCTCTTGAACTTCTCGCGCTTGGCTGGGCCCAGATCCCCGGGGAAGAGGGGGTTGAAGAAGCAGAGGGCGCCTCCGGTCCCCTGGTCCAGCTCCTCAGGGGACCGAGGCTTCAGGTGGGGAATTGGGGGGGCTTCAGCCGCCGGGCCCCCGGGGGCCCTGCTGTTCAGGGAAGAGTTCCAGAACTCTGGGGAGAAGGGATTCAGGAGCGTGAGCTTTGGCGTCCCCGCCTGGTACGCACCAGCCCCCAGCTCCCCTCGCCCTCCAGTGCCTCCCGGGACACAGACATTGAGGGGTCCACTGGGACCCTCTTCTCCGGCTCTGGGGCCCAGGAAAGCAAAGGTACGTACCCATCCCCAGGTGAGAGATGGCTTCCAGCTCCTTGTGGGTGGCTGCTCTGCGGATGGCCCTGGGCAGCTGCAGAGGGAGGAGCAGGACGTCCCTGGGGGCGAGGGGGGGCGGAGGGGTCAGGATCCTGGAGGGGGCCGGGGGCAGCCCCCCAGCCTGCCCCCCCCTCCCGCTCACCTGCTGTGGCAGTAGGCAGAGATGAGCTGGATCAGGTCTGGGAAGTGGAGCTCGGAGCCCTCCAGGGAGATGGCTGCCAGGGAGAGGGAAGTCACCCTGGGCAGGGCCGGCCCCCCCCACTGGCCCAGCTCCTCAGCTTGGCTCAGACCCCCCCTACCGGATCGGCCCCCCCCAGACCAGCCCATTCCGGGCAGCGGGCTCACCCTCGGGGCTCTCCCGGATGTCGTGGCTGGAGACAAAGGAAGGTCCCAGGGCCTCCGGGAGCCGGACACATAGGGCCTTGCACTGCCGGGTGTTGGATTTCCGAACCAGGAAAGTCTGTGGCAATGGGGGAGGCTCAGAGGCCTGGGGCCGAACTCCCCTCCCCAGCGCCAGGCCTCCCCTCCCTGGGACCCCGCCTCCCCCCCAGCACCATCCCTCACCCCGGGGGGCTCCCTCTGCAGCACGTGGAGGGCGGCCGCAGCGTTGGCACTGAGCTGGAGCCACACGGGCTGGGTGATCAGCAGCCGCTCCCGCAGGCTCACTGGGCGCCCGGGGCCCCGGAGCGGGCCCGCCCGCTGCCCCCCCGCCTCAGGGATGTCGTAGATGGGGTCTCTGGCTGGGCTGCGAAGACAGACAGGGTCCAAGGAAAGGCTGCCTCCCCCGAGCCTGGGAGCCGTTCTCCTTCCCTCCCGGCTTCCCACCTGGTCCCTCACCTCAGGTACCCCCATTCCATCTTCTCCCTCCAGTCACGTGTAAGGGCACATAGATAACTCACACATACACAATCACATAATCACACACAATCACACATAATCACAGACACAATCACACAATCATAGAAATAATCACACTCACACAATCATACAGACCCACACAATCGTACACTCACATGCCATCAGTCACATATACAATCACAATCACAGTCGCACGTACAATCACAATCGTACACTCACACAATCACAGATACAATCACAGGTACACAAAGACAATAACAAACAATCACACACACTCACAATTATGCAATCACACACTCACAATCACAGAAATAATCACACTCACATACAATCACACACATAGAAATAATCACAGACACAATCATACACTCACACAATCACAGTCACACACATACACATACAATCACACAGACACAATCACAATCACACACACTCACACTCCAACCTCCCAAGTTCCTCAACTTTCCTTGGGTGTGGGTACCTGGCGGGGGCGCTGGCCCCAGTGGGGGCAGCTTCCCTGGGGAGCTCCATGGGGGGCCAAGGGCCCGCAGAGCCCCTCTCTGTCCTCCGGAGCTAGGAATCCAGGGTCTGGAGCTAAGGCGCAGTCACATTCCCAGTGAGTAACACTTCCTGGAGGGAGCTCAGCCCTGGCACACCCCAGCCTGTTAACTCTTTTCTGCCCACAGCCCCGCCGGCCCGCCCAGCGCCAGCTGCCTCTGCGCCTGCGGGCCCCACCTGCCCAGCACCCTGGGGTGTCCGGGACAGCTCCCCAAGCGCCTGGGCTCAGGCATCCCGACTCCCCTGCCTCCAGGCCCGCGGCTGAGGGGACTGCAGACAGCAGTGGGTTAAGCTGGGCATCTGCCTCAGGCCCACGCAGGCCCCAGTGACTCACTCCTGGGGCACTGTCCTGCCCATCCCGGGCTTGGTGCCCCCTCCCAGTCATAGGCTGGCTTCCCCCCAGCATCTCTGCTTGTAGTTCTGGGGTTGCCATGGTGAGGAGGCTGCATTTCCCCCCACATTATTGCCATGGTAACCGCCCCCTTTTTGTGGGGGTGGTACTGCCAGTGCTGGCGGGGAGGGGGGAAGACTGGCTGTAAGGTCACCTGCATCTGGCTCAGCTGGGCCCCTCTCCCCGCCCATGGGCGGCATGCACTGGATCCCTGCCCAGGCGGCTCGGCAGGTAGCTACAGGGCACCTGAAGGTGCTCCTCCTGGCGGGCACATGCCCAAGCCGCCCTGCCTCTGGCTGGGGCCCCTCCCAGGGCGCGTCAGAGGAGCAGGGTTTGGATGCTGCCGCTGGGGGCGCAGTGGATTGGGAGAAGCACGGACTGTGCACCAGGTCCCTTCTGAAGTGCTCTTCTCCCATTTAACAGCTGCAGGAACCGAGGCAGACTGAGATTGGAGGCCCTGCTCAGGGTCAGCCCTGAGCTCGAACTTGATTCCCCAGCATGCACTGGGCTGAGGAGCTGATGGCTCCTAGGGCCGCCCCCCTCTAATCTGTGAGTAATCCTGAGGGGAATCTCTGCGCCAGTGTGGGATCTGCCTCCTCTAAGGGGGGGGGGGGGGAGAGAGAGACGACACAGATACACAGGAGTCAGGGCGCTTGTTTTTAATTATTAAACTTTTAATTGTCACCATGATTCTAAACCTCGGGACCCTAGGAAAAACTTGGGTTCCTTTGTTCTCAACCCTAAAACGCGTCACTCCAAGGAACTGGCCCCAAGCCCCTGGCCGGGCGGCCCTGGGACTGGGGGCAAAAGCTGGCTGGCACTGGGCCATTCTAAGTCTGGCTCTAGGTCAAAGCGACCGGACTTGCCAGTCCCCCGTGTCCGGGGACGTGTGCCTCGCCTCTGGAGGCTAGATGGTAGAAAGGGCGGCCCACAGTCATCTGGTGGCTGGAGGGCCCGGGAGCCGGTCCACGAGCCCCAGGTGTCCAGTCAGGCCTTGGCCGCAGCCGGGCTGCCCATCAGGGGCTATAAGACATGAGATCGGCTGTGGGCCAGGTACCCTGCCAGGCAGGCCTTCAGCAGGAGAGGGAGGCAGGTCCGCCCAGGCGTGTCTAGACCGGCCAAGGTGACCGGCAGAAGGGCCATCAGCCTCCACTAGAGGCCCTGAGGAGGCCCCAAATTGCCAACACTACACCCGAACGCCCGCCCCCGTGGGCCTTCTCTCAGTGGGATGGGCAGCTCTGCCCAGATCCACTTCTGCTCTCACCCTCAGGTTTCCTCTTCTGTGGGGACACTGCCACCTTGGCCTGGGGAAGAGAAAAAGCAATCTGTTCCCTTGCTGCCCCCCCAACCCGAGATCCTCACCCCGTCAGGGACCCAGCTAAGGCTCACCCAGGAAGCCGGCCCAAGAGGTGGGATTCGAACCCAGAGCCCGGACTCCCACCCTAGGCTTCCGGTATGAGCCACTGTTGAATTTTAAAGGAAGCCCCAAGGGAGTCCTCAATGCTGGGTGGGGAGGGGAGAGGTGCCTTCTGGGGTCAGCAACCCCCGTGACCTCTGCCTCCTGGTCCCTATCTCTGGCCCTTGTATCTCCCTCCCACTATCTGCCCCCCACCCCCCAGCCTCAGATCCCTCACTGCCCTATTCCCACTCGCTGCTGAGTGGTGCTGCTGGGCATCCCAAAATGGAGCTGAGCGCTCCCTCTTCACCATCAGACCCTCCCCCACTTCCCAGGGATCCAGTGGACCCCTCCATGCACAGGATTCTGGGGTCTGGCCACCCCAACTCACTCAGCAGAATCCATTGCCAGAACGCACCCTGTCTCCCCCCTGACCCAGGATGGTCCCGGGTCACCTCCCTCTCAGCACCAGGAGCTCCCACAATCCTCTCTCTGAACCCTGACTCTTGGAGGCCCATCCCCCATCCTTGCTTCCTGGCTCCCCTGGGGTCTCAGCACATGTCCAGCTTCCTGGTCTCCTTCAATTCCAGGATTTTCTTTCCTTCACCACCTCCCCCATTAGATGGGAAGCACCTGAGGGCCAGTACCCCCAGCACTGCCCGACCCGGTGGGACCCTCCAGCCAGTCTACCCACCCCATCCCCCCCGGCCACTCGGACTCTGCCCCGGGAGCCCCCCCCCCAATCAGTTAGGACATGGCTCATCTTCCTACCTTCTTAATGGCCGTCCAGTCCTCCAGAATGTCCATGTCCTCCAGCATGTACACTATATAAGGTCCTGGAAGAGAAAAGTCAAGGAAAGCAGAAGCTGGGCCATGGCCCCTCTCTGGCTCCTTCGCCACCCAGAGCCCCAAGGCCCTTCCAGCCTCTGAAAGCTCCCAGGGGGAAGGTCTGCCTGTGTATCTGCAGCCCCCGCACATGGTGGGCACTCAACATGGCACTCCCTTTTAATACTGTGACGTCATGTGGCCTGGCCCCCTCCCCTCAGGACACTATAGAACAGGCTTCAGTGACTTTGAGGAAGGAATTCCAGATGTGGAAATTCGCTCCACTGCTGCTGATTGCAGCGCAGGGGGACCCTCAGGCCGTGGTTCCTCCAGGCGGCTGCCTCTGGGGAGGCCGGGCTCATTTCCCAGGAAGGACGTGTGGGCAGACCCAGATTGGAGCCAGCCTGGGGCGCCCAGCCCGGAGCATCCCTCCCCGTCCTCCTATGGCTGGAGCCCTCCCGCAGGGCACAGGCCCCTCCCCGGCCCCCCCCAGTGTAAAGATACCAGAGACCAGGGGCGCCTTCTTCCTCTTCCCAGACTGCAGGGACTCCCAGGACCTCGAGCTCCCTCTTGGGTGCAGCTTGTCATCCCACCATTCTGTACCAAGAAGGCAGGGTCAGCAGTGCCCCAGGCCCGCCTCCCCTCCTCCCAGCCCCCTCCCCAACCCCCCAGCCTCACCAGAGTTGATGTCGATGCTCCGCCGGTCCTCCTCCAGCCGCTGAATCCGCTCCTGGAGCTCCCCCTGCAGGGCGTCGTACAGCAGCAGCCGCTCACTCTGGAAAGGGCACTGGGGGGTTAGGCTGGGGCCCGGCCCCCCCACCCCCCACCCCTCGGCCCCCCCTCACCTCCAGGTGCTGCCGGGCTCCCTGAAGCTCACACTCGTACTTGTTCCTGATCACGTCCAGACAGAAGCCCTTGTAAATGCCTGGTGGGAAGGGGAGAGGGGATCTCACCGTGGGCACGGGGCACCAGAAACCAGCACCCCCCACAGAGGAAAGCCAGCACTCACCTGCCACCTGGATCCGAACCTTGAGGCTACGTTGCAGCCCCCCCAGCGGCTCTGTGTACTCGGGGGCGCGCTCGGCCCCGACCTCCTCCAGCCGGAAGCACACCTGGCTCAGCCGCTCCTTGAACAGCCTGAGAAACCAGAGTTAGTGGTCGCCCCCAGGACCCTCCCCGCCCCCCCGACCCCTCGGCGCACTCACTTCTCCTTCAGTTCGGAGAACTGCTTCTCCAGGTCCGACATCTCGTCAAGGCACTCGACCCGGCGCCGCTCACAGTCCTCGTCGTCCATGTCTGTGGGACAGGAGGCCGATTGGGGGCGGGTGGGGGGGCTAGTGTGCTGCTGGTGTGTGGGGGGGTGGCGGTCAGGGGTCCAGCACACGGCCAATCGGAGGGGCGTCTGGCATGGGGCAGCCCTGGGGGAGGGGTACAGGCAGCCTTACCTGAGCTCTCCCCATCGGACTCAGTCTGGCTGGCGCTCTGCTCGTCCTCGCTGCCCTCCTCCTCCAGCCCGTTCATCTCCGGGGCAGAGTCCCCGTCCCCGTCCGCCTCCATGGCCCTGGCGTCTTTGCTCAAAGGCTGGCCTGACATCTCACCCTGAAAAGAGGGAGGGGCTTTCAGGACCACTCAAGGGGCTGGAGCAAAGGAAGTACCCCTGGGGGGAGGGGGAGATGCCATTTGGGTGGGGGGCATTTCCTGCCTGGGAGACTCAGGCCCTGAAACTGCCCTGCTCCAGCTCTAGCTTCCGGCAGGGGTCATGGGGCCTCTTTTAGCCACGAGCCTCTGCTCAGAGAGGGCCGAAGGCCTCGTGTTCGGGGTGTCCGGGCTAAGGCCAGGCAGCAAGGCCCTTGCCCTGGGGGCTTGCCCAGCACTATGGGGGTGCTCAGAGGTCCGGGGTCCAAGCCCTGGGGAGAGCACAATCCGCCTGAGGCGAGTCACTGCCCTTTTCTGCCTTGATTTCCTTGTCAGTAAAATGAGAGCTGGGTCCCTTCTGAGTAGAAATCTAAGAACCTATGACCTTGGGCGGGCCTCAGTTTCCCTTCGGGGTCTTTAGGGAGGAGGTTCTCAGAACAGAACCAGGAGCCAGCTACAAACAATCCACAGGCGCTGCTCCTGCCTTGGGGAGCTTCCATTCAAATGTAGGGGAAGTACTTCTAGGTGAGGGGGTGAGATGAGCAAAGTACTTCCAGGTAAGGGGAGGATCCAGCCAGGGGAAATGGGAAGGGGCAGCTGGCTGGGGCTGAACTTAAGGGTCCCACAAAGAGAGAAACATGATATGGGCTCAGGGCCTGGAGTTGAGGGACTCCAAGCTCACTTCTAGAGGGAGACACCATTTCCTGACCAGAAACACAGAGGAAAAGGGGGATCCAAAGTCCTGTTCCGCCCCCTCCCCAGGCCCCCATCCCACTGGTAGGAGCCTGGATTCCCGGACTCCCACAGCCCCAGCAAACTCCCCGTGGAGGAGTTACAGGAAGGCGCCTGGCACAGGCCTTGGGAGGTCCAAAATTCGCTCTTCCAGGGCCCTAAAAGGTTAATTAAGAACATTTCTGGAGCCCTGCAAAGGCCGACAGGCTTCTGTTCCTGCATTTCAATCTGCTTCCCAGCTGTGAGCTGAGCCAGACACTTCACCCTCTTTTGCCTCAGTTCCTTCATCTGGAAAATGGGCTGGAAGAGCCGGCTGACTGTTCCAGCCCTGTTGCTAAGAAAACCCCCAAATGGGGTCAGAGAGTTGGGCACGACCGAACAGTCCTGGCGGTGTCGGGGCGCACCCCTTTAATGGCTCCCCCACACCTATTTCCAGGGCAGGTTGGCCCAAAGGCCTGGATGCCCTTCACAGGCCTTGGGACCCTGATCTGTGGGCCGGCCCAAAGCACTTGTGCGCCCTGCGGTAGGCCTGGTGAGGCTCAGCCAGCCTCTGGGCCTGCCCCTACAACCACCGGACAAGGGGCCCGCTGGCTGCTCTCCCAGAGCAGGGCCTGTTCACCTCCAGCCTCTCGGCCCCACCCCTGGCTCTGCTTAGGCCAGCCCCTTTACCGTCTCACCCTTGGGACATCTGATGCAGGAGCCAGATCCTAAGGCCCCTCGGGCCCTGGCCCTTCCCAGGGGACTCTGGAGCTTCTCATCAGGCTGCTGCCCCCTTACCTCCCCAGCCCTCCCCCCTTTAGACCGTAAGCTCCGAGTTTGGCTTGGTCTCCCCAGCTTGGCACAGTGCCAGGCACACAGCCATGTAAGGTTGGCCAAGTGATGGGCCTGATGGTTCTGGGATCTGGCCTGAGGCCCTTGACCATCCTGGGTGCCAGGTGCAGGACCCTTTCCCGCTTCTTTATCCTTCATAAACGGCAGCCCACAAATCTGCCCAGGGCCTAGGCCCTCTCTGCTGAATCCTAGTCTGCCACCAAGCCCTGCCCAGCCAAGCCTTTCCCCTCCCCCTACCTCTGGGTGAATCTCTTCCTACCCCCCCCACACCTCCTAGTAACTTTCCCTTCCCCCACCCTGCCTCTTGGCGCCTTTCCCCTCCCCCACACCACCTGGTGTCTTCTCTCCCCTCCCCCTGCCTTTTGGGGTGCTAGGCCTCTCTAGATTTGTGGGAGTCCTCAAGACGCACCCCTTTAATGGCTCCCCCACACCTATTTCCTATTGACCACCCCTGCAGCATCTTCTCCTAAATGGGGTCAGCTTCTGGCTAAGGAAAAGCCCCACCCAGAGAACCCATCCTTGGTGTCTCCACCTCATCCAAGTGGCTGAGGGGGAGGCGGTCTAGCCAGGTGGACGGGCGGGGGAGGGGCAGACCCAGGGTCCCCTGAGGCCGGCCTTCCCTTTCCTGCTCCCCCATTTCTGCGCTCTCGGCCCACGCTGGGAAAGTGACTGTTTGGACCTAGGCTCGGGCCTTTCCATTTCTGCCCCACGGCCTGAGACCCTCGGAGACTGAGCCCAAGCCGGCCCGGCCTCGGCAGCCTTCCCACGTGCACGTGCACCGTCGATGCAGATCGCGGAGCAGCCAGCCGAGGCCGCTCTTGGAGCCCACAGATGCGCGGGCCTCGAGTCCCTGGGCTCGCCGCCTCGGGCGGGGCCGGGGAGGGGGTGGGGTGACTGCTAAAACCTACGCACATTCTCCACGATCCCTCCCCGCCCCCAAGGCCCAGCATTCCTCCTCCCCCCCGCGGCCCCGGATGGGGGGGGAGGGGAGAGGTGGATGGGAAGTCCCGAGAGGGCAGGCCCGGCCTCGCTTTTCGGTAACCCGTAGGCCCCTAGGCCCGCAGGCCCACGCTCAATAAGCGTCGGTGAACGGAGCCTGGCGGGGGCAGTCCCGAGTCCGGCGCGGGGGCGACTACCCCCGATCCCGACCAACGTCGGAAGGGCGCCTCTGCGGGGGGAGGGGAAGCCCATTTTACAGAGAGGGGCACTGAGGCCCAAGGACTTGGCCACTACTCCAGGGGATACCCGGCCTGGGGTGCCCGGGGTCATGACCACCCTCCCCCGGCCCGGAGCAATGGTCCGGTCCGGGCCCGTGGAGCTCGCCCGGGGGGACGCTACTACCGCTCGCGCGGCGGCAAGGAGTGGGGGGTGCGGCCGAGACGAACCTTTCGCCGCGAGTCTCGGATCCAGACGGCTGCTCCGGGGGTCGGGGGGTGAGGGGCAGCGACAGACGCAGCCGGCGGCGTCCCGGAAGTCTGTCCGGACCCCGCCCCCGGGGAAGGGCCGAGCACACCAGGACCCGCCCACCGAAGAGTGAGCGGGAACTCGCTAAATACGTCAGCGAGAAGCGCCGAACCGCGAGGCACTCTGGGACGCCGCCGGCGCCTGGTGTTTCCATAGCAACCGGAGACGCTCCCCTGGCCTTTTAAATTACCTTGGAGCAAGAGGTGGAAATTTTCCCCTTCCCTCCCGCAACCCGGACCCCCGGGGCCCTCGCTCTGGGCAAACAGCTAGAGCAGCTGCCCCCCGCCCTCTTCAGGCTAGCCCTCGATATATGCAGAGAAGGGGTATCAAGGTTCCCAGGGCGCAAGGGACCCAATACTGACAGTTAACACAAGACTTTACAGCCTCTTATAGTCTTTCACTCTGGGCCTCACAACAATCCGGGAGTTGAAATACTAGACATATAATTATCACTACCATTTGACAGATGGGTATACTGAGGCTCCAAAGTGGTTTGCTCAGACGAGGGTCTGTCACGACTTCAGACGTCCACCCTGATGCTGGAAGGGAACACCCAGACACGCTTGTCCACGTGAACACTGTTTATTGGCATATGATCATCCAAGTGAAAGTTCCTGGCTCTTTGGGATGGGGGTTTCCTCTCACCATCGGGGAGCTTTCCCCACCCATCCTGATTCCCTGGCTGGGCCAGTCACAGATGCCAAACCTCTGAGCTGGAAGGGACCTCCCAGCTCCCCTAGTCCAGTTCTCGACTTTTACAGACATGTCAACAGACTCAGAGAGAAAGGGATTTGCTCCGGGTCCCACAGCAAGTCCGAGGCATCGCTGGGATGTGTCTGGGACTGCCAACCTCCTTCTTTCCCTTACACCATCAGATTCATAGTTGAAAGGGACCTTGGTCATCTAGTCCAAGTCTCTCATTTTACTGATGGGGAAACTGAGGCCCAGAAAGGGGAGGAGAGTGTCCCGAGAAGAGCGGTGGAGGCAAAGGGCAGGGACCTAGGGATATGCAGAATGAGAAGAATGAAGGACTTTTGGCTGCTATCTCTGAACCACAATTCAAGCTTCCTGAATTAAAGCTTATTTCTTCCCCCCCCCAAGTCCCCACTCCCTTTCTGTCTTTCACCCCATGGAATCTTACCTCTTGGCTTTGTCACATCAGTGCTCATCACCCACCTACAAAAGGCCCACCCCCAGGGGAAGGACCGGGTCAGCCCCTCTTGCCTCCCTCAGGCTTGAGGGGGCAACCTGAAGAGCCAAAGCCCCCAGCCCTGCCTTTGGAGGCCCCTCAATAGGTGGATCAGTAGCTCAGCATCGCCTGGGGGAGTCTGGGTACTTCATCTTCAACTCCTGTTTAAACTGGCGGAAGAGGATTTTGTTGCGTTGATTCTCTGCCTCCTTCTGGGGGTGGAAATCCCCTGGCATCTTGAAGCCCTTGTGGACCAGGAAAGCATCGTTCAGCACCTCAAACTCGTACCCTGCCACATGGAGTTCACAGGCCTGGCAAGGGAAGGGGGGAGGGGAAATAGTTAAATACTGGCTCCGGTTCCCTTCCCGGGGCCCCCTGCCTCTTACCAGACACCTTTCTTGGGGCCCCTTCCCTCCCACCCCAGGGCGAGAAGGGCTGGCACCTGGCTGATGCGGTTGAAGCCGTACTGGCGAAACCTCTCATCGTAGGAAGGCACTGCCCCTCCAGCCACATAGAAGGGCTCCCAGGGGTCCTGCCAGGTCACCCGATAGGCAGGGCGCAGGGGTCCCCCTGGGGGCAGAGTGAGCCATCGGGAGTAGTTGGTGGGGGCCTGGCATCGGGGGCACAGTTCGGCGTAGAATGGGCGCACATGTCCCATCTTCAGGAAACGCATCAGCTCGATCTTAGTGCGGGGGACACGGACCCCCTGGCGGATCTCGAAGGCCGGCACCACCAGCGCCCTGCCGGCCTTGCCCTCGCCCAGGGCCAGCAGCTCCAGCAGGCCGGTCCAGAGCCCCTCGCTGGGCACCATGTCCACATCCACGACGAGGGCGTGGCCGGCGCCCTCTCGGGCCACGTTCCGGAGCAAGTTGTTGGGGTAGGAGACGTTGGTGGCCAGCGCGTAGTTGCGGCCCGAGCGGCTCCGTGCGCCCAGGCTCGTGAACACGTCGCTGCAGCTGCTGATGCGCGCGTACTCCCCGGGTTCTCGGGGGTCGGGAACCGCGGCCTCAGTGCGTGCAGGGCACACCAGGTGCATGGTGAGGCGGTCGCGCACGGCCTGCGTGCAGAGCGCGCCCAGCGCGTAGGTCAGCACGGTGGCCAGCTGCGCCTCCTCGGGGCGCGCCGCGAACACCGCCACGGCCAGAGGGCCGGCCCAGCGCTCCAGCAGCGTGCCCACATGGCCCAGGTTGCTGAGGCTGGCATGTGTGGCCAGCAGCAGGGCGTCGCGAGGGCGGCGTGAGGGGTCCCCCAGCACGTGCCGGTATACCCGGTAGTCGCCGCTGGCGTCCAGGGCGCCCCCCGCGGCCAGCACTGCCCGCAGCTGCTCCTTGGCACTCTCGGCGGCCCGGCGCTGCAGGCTGGCGCCCAGGGCCGCCCCGCCGGGGAAGAGCTGCCCGTAGCGGCGCCGCTGCTCGCGCCCGTGCAGTCCGGCCAGCAGCGACAGGTAGACGAACTGCAGCAGCGCCACGGCCAGCAGCGCCGCCAGCGCCAGCTTGTAGGCCGAGCAGCGGCCGCCCGCGTGCCCGCCGCCCGCCGCCGCCGCCGCCACCGCCAGCGGGTTGGGCATCGCGCTCCGCCCGGGCCGGCCGGGGCCGGGGGGAGAGGAGCGGGCGAGGAAGAGGCCGAGGCGGGCCGCTCGGAGGGAGCGCAGACGCTGCCGCCGCCGTCCCCGCTGCAGCTGCTACTGCTGCCGCCGAGAGCCCGTCACTGCGGATCCGCTGGGGTGCGCGAGCTCGCCCTCTGCCCAGCGGGAGGACGCACTGCAACCGCGCGCCCCCGTGGCGAGCCAGGCCGCTGCCTTCTGCGGCTGCTCCGGCCCAGTGATGTATCCGAGGAAAGGGATCTCGGTGGGGGGAGGGGGGGGCGATCGCCGAGCCCAGGGGCGCGGCCTCGCTGGCAAAGTCAACATTTCGGGAGGGGGCGAGGCACGGAGTGGGGGGGCGTGCAAAAGGGCCCCGCGCCTTCCTCCTTGCCTAAAGCAAGGGCGCGAGGACGGAAGCAGTTGCGGTGGCTGTAGTAGTGCCGGGAATGGGGAAGCTGCCCTGTGTGCGGCTCCCAGCGGGGAGCCCGGGCAGCGTGCTCGCCCAGGCCCCGGGAGGGCAGGGCAGCGACCTCTGCAAACCCACTTCGGGGAGGGGGGGAGGGAGGACACAGTGCGCGCAGTGCAGCTAACATGGAAGGGCAGCCCCTGACACTGCGCCCCCTCCCGTTTGCACCCCCCGCTGCAACTGTGGCGGGAGGGGCGGGAGCGGACTTGCCCCGTTTCAGGAAACCGGGAGTGTGTATGGTGTGTGTGCGCGCGCGTGCGCGTGTGCTAAGTGTGTGGGTGTATGCGCGCGGTCCCTCTTTGCATCAGGAATCGCCCGGCCCGCCCGGCAGGGGCTCGCGCAGATTCTCCCGCAGTTCGGGGCCAGCGAAGTCCGAGAAAGAGGAAGAAGGAGAGGGGGAGGCGGGCGCAGTGCGCGCCGCCGCCGGGCGCAGGAACAAGGGGCTGCGCGGAGGAGCGAGCCCGCGGCGGGACGAGGTGGCCGAGTGGTTAAGGCGATGGACTGCTAATCCATTGTGCTCTGCACGCGTGGGTTCGAATCCCATCCTCGTCGTTCCGTTCCCCTTTTCCACCCGCCCCGCAGTAATTTTTCTCCTATGATCCCTTGCAAACCGTCACGCTTAGCGGGGGCTTTGGGCAAAGGAGCCGGGGCGCAGCGATGCTGCAGCTTGGCTCGGAGCCATCAGAGATAGGGCCCCCCTCCTTTTGATCCCTGCTGGATCCGAATCCCGAGGGATGGCTTCTGATGGGCGCTGCCCATCTCGTGCTCCTCCTTGACCCCGAGGTCAGCCTGGGGGGCAAACGCTGATGAGCCCAGAGGGGAGAGGCTGGAGATGCAGGGGGATACACACACACGCACACACACACACACACACGCACACGCACACGCACACGCTCACTTAAGTTTACAGCTGCAAGGGATCTTAGAGGTCATCAGATCACCGTCCCCCACCCCCACCCCCCTTGCCGATAAAGGAATCAGGTCCGTCTCTGCCTTAGCTACAAGGGTACACTCTTGGGAGCAGGCTTGGCTCTGTTTTGACTTCTGCTGCTAGCACACAGTAGGTGCTTAATAAATGCTCATCCACTGATTGAGCCTCCAGGCAGCCTTGTCCCTTTTGCCTGGACACTGGGAAGAGCTGAAGCTGATGACCTGGGCTTCCGTGACTCCCGAAGGAAGATGTGACCCTCTCATGTTCATGCTTGACTTGCTAGGTCCTTCCTAGCAGAGTCCGTGGCCCGAGAGGACAGCATCCTCCCTGCCCCAGAATAGATAGAAACAAGGGCATTTATTAGCATCTGAAGGTGTGGGAAGTTGCTTACAGGCATTTTCATGTTTGATTCTCACAACCCTGGGAAGCAGGTGCTATTATTAAACCCCCTTTTCTAGGGAAGACACTGAAGCAAACATTAAGTGACGTGGCCAGGGTCACACAGCCAGTCGTGTCCTGGGATCGTGGAGTTGCCTGATCTAAGCCCCTCAGACATCAGAGGGCCTCTATTCCAAATCCGGCTTCTCTCTGCTAAATAAAAATAAAAATAAAAACCCTCCAAGCAAACCGACTAAAGGCTGTTACCCACTCCCACTCTGACACTGGAGTTAATTCACACATTGGATTCGAATTTGAATTCAGCTGAAAGATCATTTATTGGGATGCCCCTTCCTGGGGCAGTTAGGACTGGAGTCAGGAAAAGTCATCTCAGTTACTAGCTGAGTGCCTCAGTTTCCTTATCTGTCAAATGAGCTAGAAAAAGAAATGGCAAATCACTTCAAGTTTCTCTCCATTCCGATGGTGCCAGTGAACACAGATATCCCCTCCCAGGGCTCACCCAGCCTTGGCTTGCAGCAGTGTTGGGAAACGTATTACCTTTCATGACAGCCTGTTCCATTTTGACATGGCTCCTCTCATTGTTTGGAAACTTTTCCAGAAATCCAGCATAAGTCGACTCCTTTGCGCCCCCACCCCTTGCTGGTTCAAGCTCTGGGACCTAGAAAAGCCAGTCTGTCCTTAGCTTCTGGCCCATAGCAGCCTGCAGGTGCTGGGAAGACTACTCAGCTCACCATTTTGCCCGTCCCCTTCTCAGTTGAACAAACCCGGTTCCTTCCACTGAGCTTCATGGCCTCCAAGCCTTCCCCCACCCAGGAGGGCCTTTTGCATGGATGCTCACTTAGCAACCTCCTCCCTAAAATGCTGGACATGGGACTTTCTAAAAATATCTGGGACTTTCTAAAATATGGGGCACTGCCCACAGTGCTCCGAGGGGAAATCACGGATCAACAGGAGCTAGGGACACTGAGGATGAGGCCAGAAGTGACCGGGGCAGGACAGATTGAAGGGGGAAACTGGGGGCTTCTTTTAATTTTACTCAGGAATGTTTGTTTTTTTTATACTTCATTTACTTCCCAATTATTCCCCCAATTTATCTGTGTGTGTGTGTGTGTGTGTGTGCATAGCTGAGGGCAAGCATACAGCCCACACCTGTAGTCCATCGCCTCTTGGCTAACAGGAAGTCCTTGTTCCAAGGTCCTTCATCTGGAATCAAGATTAAGCTAGTTCTGCTGTCCTTCAACATTGTCTCAGTTTGTGTTACTGTTGAACTACAGTGTTACAATGCAACAGGTACAGAGTGTTACAATGTGACAGGTACAGAGTGTTACAGTGTAACAGGTTCAGAGTGTTACAATGTGACAGGTACAGAGTGTTACAATGCAACAGGTACAGAGTGTTACAGTGTAACAGGTTCAGAGTGTTACAATGTCCTCTCAGTTCCTGGATTGTTCTTTTGCTTATACTTTCTTGATCTTCTGCTGGTTCTTCCTGGTTGTCTAATTTCCTCCAGTTTCTCTCTTGTGGTACAATAATATTTCACTAGTCTAACAGAGAAAGGGAAAAAAAAGAGCAGTGTGGGAGAGAGGGAGAGAGCTGGCCTTGGAGGCACCAGAATTGGCTGCTTGACTGGTCCGAAGTAACACTTCATTTCTCAGTCCCGGCATCTGGCCAGCTCTCTAGAGAAAGGGCCGCCCTGCCCCAGTGCCAGGTCCAGCCCCTGTTCTCACATTCATGTACCACACTGGTCGGGCCCTTCAGAGTTAAGGGTCGCCTCATTTCATTTCTCTTGTTTATTGATTTCACAGAAGGGCAACTATCAACTCCCCCCTCCCCCAAGATGTAGGACTTTAAAAAATTAATTAATTAAATTATTTTTTACAAAAATTTTATGCATAGGTAATTTTCTAGTATTGACGATTGCAAAACCTTTTGTTCCAACTTTTCCCCTCCTTCCCCCCCCCCCCCATGTCAGGTTGACCAATACGTGTTAAATATATTAAAGTATATGTTATATACAATATATGTATATATCCATACAGTTATTTTACTACACAAGAAGAATCAGACTTGGAAATAGTGTACAATTAACCTGTGAAGGAAATCAAAAATGCACGCAGACAAAAACAGAGGGACTGGGAATTCTATGGAGTGGTTCATAGTTGTCTCCCAGAATTCTTTCGCTGGGTGTAGCCGGTTCAATTCATTACTGCTCTATTGGAGCTGATTTGGTTCATCTCATTGTTGGAGAGGGCCACGTCCATCAGAATTGATCATCATACAGTATTGTTGTTGAAGTATACAACGATCTCCTGGTCCTGCTCATTTCACTCAGCATCAGTTCGTGTGAGTCTCTCCAGGCCTCTTTGTATTCATCCTGTGGTCATTTCTTATAGAACAATAATATTCCATAATATTCATGTACCACAATTTATTCAGCCATTCTCCAGTTGATGGGCATCCGCGTAGTTTCCAGTTTCTGGCCACTACAAAGAGGGCTGCCACAAACATTCTTTTTTTTCTTTTTAAATTAATTTTATAATTATAAAATTTTTTTTGAAAGTATATATGCATGAGTAATTTTTTTATAACATTATTCCTTATATTCATTTTTTCAAATTTTCCCCTCCCTCCCTGTACTCCCTCCCCTAGATGATAGGCAATCCCATACATTTTACATGTGTTACAGTATAACCTAGATACAATATATGTGTGTAAATCCCATTTTCTTGTTGCACGTTAAGTATTAGATTCCGAAGGTATAAGTAATCTGGGTAGATAGACAGTAGTGCTAACAGTTTACATTCACTTCCTAATGTTCCTTCTCTGGGTGTAGTTGTTTCTGTCCATCATTGATCAACTGGAAGTGAGTTGGATCTTCTTTATGTTGAAGATATCCACTTCCATCAGAATACACCTTCATACAGTATTGTTGTTGAAGTGTATAGTGATCTTCTGGTTCTGCTCATTTCACTCAGCATCAGTTGATGTGAGTCTCTCCAAGCCTCTCTGTATTCCTCCTGCTGGTCATTTCTTACAGAGCAATAATATTCCATAACCTTCATATACCATAATTTACCCAACCATTCTCCAATGGATGGACATCCATTCATCTTCCAGTTTCTGGCCACTACAAAAAGAGCTGCCACAAACATTTTGGCACACACAGGTCCCTTTCCCTTCTTTAGTATTTCCTTGGGATATAAGCCCAGGAGTAGCACTGCTGGATCAAAGGGTATGCACAGTTTGATAACTTTTTGGGCATAATTCCAAATTGCTCTCCAGAATGGCCGGATTCTTTCACAGCTCCACCAACAATGTATCAGTGTCTCAGTTTTCCTACATCCCCTCCAACATTCATCATTATTTGTTCCTGTCATCTTAGCCAATCTAACAGGTGTGTAGTGGTATCTCAGAGTTGTCTTAATTTGCATTTATCTGATCAGTAGTGCTACAAACATTCTTGCACATATAGGTCCCTTGCCCTTCTTTTAAATCTCTTTGGGCTATAAACCCAATAGTAACACTGCTGGATCAAAGGGTGTTATCAAACTGTGAATACACATAGTTTTGGGCATAGTTCCAAATCATTCTCCAGAATGGCTGGATGTATTCACAATTACACCAACAATGTATCAGTGTCCCAGTTTTCCCATATCCTCTCCAACATTCTGTATTATCTTTCCCTTTCATTCTAGACAATCTGACTGGTGTGTAGTGGTATCTCAGAGTTGTCTTAATTTGCATTTCTCTGATTAATAATGACTTGGAGCATCTTTTCATATGGCTAGAAATAGTTTCAATTTCTTCATTTGAGAATTATCTGTTCATATCCTTTGAAACCATCAACTTTTTAAAAACATAATCACTATGGGAATTTTTTTCCTCTTCATAATCTTGAAATCTTAGGTCAATAATGAAACTATTAGGTCAAATTTATTTTTCTTCTATAATTCCAAGCTGTTTTCCCCAATGATGTGCCAACTGGGAAGCTCTGCCAATGCTGTGAGTATGACTGATTTCTTACTGTGCCCCCTCTCCAAATTCAGTCTTGAAAACAGGATTTCGGAGAGGCCTTGAAAAGAGCTTTCAGTTGCAGTTCTCTTATTATTTGTGATTTGGAGTTGATAGAATTTCATTCCCCCTTTTGAAACCTGTTTCTATTAAGGAAGGGCTCTTAGTCTGCTATCTTCGTATCAATTTTCTAAGCATTTTTAGGTGTCAGACTTTTGTAAAGGTTTGGGGCAATGATTCTTTTTCCCTTCCCATTCTGTAACCTTTTTTTAAAGTCAGGGCAGCTAGGTGGTGCAGTGGATAGAGCACCAGCCCTGAATTCAGGAGGACCTGGGTTCGAATTTGGCCTCAGACACATAACACTTCTACCTGTGACCTGGGCAAGTCACTTTATCCCAGTTGCCTCAGCAAAAACAAACAAACAGATAAATAAAATAACCATGACCCCTTTGGGGGTTTTCTTGACAAGTACTGGAGTGATCTGCCAGCTCCCTTTCCTGCTCATTTTACAAATGAGGAAACCGAGGCAAAAAGGGTGAAGGAACTTGCTCAGGGACTCACAGCTAGTGCCTGGGTCATCTTGGAATTCGGGAAGATGAGTGCTGTGGTGTCACCTAGTGGCATAGAGTTTCCTTGCTGCCTCTGATTTCTGATTAATGGCTCTGCTCTCTGTCACATTTTACAGAGGAAGAGTCGGGGTTCAGAATATGTGACTCATCTTTCAAAGCCACCCAACTGTATGGGAAAGAGGGGGAGGAGGCAGGATGTTCCAACTGGCCCCATTTCCCCTTCCACCCAGGACCCCGTCTCCCCTCCTCCCCAGGACCCCGTCTCCCCTCCCCACCAGGATCCTGTCTCCCCTCCCTCTGGTGCAGACAGCCCAGGACTGATCCCCAGGCCTTGGGGTGCCTCCAGCCCACAGAAAGTGGTTCAGCCCCACAAACGATGGATTTGTCAGTAGAATCTCAGGAGAGAAAAGCCTGACAGCCGGCTTGGCTGCTGCCCCCGAGGAGCATGGGACCTTTCCATTCAACTGCCACAGGACATCTCTCTTGTGAGGATGAAGGCTCCTGGAGGCCCATCGCACGCCAACTTCTCTGTGTAGGCCTGCACGCAGTAAGTGCTTAATAAATGTTCTTACATTCACTCCAATGCCCCAGGAAGTATCTGAGCCCAGCACTCTGTCGGCTGCATCCCTCAGAGCTGCACCTAGGCTTTCTGGGGTTTTCCAAGGTTCACTCACCCTTAAGCCACTCTGAGTCACTGAAGTCACCCCCACTCCCAAACTATGGGCCAGAAGTTTCAATGAGCATTCCCAGGACCCCCCTGATCCTCGATGCCCCACCAGCTCTGGTTCACCACAGACCTGGCTCAATCACGTCTGCCCTAAATGTGCTTCCTGTCTGGCTCCTCCCTGGGCATTCTCTGTCTGCAGGGGACCTAGGTGACAATCAGATTAGCCCATGTTGAGGGCACTAATTGTCCGATGCTGGACTCGGCCTGGACGGAGCCAAGGTACGAGCCTGGGGCCAGAGGCTGCCCAATGGGGAGGACGTGTTCAAGAAGAGGCAGGAATAGCTACATGTGATGCATAAAAAGCCAGCTATTTATTTCACACATCAAACAGCAGTTCTCTCCAGAAGGGCTGGGGTAGTTGACTTAGGGCTCCCTGGGGGGGGAGGGAGAAAAGGGGAGCCTAGCCACCAGAACATGGAAATCAGTCCAAGTGCAGTTTTTTAACTTGTGGGTAAACTGAGAACCACAGAGGGGAATGACTTTTCTGAGATTAAAAGCTAAAAGCCCCCATAAATTCCCCTCCCCTGGCACATTCCATTCCCCTGATCTCCCAGCAAACCTGCCTCAGTTTCTACCCCCTTCCAGGGGACCAAACCTGCTGTTCCCCAAGCCTTTGCGCTCCCGCTGTTACGATGACTTTTTGGATGGAGCCAGAGCCCTCCACTTCTCCTTCCACATATGCTGCTCTCTCACTCCCCTGGAGGGCGGGCCCTGCACCAGCAGTCCCCAGTGTGGAACTCTGGGTACCAGGGGCTTCCTGACTCCACCAAGTTGGAGATATTGGCTCAAGGTTCTGGCCCTTCCCGCTGAGGGAGCACGCTCCTACTGGGTGACAGGCCTCCTCGATCCTGGTCGTCCCTCCTCAGCTTGCAATGCTTCTGTGCCCCCCAGCTGCCTGGCCCGCCAGCCCCTCGGCCCTCCCTGAAGGGCGTGCATTTAAGTCCCATATTCCCAAAGAACATGCTATCTCCCCCAGTAGATAGGGAAAGACTGTCTCCTTTTCTTTTTTGTATTCTCAGTCCCTAGCACAGTGCCCAGGTACACAGTAGGCACTTAATAAATGCATGGGTGCTTATGTCTTAATTCCCCCAACCGGACTATAAAGCCCCTGAGGGCAGGGCCCATATTTTCCATATCTCCTTCATGCATATACTAGGTGCTTGATAAATGCTAACTGAATAAAATTGCTCCTGAAGCAGCAGGGCTACCCCTTCTTCTCAGACATCTGAACTACAATTTCTTCCTCTGTTTAATGGGGCTGAGGCCTGCCTCACCCAGGAGAGAGGTTGTCGGGCTAGCAGAAGTGCTTGAGAATAGAAGGTACCGAATCTCTGCATAAGTGTAAGAGAGCGCCGGGCTCCTGCTCAGGTGCTGAGTACTGGAGCAACAACCCTGGGAAGGTGCCTCCTGCAGACAAAGGGTCACACTGCTGGGGGCGTAACAGCACCAACCGGAAGCAGGAGGGAATCTGGTGGCCACACCGGGCTCTGCTTCCGGAGCTTCCCCAGTCTGGGCCACCGAGGCGGCCTTGTGCACTGGGCGGCAGCAGGGGCAAGAGACCCAGAAAGCCAGTGCCAGACGGGCCACAGGGCTCCGAGGACACCACGGCTGCTTCTTCCCTGAGTCTCTGGCAAAGCGCCATCCCTCGCACTCTCTGGCCCCTGTCCCCAAGCTGAGCTTGCAGAGCATCCCTGCAGAAGGGGAGCTCCTTGAGGACAAACTCGGGGCCCATCACAGGGCCTGGCACACAGGAGGCCTTTAATGCTTGCTGATTGACCCCCACACACACTGCCTTCCCTGCTTTCCCCATCTCAGACCTGCTTTGTCAGACCCTGGGCACGAGCTGAGCTCACCATTGGCACAGACCTCACTAGGAATACTTCTGGGGAAAAGGAAGGAGCTCAGGGCAAAGCCTGCTGTTACTGCCTCCCCTTCCCCCCACCATGGCTCACTGAAAAGTCTTATCCCAAAGGAAAGATCCAGAGGAATTCCCAGACTCCTCCAGGACTTAAGCCCAGAGCTCCTGAGAATGGGAAGTTTAACAATGTCCGCGGTAAGAGTTCTCCAATAGAAACATAGGGCCTCCAGAGGTCATCTGGTCCATCCCCCTGCCTCCAGGGCAGGTCAGCACCTAAACCCCCAGCTCCTTTTGAGAGCTTTTGGGGGATCCCCAGTACCAGGAAATGTGGGGGGCCTTCCATCCCCCTAACCAGCCTATTACCGTCTGCTAAGTCACAGCCCTTCCTTGGCAGGCGGGAGAGGGCAGCTGCTGGCTGGTAGCAGCGGCTCCCCAGAGCCTTCAGGCCTGAGGGACAGTTGTTGAGATCCATACTAAATGCCTTCCTCGCTGCCTCAGGCTCCGGTCCAGGACCTGCCTGCCCCGCCTTCGCAGCCCCCCCCAAGGCTGCCAGCCCATCCAAGCGGGCAAGGAGGGACGCAGGCTGCCTCACAACAGGGATTTGAAGAGGAAGGACAGGGACGCTCCACAGGAGAGCCCGAGGGCCAGGAAGAAGGTCATGAGGGCTCCAGCCACCTCGCTCTCATGGGGCAGGACCTGCCTGCAAAGGAGGGGGGAGCCAGCTGTAGGAAGGGAACCCAGCCCTCCGCATTCCCACCCTTGGGCAGGCCTTGGCTCCTGGCCCCCAGGCTGCCACATCTCCCAGGGTCCCCCAGGCTGCCACATCTCCCAGGTTCCCCCAGGCTGCTATGGCTCTGGAGTCCCCAGACTTCCAGTGTCTCCCCAGACCACGCACTAGTCTCACATCCAGGGAGGTGGGAAGCCAAGCTCTCTCATGGTACTTGGAGCCTCTTTGGGGGACCTCTGACTTCTCAGGTCCCCTCTAGCTCCGGTATTCTGAGGAAAGGCTCCGAGCTGATCGCTTACCACGAGCCACTCATTTCCCTCCCCCCAGACGGACTGGAACAGGCCCTGGTGCTCCCTGCCTCCCGTGCTCAGGCCACTTCTTGGCCTTCCCCCAGCCAGGCGGGCCCTGGGCCCGGCCCGGCCCTTTTCATCTGAAGAGCCCCATAAGTGAGGGGCGCCTGGAAGTCAGGGAACCCTGTCAGAGGCGGGCTCGCCACTGAGGACTTGCTGGTGCTGGATGGAGCCTGAGGGAGCACCCGCCCCGGGGAGCCTTCTGGAGTTACCAATGAGAGCCCAGGCCCCGGAGGCGAAGGATGCGGCCAGGGAGAGCTAGCCGGTTAGAGCCCAAGCTCAGCTCCGGTGGCCGGAGTCCGACCATCTCTGCCCTGAGATGCAAGAGGAGGGCCCGGTGAGCGGCCCCTGGGGCCCTCCCTCGGCCCCCCTCCTGGCAGCCGGTTTTCGCAGCCAGCTCCCCCGCCCTGATGCTCACCTGGGCGCCAGGCACATGGTCAGAGACACCAGGTAGCCGTTGGAGAGCGCAAAAAGCAGCATGAAGGTGATGAAGCAGGCGTCCTGCGGGAAGAGGATGGGCAGGTGGGAGCGCTCGGGCACGTGGCACAGCATGAAGAGGGGCACGAACAGGAAGCGCAGGCAGGCCAGCAGCGGCAGCAGGCGGCCATCTCGGTCGGGCTGGGGGCCGAGAGCGCCAGAGTCCCCTTCACCTCCATCCGGCATCGGCCCAGACCCCCCCCCACCACCACCCCGGGGGCCCACGCCCTGGAGCCCAGAGGAAAAAGGAAGCTCTGGGAGCCACCCGGCCCCAACCCTCGGGCTCTCACTGGCAGGCAGGAGTCAGGGAGCGGAAGGTCCCCTTTGGCTCCCAGATGAGTGGGGGTGAAGGTCGCCCTCCCGTGGGCCTGGGACACTCACCCACAGGAAGTAGGAAGTCAGACTTCTTCCCAACCAGTCCATAGTATTGAAAAGGAGAAAGCAGCAGATGGGGTTAAAGAACTGGCCTGGGGAGAGGAGAGGCCCGGAGGCTCAGGAGGCTCAAGGCCTTGACCCAGCCTCTACTAAACCTCACGGATATCCTTGGTCCAAGGATGGAAGGGACCTTCCATTTTATAGATGTGGAAACTGAGACCCAGGCAGGGGACTTGGACCTAGACCTTCTCGCTCTGTCTTGCTGGCTCTGTAGACCCCACTTAGTTCCCAAACCCCAGTTCAGTTTTAAGACAGACTCTCCCCTCCTTTGCGGGGCTCCCTCTCTGGTCCCAGCTGTCTGTCCCTTCTCCTGCAGACTCCCTCCCGGCCTCAGTTTCCCCCCTTTCTGACACTCACTCCACTTCCCGGGGCCCCTGGAGCTGGTCACCATGGCCGTAATGGCTGGGAAGACGGACAGGGTTACTGTGAACACCAGCACAATGCACAGAGCCATCATCCAGATCTGCAAAGCACGAGAGCCTGTGTCTGGGGAGCTGTGGGGGGCGGCCGAGCCCCGCCTTCCGTCTCTGCAACCACCCACCCAGGTGGAGAGGGAGCCCCGGGAGCCTCGGCCCAGCCCGATCTGGCTGAAGGGGGAGGGCTCCTGGGAGCTCCAGCTGGGGCACAGGGCCAACCTTTCTGAGGACGGCCGAGACCGAAGCCTTGCCAGGCTTGGGCTCCTTCTCCGGCTCCAGCTCCAGGGCCAGCATCGCCTTCTGGGGGCTCCCAGAAAAGCCGTTCTTCTCGTCTGGGGGGAGAGGGGTGAGCCGGCCAGTCAGCAAGCTTCTGTCCCCGCCATGGTCCGGCAGAGAGCCGGCCCCTGGGGCCAGAGGCTTAAACCAAAGGTCCCACATCCCTGGGGACCCACAGACAGCTCAAAGGGGAAGTTCCGGGACAGTTCCCATTCAGCCTCTTCCTCGCCCCAGACCCCAACCCTCCTATTTCTTCCAGATGGCACCCCCCACCGTTGGTGACAGCTTTAGGCCCGGGGCACTGCCCAGCCTCCTCACGCTCCCCCCCTTGCTGCCCATCCGCCGCCGAGTGCCCAGCACTGTCCACGGCTCTGCCGGGGTCTGTGACCTTGGACAAAGAACTGAAAGTCCGCTCCCTCTCTTGTAAGTAGAGGGCTTGACTCCCCGGCGTGGGGGTCCCCCAGCCCGACAGCCCCGAACCTGCCCCGGTCTGTCTGTCCCGGGGGCCTGTGGAGCGTCCGTGGGGATTCCTGGCAGGGAGGAAGAGAGCTCAGACCGGCAAAGCTCTCCATGGGCATCACAGCCCTGTGAGGCAGGAGCTTCCACACACTCCATTACACAGATGGGTAAACAGGCTGAGAGAGGTTAAATGATGTGGCCGGGGGCATGGTAAGCCTTAGAGCAGGATCCCAGCATAGGCTGCAGCCTGGCCAGAAGGGCCTTGGTTAGCCAGAGGGATGGTGCTGCCCGCCCCCCTCCCCCCCTCCCCCCCCCCCCCCCCCCCGTCAATGTGGGCGATCCAGGACCGGTGACGAGGGCTAAGTAGTGCAATAACTAATAATGATGATGATGATGATGCTAGAGCTCCTGGAGACCCTGGGAGGGAGGTGGCCATGCTACCATTATTAATCACATTTGCCAGAGGGGGACACTGAGTCTTGGAGAGATGAAGGCTGCCACAGCCAGTAATTGTGAGCCCAAGTCTCCTGGCTCTGGAGCATTCCCAGCATTCCCAGTAGCTAAGAGATGTGTGGTAGGCTGGGGAAGCAGCTTCTGTCCCCCCTTCCCAGGCTGCCCTCAGCCCTGCCCGGCTCACCAGCCTGGAGCAGCTCGGCCCTGGTCTCCAGCTCATAGGCCTGTGGGTGGGGCGCCTTCTTGTCCAGGTAATATCGGGCAAACTCCTGGAGCAACAGAGAGCCCGAAGGCCTGGTGAAGGGCGGGGGCACGAGGTCTCCGTTCCACACCGGGGTCGCCCTGAGACAAGTCTAGAAACCAATCTGGTCATTGGGTCGAGGCCAGCCCTAGAGCTGGAAGGGACCCCCAGGGCCAGCTGCCGAGAGATACTGAGGCTTCAAATGAACAAGTCGGGAGCAAAAACAACAGGCTCATAGAGCTAGGCTTGGAGGGGACCTGAAGGGCAGGGTCTCCAGCCCTCTCCATCGGAGAGGGGAAAGCTAGGAGCCAGGAAGTAAAAGGTGGCATCCGTCCAAGGTCACAGTCCACTGCCCAAGGTCACAGTCCATTGCCCACGGTCATACAGTCCATGGTCTCCCGGGTTTCCTGTCCTGCCACCAGGATCTAGCTAAGCTGGAGATGGCTAGGGAGAGGGGGGACGGGGGAAGGAGGGGAGGACTTGGCCGGTTCCCAGGGGAGGATCCAGAGAGGAAGCTCAGCTCACCAAGTGGGACAGGGACAGGTAGCAGACGGTGGAGACGAGGATTCCCACGCATGGGGTGATGAAGTAGCCGAGGGCCGAGGTCTGAGCGTCCACTCCGCCTGCGGTGGGAATGGGAGCTGAGAACCCAGGCCAGACAGCCTGGCTCTCCCAGGAGCCTCTCTGGGAGCCCCGGCCCAGCCCCTGGGGCCCGGCATAGCTGGAAAACTTCTCTCCTCCCTTCTCTAGGATGTGTGTTCCTCTGGCATCCTCCCCGGCTCCCAGCCAACTCAGCTCTCAGTGGCTGATATTTTTCCTACCCCCGAACCCAGGAGTCCTGGCTCTGCAGCCAGCTTCCCCTCCCAGCCTCCTTCCCAACCAGAGCCCAACACTACGCCCACACTCACTGGCCATGGACATCAGCATGGCGAGAGCAGCAAAGGTCCCGGCTAAGCCTTGGCCGCTGAGGAAAAGGGTGCTGTACATGGGGGGCATGGCCCCCAGCTGCCCAAAGAGACTGCCTTGGAGGATGGCACAGAAGGCTGGGGGGAAAGCCAAACCATGGTCCCCAGTGGGCATTTCCCTTGGAAGTGGAGCGGTGAGCGCCCTGGCCAGGGGAGCGGCCTGAAGCGGCCAGGAGCCTGAGGAAAAGCTCCTGCTCTCCGGGGGGCAGCTCTGTGGCCAGGGTTCCAAGTCCTTGGCAAACGGGGTCATGTTCTCTGCACAAGACTGGGGAAGGAGCTGCCTAGCAATGTTTGCTCAGGCCTTGGAACTCTCAAGCATCCGCTCTCTCCCTCTCACAATGGGGGCGACAAATCCATTTCTTCCTCTTTAAAATGAAGGACTCAACTAGAACTTTTAAGCTCTCCAGGCCAGCTCTGAATCCCAGTTCTAAGGACCATCCCAGGTCTGGCGTTTCCCCCCCCCCCGACATTCTTTGTTCTAAGGTACCCCTCAGTCCTGATATTCTAGATTGGGTTCTATGTTCTACAGTTGCTTCAGATGCCGCCAGTCTAGGTTTGGTTCTAGGTCCTAAGGATGTGATGGTCCCTCCCACTTCTGACATTCTCTCCTAGCTCTGATGATTGCAGGCCATGTTGCTCTATCCCACCTCCAGACTGGGACTGGAGAATCCCTAGGCCCAGGACTCCGTGCCGAGGCCCAGGCCACACGGGGCACTCACAGTTGATGAACCAGATGGAGGCCATGGTGATGGAGAAGAAGAGTTCAGGGCTCATGTCCACCTTGACGAGGGCGGCCGTCAGGACGAAGAGCATCAGGATGCCCAGGAGGCTGCCGAGGATGCGGACCCTCTCTGGGATGCTGCGCGGGACCAGAAACAGCTGTGGCCCCTACTCTGCTCTGGTGCCGCTAAGAAAGAGCCAGCTTTGGACAGGAGAGGACAGTGGGTGCAGCAGCTGTGACCGTGGCTGGGTGGAGCTGATGAAAGAGCCAGCTATGGAGCTGTCGCTAAGGATCATGGACGGCTGAGGGGGCAGTGACTGATGGGACACAGCAGTGACAAAGGCAAGAAGTAAGTGGCCCCCCCCCCCCCGTTGAGGCTCCCCAGGGAGTGGGGGCTCACCACTGGTAAAGGAAAGAGTTGAGGAGGGTGAAGAGCAGCAGAGGCAGCTGGGACAGGAGGGTCATCCAGTTGTTGAAGTTGAAGGCATCCCCGGGGCTTGTGAGGTTGCCTCCCGAAGGCTCCCCCGTGACATTGACAAGGGCCAGCCGAGCCTGGAAGTACTGAGGGGAGATGGGCAGGGAGGCCACGGTCAAGGCCAGAAGGTGACACGGCCAGAAGGTGACACGGCCGGTCTGCAGCCAGGAGCCCCAAAGCCTTCCCGTGTCTGGGGAGAACTGGGAGCCCAGAAGGGCCGGGGCCAGAGAGGGGAGGGGCCGCGGGGGTGCAGTGGGCCCTGCCCGGGGAGCCGACTGGGGAGGCTGTGACTCCGGGGGAGTTTGTAGCCTCGGAGCCTTTTCCCGGCCGTCAAGTGGGGCAGGGTATGGGGGGGAGCACGGAGGTCCTCGCCCGGCTCTGAGAGTGCGATCTCGTGAACACGTCCCGCCTCCCGCGCCCTCCTCTCCCGCGTCGGTCCGTTCCCGGGCTCCTCTCACCGGAATGGCAGTGATAAAGAAGTTCCAGGGCAGCAGGGTCCCCAAACCCAGGATAAAGAAGCTGGTCCCGACTAGGTGGTAGCTGTGGGGGAGGGGAGAGTCAGAGACCCCCCCCAGCGGCCCCCCACTCCTTTAGCGAGAGTGTAAACTACAACTCCCAGCAATCCTCGGCGCTGGCCTGGGCAACCCAAGGCGGGGGGTGTTATGGGGGTTGTAGTTCGCTCCCCGCGGCGCGGCTCCGGGTAGGGGACTATCGGTCTTTCCCTGGAGGGAGGAGGGGAGGGGGAGTGCCCCGCGCCCGGCGCCCGGACTTACTCGTCCTCTGGGGCGTCTCCTCGGGCCATGGTGGGATTCGGATACGACGGGCCAGGACAGAGGGAGCACGTAGATGCTGGAGTCGGGATGGAGAGGAGGGAGGGAGGAGCACCTGGAAAAGAGCCCCAAGTCGCAGCGGAGGCGGGGCCCAGAGCCGGACACCCCAGGGGAGGAGGGAAGCAGGCCCGGGCCCCCCAGGTCCCCTCGCCGCCCGGCCCAGGCTGAGCCCCGCCCCCTTGCTCCCGGGGAGGGACCTGACGCAGGGTATTGGGGGTGGGGAGCAGCTCGTACCTCTCTGCAGCCCAGTCCGCGCCGTCCTCCAGGACCCTGCGCCCGACCCCAGCTACGTCCCCCTGTCGTCCCCCTCCCCGCGCACTCACCGGGCTGCCCCGTCCCCCGCGCCCCGCAGGGGCAGCTGCTGCTCACCTGGGCCCCCCGCGCGGACCGAGGGCACGGTGCCCCCGAAGGGCCGGCCAAGGACAGCGGGACAAGGTGGCGGCCGCCGAGCTGCGGAGACTGCGGCCTCTCTCGGCCCGAGCCGCGGGGGGGCACGTGACGTTGGTCCCCCTCTGCTCCCCGGCCCACCGAGCCCGCCTCCCGCGGCCGCCTGTCTGCGGAGCTGAAAGATGCTCCGGCGGACAGCTCCGGCCCCAGTGCGCTGTGCGGTCCCAGAGCCGTGTGCTCCCTCCAGCGCTCTGTACCCCCTCCCAGCTCCGTGTGCCCCCTCCCAGCTCCGTGTGCCCCCTCCCAGCTCCGTATGCCCCTCCCAGCTCCGTGTGCCCCCTCTCAGCGCTCTATGCCCCCTCTCAGCGCTCTGTACCCCCTCCCAGCTCCGTGTGCCCCCTCCCAGCTCCGTGTGCCCCCTCCCAGCTCCGTATGCCCTTCCCAGCTCCGTGTGCCCCCTCTCAGCTCCGTGTGCCCCCTCCCAGCTCCCTGTGCCCCCTCCCAGCGCCGTGTGCCCCCTCTCAGCGCCGTGTGCCCCCTCCCAGCTCCGTGTGCCCCCTCCCAGCGCCGTGTGCCCCCTCCCAGCGTGTGCCCCTCCCAGCACTGGCCCCTCCCGATGGCCTGGCTCCCTGGCGTGACCGGGAGGGCCGGGCCCGCTCCACTGGGTGAAAAGTTAAAACCCTCTTTGTTTCTTTCCTCTCTGCAGTGGGGATGATTAAGGGAGTCCGGGCTCCTGGGGATTTGTGAAGCCCTTTGCCATCTGCTTCCCGCCAGTCACCGCCACCTCCCCCGCCCTCCCTCCCCCTGGAGCTCCAGGCTTGCGGGCCTACTGGCTGCTCCGGCACAGCACGTGGCTCTGCACAGGCTGTTCTCCCGCCTGGAAGCCTCTCCCACCTCTCCTCTGCCCGCGGGAGCCTCCAGCTCCCTTCAAGGTTCCTGGGGAGGCTGAGAGACAATAGGAGACCTTTTTCTGCCCCCCCCATCTAGGGGTTAACTCCCCCACCCCGTCAGAGCGAGCTCTTCTTAATGAACCTTATACTTAGTTCTAGGTAACTAAATCTCTCTGTACTCCTGCCTCCCTCACCAGCCCGCCTGGTGCAGCATCGAGGGAAGAAACCACGGGGAGAGGACCCCGGCTCCCCTCATCGCCACCAGCAATAACTAACCACCCACCCCAAACAAGGGAGGGAAGAGAACCATAATGTTGTCTTTCACCTGCTAAGCGCTTGACTAATCTCACTTGAGCCTGGGCATGGCAGTGCTCCCCCATCCTGCTTCCGGCCCAGTCCTAGAAGCCGTCTCCTGGGGCCAAGGGGGCAGCTAGGCCCCCAACGGCCGCGACTCCCACCCCCACCCTGAAGGAGGGTGCCTCGGGGGAGAGCCCCGCCCGTGCAGACGAGTCAGACTCTGATGGGGACAGCCCAGGCCCCTGAGCCCACAGGCCTCGGACCGCAAGCCTGGCTTCCTCCAAGGGCTGCAGCCATCGCCACTGAAAACCCAGAAACTGATGGGTTTGATCAAGGGAAAATGAACTGGGGAAGATGGCTGCCTGAGTTCAGACCCACCCTCAGACATTCCTTCCCTGCTGACCCTGGGCAAGGCACTTTGTCCCCCCCAAAATGTAAAATGAGCTGGAGAAGGAAATGGCCGAGCGCTGCCGTGTCTCTGCCGAGAAAGAACGGAAATGGGGTCCCGGTGAATTGAATATGACCGAACAACAATATGACCATCTATTTTGCCGCTGCCCCCTAAGGACTCTGGATCCTTTCCAGCTGATTTGCTGCTGAAAACGTTGGGATGGGATGTCCCCCCCTTAAAGTGGAAATCAAGGACTCTCTCTTGTGTTAGCTCAGTGCTTTGCACGTGGTTAGGGCTTTTAAAATTCTTTATTCATTCATTAGTGTGAATGTATCATATCCACCAGGGGAATACAGACTTCTTGAGATCAGGGGTGATTTTGTTTTTGTCTTTGGGTTTTCAGTTGCTCTGCTTTAAAAATGTTTATTCAAGTCTGGAGGAGCTGAGTTCAAATCTTATCTCAAACACTTAACCCTTCCTAACTGTGTGACTCCAGGCAAGTCACTTAACCTCAATTACCTCAGGAAAAAAAAAAAAAAAAAAAAAAAAAAAAAAAAAAAAAAGAAAAGAAAAAAAAGTTTATTCAATCATTTTTCAGTCATAGCTGACTCTCTGGGACTCCATTGAGGTTTTCTTGACAGAGACCCTGAAGTTGTTTGCCATTTCCTTCTCCAGTTCATTTTATAAATGAGGAAACTGAGGCAAACTGAGTTAAGTGACTTGCCCAGGGTCACACAAGTAATAAGCGTCAGAGGCTAGATTTGAACTCAGGAAGATGAGTTCTCCTGACTCTGGTCCCAGAACTCTTTCCCCTGGGCCACCTGCCTCTCCAGCTTGAATTGTTGAAAGTTCCCCTCAGTCTGATGGTTCTCCATCCGTGTCACACGTATCAAGCATGATCCCAGTCCTAGAGCTTTAGCCTTAGACCATGTTGGTGGAGAAAATTCCCACGCTGCTAAATCAGGGATCCTGGACGCACTGACTTAATAACCCATTATTAGAAATTAGAAATAAATCCAAAGTGAGAAATGCTCTGATCTCAAACTGAGTTCCTGGCACGTAAGAAAGGCTTAGTTCTTGCTTGCCCGTTGAGTTTGGCCCTTTGACCTAACAGAGTGGAAGGCCAGATATGTCACTCAGGGAAGGGGAGGGACCTGGCGAGTCCACGGAGGAGCCTGCCCGGCCACGGAGGAGCCTGCCCGGCCACGGAGGAGTAGGGCAGCTGAGGGCCACGCATTCTGAGTCACTACATACGATCCCTGGGCTCTCTCCGCTGCTGATGTGTGTGCTTGTGGAGCATGGACCCATGTCGATAGAAGAATGTTTCATTACTTTAGCTTTGAATTGTGACCTCTGACTGACTAGGGAGTCAGCAATCAGTCAAAAAGGCATTTATTAAACACCATTTAGCAGGTGTTCAATGAGAATCGCTAGGGGTTCCTAAGTGGGATCGGAAGCTTCCGGATTATAGGACTGGTGCTGTCCACCGTGTACACTGATCCCTGGTAGAACAATCACTCCCCGGCACAGCTAAGAAACAGGCATTAAAGGGCAGCTGGATGGCTCAGCAGATATAGCACCAGCCCTGAAGGCAGGAGGGCCTGAGTTCAAATTTGACCTCAAATACTTCCTAGCGGTGTGACCCTGGGCAAGTCATTTAACCCTAACTGCCTCAGCAAAAAAAAGAAGCAGCAGACATGAATTCTGCTTTGCCCACCATTTGGGTGGTCCCAGACTTGGTCTGATTCTAGGAAACAACCCCAGTCCAGACTGTAGGAGGCTTTGGGAGCACTACGGAGGCTGCAGAAGAGCCCTGAGCCTGCCTGGAACCTTTTACCCGCTGCGGGCCAGGGTGGGCAGCAGTCCATTCAGGCCCTTGTTCTGCTTCCTCCCCTCAGTCAAGGTCAGTGATAATGCTCCTCCCGGGAAGAGCAAAAGAACCAGTTTGGTGAGAAGGAGTAACCAGGGGAGTAACGGGTAATTGAAATTTGGCTGGAGGAGGTTTGGAAAAGGCTTTCAGGCACAAACAGAGAAATCTGTGTCAGTACTTGGTATGATCCTTTGGCCAGCCA
Source organism: Sminthopsis crassicaudata (assembly GCF_048593235.1). Taxonomy (NCBI): domain Eukaryota; kingdom Metazoa; phylum Chordata; class Mammalia; order Dasyuromorphia; family Dasyuridae; genus Sminthopsis; species Sminthopsis crassicaudata. The sequence continues at coordinate 251,514,934 of NC_133622.1, forward strand.
ATTCAGTGTGAATGATGATCTCGCCTTCTCACATGAGCAGGTCCCCCTCCCCACAGAACTCATGCATGCAGGGCAGGGTCCCCAGCTGCCCAGGACCTGGAGTGAAGCTGAGGGGGCTGGAGGGCCTCCACCACTCTAGAGTTGCCATTTGCCGGACTTCTTCCTTAATATCGGCTGACTGGTGGCCTCTGTCTGATATTAAGTAACCAACCAAGGCCCAGTAGCTTATTTTATTTTAAGGGCTGGGGTGGGGGGCTTAAGTGACTTGTCCAGGGTCACATAGCTAGTGGTCTGAGTCTGGATTTGAACTAAACTCCTCCTGACTGCAGGGAAGGTGCTCTATCCACTGCTCCTTCCCCTCAGCTTTTAGAAGGAAAGGCAAGGCCGGAAGTGCAAAAGCTTGCCCTCCAAACCTGGGCCTGGACTTCCACTCACCAAGTCCCTGAGAAAACAGTCTCCACGTGGTAGCTGAAGAACATCCCCTTGGCCCCTGGCATGGGATACTTCCTGGCCCGAGGGGACCCTTCCCCTTTCAAGAAATCACCCTCCCTACTACAGGTCTATTTTCCATAGAGCACACAGTAGGTGGGCTTGGCCCCTCTCTTCCTTCCCACTCCAGAACACACACAGTAGGCAGACTTTGCCCTTCCTGCTTGCTTGCAGGGAATCACAGGTCTCTTGGTACAGGTCAAACAGCTCTCTCCACACTTATTGTTGCTGTTGCTCTATTGCTATTCTGACTTTTTTTAGTTTATAACCCAGTTTCATAATCTCATACTCATCAGTTTAAGAATGAAGGAATGGAACCAGCATTAATTAAGCACCTACTGTATGTCAGACCCCCTGCTAAATGCTTTACAATATTGCATTTATGCCTCCCAACAATTGTGGGAGGGAGGGTCTTTTAAGATTTCCATTTTCCTGTTGAGGAAAGAGTTTGGTTGTTGAGTGGGTGACTCCAGGCCTGGAGCTCTACCCACTGCACCACCCAGGAGGAACGGACTCGGACACCCAAGAAACAGCAATGCCATATGTTCCCTGCAGGAAGCAGCCCGGTGGGTCAGTAAGCAGGTGTGTGCTGCCCCCCCCCAAGTCTCTTTACGCTCCCAGTCTCCAGAGAAGAGCGAGTTGTCCATCTGAAGCTTTTGCGGGACACTCTGTCCTGGATCAGTGGGCAATTAAAAAGCTCTTTGTCCCTGTGGAGGAGGAAGCAGGAAACAGACCAAGAAGGACGTCCCGGGTCTGGGGGCAGATCTGCTGCAGAATCACAATGTCCAGGACCAGGGAGACCCAAGGCACCGACCACCTGATCCTTGCTCTGCCAGACTTCTCACCACCCAGGTAGACTCTTCACCTGCCATTTTGTGAGGTTTAAATAAGACCAATAATGTGGAAAGCGTGTTGCGGATCCTGAAAGTTCTAGATAAATGCGGGTAATTATTGTTACCAGGAGGGCACAAGAGGGCCCCCCAATGGATGGAGATCCCAAAGCCAGGGCCCCCAACAACAGAATCCACACCGAAACAGGCCGGGCAGATTGGGGTGTTAGGAGAAGGGCTACCACTATCAAAGTGATAAAAAGTGGGGGCTGTTTTCTTCTAAATCCCCTCCCGGGAGATGTCTTAGAAGAAATTAAACTATCAGCTCACATGCCCATGCCCCCTCCACTCCCCTTTCCAGTTTCTTTTTGTTTTTCCCTCATTCGATTGTAAACTTTTGAGGTCAGGACTCTTTCTTTCTTTCTTTCTTTTTTTATTTGCATTCACAATGTTTAGCACAATATCTGGCACATAGTAGGTGCTTTAAACAGCTTTATTGAATTGAATTGGTGACTCAGGGTTCTCATTCTGGGTAATAGCTGAGTGACAAAGTTCCTGAGCTAGGACTCCTACCCTCACCCAACTTCTTGGGAATCGAATTCTGAGCCAGGATTAATTAACTCTCAGTTAAGGACATTTAATAAAGTGAAATTGGGAGCAGAGTTGGTAGGAAACATTCTCCCCCCTCCCCCCCCCAGCCAAGTTTGAGATACTGTCCTAGAATCAGTGCAAACCATAAATGTGGCTTCAAGGTGGGAGAGCTCAGGCAACAAGGTCTTCACTCCCGGTTTCTTGCTGCCTGGAAATCCTTTTTTTTCCTTTTGTGGAATCCTCACAAAGTTCTCCTAAGGAACAGCTTCCTTCTCCATCCTTGCCCCCCGGTGACGGCCATCGGCCCCTGCCTTTCTTGGCGAGAATGCCAAAGGGACGTCCAAAAGGAGCAGAGGCTCCTGGGAACATGAGTTTCAAGATGAGTAAGTGAGGTCCTGGGGCCATGACGGGGACAAAGGTGGCAGGCAGCAACAGGACAGACTAAAATTTCTTGCTAGAGATCTTCTCCACCCAGGCCAGTCACTGAGAGGGAGTGTGTGGCTGAGACAGGTCAGGGCAGGTATTATCAAGGGGACATATTATGTGTGTATATAAACAAACAAATAAATAAACACACACACACACATATATAATTGCTTCTTTGTCTGCAGATGACAGATTCACTTTCAAAGTATTCTGTTCCTTTAAGGTCTTAAATTCTGATTTTTTAAAATAAAGTTATAATTCATCATAACTGTTCTGTTATCTGCATTTCTTAATTAGGTGCAGAGAGGGTTGCAATGGAGGAGGTCACAGAACAAAAGAGAATAGAGACTTGACTCCCAGTCTAAATTAACTAGAATTCTTTTTTAAGAATTATAATCATGAATGAATCTTCTGGATTTGATTTCTCATTATTTATTTTTAAAATTCATTCATTTGTTTATTTTTTAGCTCTTAGGAGCACTTCAGTAGCCAAGTAGACTAATCATATGACGCAGGACCAACTCTCCCATGGCCAACAAATAAACAAAGTTGGGGTGAGAGGAAGTTTTTGGCAACAAAGTTTGCTCTTTTTCATCCTTTCCCAGGCGGTTTAAACCCTGACTGCTTTTTTCTGAGGGAGGGTGAAGGTATCAGAGGCTGGAAATCCACACCCAGGAAGTCGGCCGAAGGGAAGAGTGGAGAAACTGTTCTTGCAAAGCTGGGGAGCCAGAAGAACAAGGAGCTCCCATTTTGATTTTCTTTTCTTTTCTTTTCTTTTTCTTTTCTTTCTTTTTTTTTTTTTTTTTTTCTTTTTTTTTTTTTTTTTGAGGCTGGGGTTAAGTGATTTGCCCAGGGTCACACAGCTAGGAAGTGTTAAGTGTCTGAGACCACATTTGAACTCCAGTCCTCCTGACTCAGGGCTGGTGCTCTATCCACTGCGCCACCTAGCTGCCCCCATTTTGATTTTCTTTATCCTTCCAATCCTTTCAGATAGCATCGTCTGCCCAACCTGGTTGAAGAATATATCTTTGTGTGATTTATCCAACAGCATTGTAAAAACAAAAAACTTTGAGAGTATCAAGGACTGATGAACTCAATGATTAGCCAGAGTTCCAAAGCACCAATGAAGAATTTTCACCCACCTAATAGCAGAGAAGAGCCTGACAAAACAGACACAAAGGTGTTAGGATTACAAGGTGAGAACTCAGGTTGTCTGGGCGATTCTTTAGCTCAGAATTCACTACCTTTCGTTCCCGCCTTTAGGGAGAGTTTACACCTTTGAACTTCTGAGGAGTTTACATATTTAAAGGAATTTTTACCTTAAAAAGGAGTTCTGAAAAGGAGTTTACACAACCTTTTAAGAGGAGCAAGTTCATTGTCTGTAGGAGTTCTCACCAGCCCCGTTGAGTTCTCACTACAATCTCTTCGAGGATAAAAGAGGGCACCATTGGGTCTGGAGAGTAGTCTAGTCTGGGATTGAGTTTAGACGGCACAGAGGAAAAGATTTTACAGAAAAGAGATCTCCCCCCAGAGAAGGATTCCAATTGAGAGACGACAAGAACTTTACCCCCATTTTTGGACGTGGCCAATGTGAAAAATGATGTTTCTGGACTGTACATATTTGCATATTAATTACAAGTGTCATCCCACCTCCCCCTTTTCATTGGTTGTTGCCATTCAATCATTTTAGTCTCTGCCAACTCTTCACGAACCCATCTGAGGTTTTTCTGGCAAAGACACCGGAAAGGTTTTGCCATTTCCTTCCCTAGTCTGTTTTACTTATGAGGAAACTTAGGCAGAGTTAAGTGACTTGTCCAGGGTCCCACTGCTAGTAAGTGCCTGAGGGCCTGCTTTGAACTCAGGGAAGAGAAGTCTTTTTGATCAGATCAAGCCCTTTATCTACCGTACCACTCGCTGGTTAGGGGCAGGAATGAAAGCTTGTTAACTGAAGGAAAAAAAATACATATATATATATATGAATATTTTTATTTATATATTCCATTGGTTCATTTACATTATTCAGAATAAGGAAGAAGGATGCTAAGGTGAAAAATATCCTTATACACATAATAAGAAAGGATATTGGGAAGTTCAAATGAGCTAATGAGTGTAAAGCATTAATATGTTATATAATAATACATTAAAGTGTTATATAAGTATTTAATTATATACAGTATATAATTATTGTTATTATGATTATTACTACAGTCTTAATTTCCAGCCTATTAAATGATGATCTTATTCCTTGACTTATACTGTCTCCCATTGAACTCAAATGATGCTTATAGAGTGATACAGGGCTATGATGGTAAATGTTTAACAACCTGACCGGTGTGATGTAGGGGGTTGGGGTGCAGGTGAAATGAATGCACGTACACTTCAAAGTGTAATCTGCCTCATCAAGGCTTCTTAAATTTAGTTGTTCAGTTGTATCCAACTCTTCATGGCCCCATTTGGGGTTTTCTTAACAAAGATACTGATTTCCCTCTTCAGCTCATTTGACAGATGAGGAAACACACAAGCAGGGTGAAGTGACTTGCCCAGGGTCACACAGCTCCTGAGTGTCTGAGGCCGGATTTGAACTCGAGAAGATGAATGCTCCCTGCTCCAGGCCTGTACTACCGAGCTATGGTCAGTCAGCCAAAAATAATACACCAAATCCTGATTTGTAGCTATTGCTGCTATCTGAGGTATACATGTTCCTTCTGAACATTTAACAATGGGCTCTCTTAGAGAGAGTTGGCGTGGTCCCAGTCTACATTTGGGTCAGAAGAAAGAGAAAACACTGTTAACCTTCTGTTGGAGGGACTGCAAAGCTCAGAGACCTCCTCCAGCCTCCTGCCTTCTAGACCAGATGCAAGCCCCCTCCTTTGAGTTTACATTGAGAGCTCTTCACCCTGGGGTTCAGCGATCCCGGTCCCAGGACACTAGCCTCCAGGCTCCATCACCATGACTTAGCCCCTCTGCTCCTTCACCCCTCTGACCCTTGGCCCCTCTCCTCCTTAGTGCCTCTCCGGCCCGGGCCAGTCTCTCCACTGCCCCTTAGGATGCTGAGTTTCCTCCAAATCTCCCCTCCCATGGGAGAGCTCTGCTATAACTGCCAGCGCCCTTCCCCTGGAAATCAGCTTGTCTCCGGAGCTGGAGTCACATCCCTCTCCTGGATTTCATTTTCTTTCTTTTCCCTGGATCATGTGCAGTTTTTTAAAAATAGATAATCAATTCAATGTGTTAGTTCCCAAACTTTTGTCTCTGTCTTCCTTCTGTGTCTGGACCTTCTGTTCCCTTCTGTGCATTTCACAAACGTTTCACTGACATGTTGTTCTTCCCTTTGTTCCCCACTCCCACTCCTCCAGTCACTTCTGGGCTCCATTCCTGACCCTCGGGACTCCTTTCTCCCCCGAGTCCCAGAATCCCTCATTGGATAGGTTGGTTACTCCAGAACCTTCTCCCCTGCACCTGCCCCCTCCTCCCCAGCATCCTCTCCCCCAGTAGAAGGGCAACACTTGATAAAGGCCTATTGACTTGAGTATCTCCCCACCCCCATCCCAACCCCTGCTAGACCAAGGCCCACAGTAATAACAATAATAATAATAACCCTAACCAAGCATCCTCTGCTGAGCCTTCCCGAGGCAGAAGGTAGGAAGCAGGAGGCCATGTCTGTCCCTTGGAACCATGGCCTGGTCATTGCTTCGATGGCGGTATTTAGTCTCCAAGTTGTTTTTCTTTCTGACGTGGCGGCCGACCATCTCAGTCGCCATTCTCCTCCCCCTGCGTGTTCTGCATCCGTTCCCACAAATCACTTTGGGTCTGTGTCTTCTTCCTCTGTTATAGTGCAGCCAATTTGATTAGAGCGCCCTTCTCCCTTTCCCCAGGCAGGGCAATGGTGGGAGGCAGGAAGATTTGCGTTCCAATCCTGCTCTGACCCCATGGGTGAGTGTGCGAGTCAGGTGTGTGTGTGAGTGTGAGTGTGAGTGAGAATGTGAGTGTGTGAGTCAGGTGTGTGTGTGAGTGTGAGTGTGAGTGAGAATGTGAGTGTGTGAGTCAGGTGTGTGTGTGAGTGTGAGTGAGAATGTGAGTGTGCCAGTCAGGTGTGTGTGTGAATGTGAGTGTGAGTGAGAATGTGAGTGTGTGAGTCAGGTGTGTGTGTGAATGTGAGTGTGAGTGAGAATGTGAGTGTGTGAGTCAGGTGTGTGTGAGTGTGAGTGTGAGAATGCGAGTGTGCGAGTCAGGTGTGTGTGAGTGTGAGTGTGAGAATGTGAGTGTGTGAGTCAGGTGTGTGTGTGAATGTGAGTGTGAGTGAGAATGTGAGTGTGTGAGTCAGGTGTGTGTGAGTGTGAGTGTGAGAATGCGAGTGTGCGAGTCAGGTGTGTGTGAGTGTGAGTGTGAGAATGTGAGTGTGTGTCAGGTGTGTGTGAGTGTGAGTGAGAATGCGAGTGTGTGAGTCAGGTGTGTGTGTGTGAGTGTGAGTGTGAGTGAGAATGTGAGTGTGCGAGTCAGGTGTGTGTGTGAGTGTGAGTGTGAGTGAGAATGTGAGTGTGTGTCAGGTGTGTGTGTGAGTGTGAGTGAGAATGCGAGTGTGCGAGTCAGGTGTGTGTGAGTGTGAGTGTGAGTGAGAATGTGAGTGTGTTATTCAGATGTATGTGTGAGTGTGAGTGTGAGTGAGAATGTGAGTGTGTGAGTCAGGTGTGTGTGTGTGAGTGTGAGAATGTGAGTGTATGAGTCAGGTGTGTGTGTGAGTGTGAGTGTATGAGTCAGGTGTGTGTGTGAGTGTGAGTGTGAGTGAGAATGTGAGTGTGTGTCAGGTGTGTGTGTGAGTGTGAGTGAGAATGTGAGTGTGTGAGTCAGGTGTGTGTGTGAGTGTGAGTGAGAATGTGAGTGTGTGTCAGGTGTGTGTGTGAGTGTGAGTGAGTGTGTGAGTCAGGTGTGTGTGTGAGTGTGAGTGAGAATGTGAGTGTGCCAGTCAGGTGTGTGTGTGAGTGTGAGTGTGTGAGTGTGTGTCAGGTGTGTGTGTGACTGTGAGTGAGAATGTGAGTGTGTGAGTCAGGTGTGTGTGTGAGTGTGTGAGTGAGAATGTGAGTGTGTGAGTCAGGTGTGTGTGTGAGTGTGAGTGAGAATGTGAGTGTGCAAGTCAAGTGTGTGTGAGTGTGAGTGTGAGTGAGTGTGTGAGTCAGGTGTGTGTGTGTGAGTGAGAATGTGAGTGTGCGAGTCAGGTGTGTGTGTGAGTGTGTGAGTGAGAATGTGAGTGTGTGAGTCAGGTGTGTGTGTGAGTGTGAGTGAGAATGTGAGTGTGCAAGTCAGGTGTGTGTGTGAGTGTGAGTGTGAGTGAGTGTGTGAGTCAGGTGTGTGTGTGAGTGTGAGAATGTGAGTGTGCGAGTCAGGTGTGTGTGTGAGTGTGAGTGTGAGTGAGAATGTGAGTGTGTGAGTCAGGTGTGTGTGAGTGTCAGTGTGAGTGAGAATGTGAGTGTGTGAGTCAGGTGTGTGTGAGTGTGAGTGTGAGTGAGAATGTGAGTGTGTGAGTCAGGTGTGTGTGAGTGTGAGTGTGAGTGAGAATGTGAGTGTGTGAGTCAGGTGTGTGTGAGTGTGAGTGTGTGAGTCAGGTGTGTGTGTGTGACTGTCAGTGTGTTAACTGGACAAGGATCTCACCCTTTCTGAACCTCATTTCCCTCAACTGGAGACTGGAGGTGATGGTCCCCACAGCAGCTCCTGAATGTTAATGGTAGTTATTGGGGGGATCTCAGCCCCACCTGGCCTCGTGGGACTCATGGCCACCCTGTTACTAGGCCGGAGCTAAGCTTAAACCTCCGGCTTCTGAATGTTAGTGAGGACTGTGCTCCCCCAGAGGCAACGCCTGCTCCCAGATCTCCAGGTTTCCTACCTGCTCACCCAGCTGGATCTGGCGGCCACAGCTTCCCTCCCAGGGCCCTGCCTTTCTTTCCTTCCAGTGTTCCCCCAATGTCTGTTAACCCACCCTGGGTGGGCCAGGCTTCCTCACCGTAGCTCAGCTGTAAGTCCTCAGCTCTTTTCAGCCATCCTGTTTTGTTGTTGTTTTTTGCTGAGGCAGTTGGGGTTAAGTGACTTGCCCAGGGTAACCCAGCCAGGAAATGTTTAGTGTCTGAGATCAGATTTGAACTTAGATCCTTCAACTTCAAAGCTTTACCCACTGGGCCACCTAGCTGCCCTGGCCATCCTGTTTTGACAGCCTCCTACCAGACTTCCCTTTCCCAGGTCCTCTCTGATTTCCCTTCAGCCTGGAGTAATGCATAAAAAAGCTATCTATCTAAAAAACGACAGAACTAAGAACATCCCGTGGCTGCCCATTGCCTGCCAGATAGAGAGTACTGACTCCTTACCCTGGCATTCAAGGCTCTCTGCAGTTGGGCTCCAAGCTACCTGCCATGGCCTGTCCCTGGTCTCTCAGACTCTTCCTCTCTTAGTCAGTCAGGGAGCACTTTTGAGTGTGCTGGGGCAAAGGGTACCAAGGCAGGAATGGAACAACTTCTGCTCTCCCCGAAAAAGCCAAAGTGCCCAGGGAAGCTGCAGAGAGTAAGTACAAAGTAAGCTCATTGGGTGTAATGTGGCCTCCTGGCAGTTACAATTACTAGTCTGCCCTAGGCCCAACAGAGTACCTTTGACCACTGACCTTTGCAGTGTCAACTCTACCTGGCTCGCCTCCTCTGAGGCCTTCAAAGGTCTCTAGCCACAATCTCTTGAATCTATAGTTTAATAACCGGTAGCGTGCTCAAGAACAGCCACATGTAATCTTAAAAGCCTTTATTATACCTATTCCCCTGACTTGATGCCCTGACTTGTTGGTTACCCAGTGAACACCTGGTCAGAAGACCCACGTGTTCACTACCAAAATCCTTACCTCTTTCAGCTATCCATCTCGGCTTGGCCACCCAGGCTAGAGAGTCAGGTTAAAGAGAGTGACTGCTGTCTGCAGTGGGCTTATAAAGGGCCTGTCAGGTCACACACACAGACAATCAGCGAGAGAGTCACCCATTACAAAGCTATCTCAATGTGGCCAAGATCCCACCTACAAGGCAGTCCTAATATCCATAGAGATTACTTCCTGGGGGGACTCAAATCTCCCATTGCACTGTGTCCGCCCATTTAAAGGGCCCTTACAATTGGGGACGGTGGACATGCCTGCTCCGCCACCATCAAGTCCCCTCTGCTCCCAAGAGACGTCGCTAACAAAGCTCCCCAATGAGCAGGTGTCCTGGGCTGCGAGAGGTGTCCATCAGTTCCTGGGGGCGGCCATCTTGCTCCCGGACAATGCTCCTCCTCGGGAAGCTCCCCACCTTAGCAGTCTGGCTCTGACCCAAAGAAATGGCTTCTGTCTTCCATTCTCACCAGTCATCTCCCACCTCCATGCCTTTGCCCAGACATTCTGTGGGCCAGTCGTGCGGCCAGTGTGGTCTCTGTTTTCACAAGTTTTCTATAGGGGAGCTAACTGCCATAGTAGGGAGAATGGAAGAACCACAGGGCACGGAATGACTTCAGAGCTGGCTTTAGACACTTGTCTCAGCTTCCTTTTCTGAAAAGAGAAAAAGAGTAGGGGCAGCTGGGTGGTGCAGTGGTTAGAGCAACAGCCCTGAAGTCAGGAAGACCTGAATTCAAATGTGATCTCAGACACTAAGCATTTCCTGGCTGTGTGACCCTGGGCAAGTCACTTAACCCAGATTGCCTCAGCAAAAAAGAAAAAAAAGAGAGAGAATAAGAATACCCCCACCTCACTGAGTGGTATTGACGATCAAGTGAGATAAAAAAAAACAACACTTTGCACATCTTAAATGACATATCAATACTGGAAATGATCAGTAATATTTTTAGCTCTTATTCTCCAACTTCCTCGCTGCAAGTGCTGTTTCCCCCCTTGCGCTCCTCTGCCTGGCTGCCTCCTTTATACTGACATCACTGTTCCTTGAGGCGCAATCACTTGTGTATTTGTCACTTGTGTATTTGTCCTTCTTCCTGAAAGCCCCCACCCACACACCAACTAGACGGAAACTCCTGGAAGCAGGATTTTTGTCATCTGTAATTAAAGGAAGGACTTGCGAACGTGTCGTCAGGGAGATTTGGATTCAGACCCCATCCTGGACTCATGCGAGCTATACGCCGCCCCCCCAGGCACCTAACCTCATGCCTCAGTTTCCTTATCTGAAAAACGAGGGGATGGGACCCGTGGCCTTTAAGGTCCCTTTCTTCTCTAAGTCTGACACTAACAGCTTTTTTTTTTTTTTTTTTTTTTTTTTTGCACTGGTGTGTAAACTCAAGGCCTCGTCCTCTCTTCCAGCCTCCCTAAAGTCTGGTTTGACTGGCAGTGACCCAGGAGGCCATGGATGACCTTGACATCTTTGATATCTGCCCGAGCTGTAAGCACTCCACAGCAGCTTCGGCCAACTTCAAGGCTGCTGGAACCGACTGTTCTCATCCTCTCTTCCTGCTGGGGGAAGTCTTCACACGCTGGGCCGGATCCCCCCAATAGTCTGAGGCTCCCATTACCCTCAGTCGGGTTTGGCCCTTCTGGTTTTCCTGGGGCACAGCAGCTGCCCATGAGATGGGCACAAGTGAGAGTGGGGAGAAGGTGATGGCAAAAGTGGCTAAGCAGCCTTGAGAAGGGTCCGGCAGCCCTCCCGCCAGAGGGGCTCAGCTCACAAACACCCTCCACTCCATCCCACTATCCCACCCTCCCACACACACAGTGCTGATAGATTAATAAATGTTTATCGGATTCACAGAATTGATGCTGACTTGAGGGATAAAGATAGGAAAAATCAGGGCAGCTACACGGCGCAGTGGATAGAGCACCAACCCTGAAATCAGCCTCAGACACTTAACACTTCTTGGCTGTGTGACCCTGGGCAAGTCACTGAACCCCAATTGCCTCAGGGGAAAAAAAGAAGAAAACTCTCAAAGAAAAAACCAACAGAACTGGACCTCTGTTTCTGTGGGTTCAAGGGAGAAGAGAGAGGCAGAGTTGTCACTGAGGTTCTTAGCCAAAGGTAATGGGAGGATACTGATGCTATTGCCATTGACCAGGAAGTTCAAAAGAAGCTGGTTTTCCCCAACATTTTCCCCCTTCTGCTGCCGGAGTATTCCCAAACTCCCCCTCCCCCTCCTAGGTTGGGGACTCAGTTAATTACATACATGTATGTAATTATTTATATGTAATGTATGTACACATAATATATGTAATATATGACTATATGTATGTAATGTTTATACATCTAAATACCCATGGAATTACACAATAGGGTTGTAGGATTAAACTGAAGAGACTTCTACAGTATTACCCCCAAGCCCCCGGCCCTGTGTTCTCCGTTATCAATTAACCAATGAAAGGCCATTAAGTTTCAGAAGAGATATTTACTGAAAAGGCCTGGCAAGTACAGCTGGTACAAAGCATCCCTCCTCCCCGTTTCCCTGACAATCAGGGCACAATCCCACAGAGTACATCACGGGAAGGGAAAAATAGACTTTGAATGAAAGCGTTCTTCGTGAAAACATCAGCAAAACTCTGAGGGACAAAAACAAGAGGCGAGAACAACATAAAAAGGCCGACGTGATCGAGCGACCAGAGAGACGGAAGCAGGATATACGCTGTTTACATTCTAACACCGTTAGAATTTGTTATAATGTTATATATGGACGCCGTCCATCTGCCCCTTTAGAATCCTGTCTTCCTTACAGGTCAGAGAGGAAGTCTAATTAACTGAGGATCTGGGCAGGTCCTGTTGTGTTTTGATCCAATTAAAAGAAAAATGGAAAGAAGAGTGCATTATGGGAGGGGGGAAAGAGAGGAAGAATGGGGAAAATGAAGAAGTCTCTAACCATGAGTAAGGGTGGGAGAAGTGAGTGACACTTGAACTTGACTTTCTTCTGAACTGGTCAGAGGAGGGAAATCACACACACAAATGGGGGCAGAAATACATTTCACTCAGCCGAGAGAAAGGGAAGAAGGGGAGCCCAAGGGGGAGGACACAGAGAGCTGGGCCTGAAATCAGGAAGCTAAATTTTCCTGACTTCAAATCTGATCTTCTACTCTTCCAAGCTATGAGATTCTAGACACATCACTGAATTCTGCTTGCCTCAGTTTCCTCATCTGTAAAATCAGCTGGGGAAAGAAATGGCAAACCACTCGAGTATCTTTGCCGAATAGAGTCGCAAAAGGTTGGACTTGACTAAGATGACTGAATGATCAGGGAATGGCAAGGAGGCTATAGTATATTAATGGGATGGAATATATTTTTTTTTTTTTTTTTTGCATAGGTAAATTTTTTTTTTTATTATTATATATATATATATTTTATAATATTATCCCTTGTATTCATTTTTCCAATTTACCCCCCCTCCCTCTATTCCCTCCCCCCGACGACAGGCAATACCATACATTTTACATGTGTTACAATATAGTCTAGGTACAATACATGTGTGCGAATATCACTTTCTTGTTGCACAATAAACATTAGAATCCGAAGGTACATGCAACCTGGGCAGACAGATATTAGTGCTAACAATTTTCATTCCCCTCCCAGTGTTTCTTCTCTGGGTGCAGCTACCTCTGTCCATCATTGATCAACTGGAAGTGAGTTGGATCTTCTTTATGTTGAAGATTTCCACTTCCATCAGAATACATCCTCATACAGCATTGTTGTTGAAGTGTACAGTGATCTTCTGGTTCTGCTCATTTCACTCAGCATCAGTTGATTTAAGTCTCTCCAGGCCTCTCTATATTCCTCCTGCTGGTCATTTCTTACCGAGCAATAATATTGATGGAATATTATTGTAAGAAATTATGAAGGAGCTGATTTCAGAGAAAGCACGAACTGATGGAAATTGAGAGGATTTGTATAGTGATAACACTATTGTAAAGGGAAACAACTGTGGAAGTCTTAGGAGCTCCAAGTCCCACCATTACCAATCACGAGTCCAGAGCTTCGTGATGAAACATGCTACCCATCCCTTGGGAAAGAGGGGATGGATTCGAGGTACAAAGTGAGACAGTTTTTTGGACTTGACCAATGAGAGAATATGTACAATTGAATGTTCTTTGCTTGCATTGATCCTTTCTGGTAAGAAGGAGAGAAAGCAGATTTTGATTATTCAAAAAATAAAAGTTAACCTTAAAAAATGGAAGTTTTAATGAGATGATTGAGGCCAGTTCCAGTGATCTTATGATGGAAGGAGCCATCTACAGCCAGAGAGGACTATGGGGACTGAGTGTGAATCACAACATTGTATTCTTACTCTTTTTGTAATGTTGTTTGCTTGCTTTTTGTTTTTTTCCATTTTTTCCTTCTTGATCTGAATTTTCTTATGCAGCAAGAGAATTGTATAAATATGTCTGCATATATTGGATTTAACATATATTTTAACATGTTGAACATATATTGGATAACTTGCCGTCTAAGGGAGGAGGGAAAATTGCAACACAAGGTTTTGCAAGGGTCGATGTTGAAAAATTATCCATGCATATTTTGAAAATAAAAAGCTTTAATTAAAAAAAAAGAAAGCAAGTGTAAAAAGGGGGGAAAAGAAGAAGTTGCCCTAGATCTCTGTGAGGGGGGTTTGATTGAGTAAATTGATCAAATGACCTCACTCCATTTAAAGTAGATGTCAAGATGCATACCCTGTGCATGTGAGGTTAGAATAGACGTGATTTCTACGTGTGAACAAAGGCCTAGCCTGTATCTTTCAGGAAGTCTATTCTGATTGGATAAGGGAGCTGGCCATGTCCTTTGGCACTTGGATATAACCATCAAGCCAGATGGATTCAGAGTTGTTTTAGCTACAGCACTAAGAAGAAATTGTTTTGGGGATAGCTGAAGGGAACAGATATCCAGCTCTAGGTCTTGATTTCAAACCCCTCGCATCTTCCCACTCATCCTTTATCTTGATCTTTAAAAAGTCAGGAGGCTTTAAGCTTTTCTCCCAAGGGTCTCTGGGACAGCTGATGACAGAGTCTGCATCACTATGAGGGGATGAGCAGATTTGAGACTGCATAGAGCCCAGCAGCAAAGCTACACCACAGTTAAGAATTATAATCTTCCAATCTTTTTTTGTGCAACAAGATAATTATATAAATATGTACACATATATTGTATTTAACATCTACTTTAACATATTTAACATGTATTAGTCAGCCTGCCATCTGTGGGAGGGGGTGGGAGAAGGAGGGGAAAAGTTGGAATAGAAGGTTTTGGGAGGGTCAATATTGAAAAATTACCCATGCATATGTTTTGTAAATAAAAAGCTATAATAAGGAAAAAAGAATTATAAAATTATAATCACATATTACATTATATATATAATTATAAAAGAATTATAATCTTGAAAACAGCAGCCAAAGGACTTGGAGGAGCTGCAAGTTTCCCTCCTGCCCTGAGGACTCTCTAAAAATAAGCCCAATTTGCCCCAAACTCTGTATATTGGTGGGGACATCACAGATTTGTGAGGGATGTTACATGATACCTTAGTCAATGCCCCTTTCTAAAAACAAAAGAAATCTGGCTGGTAATTGATGTCAGTGGTCGAGCATGGTAGGAACACCCTGCCAAGGGGCTCCGAGCTCAGCCAGATGCACAGTGAATGGAACCTGGGCCTGGAGTCAGAAAAGCCCGAGTTCAAATCCAGTCTCAGAAATGTATTAGCTGTATGACTGTCATCTCTCTTTACCTCAGTTTCTTCAACGATAAAATGGGGGGGGGGAATAAAAGCACCCACTTTTCAAAGTTGTTATGAGAATCAAATGAGCTGATGTTTGTAATATATGACACATAGTAGGTGCTATATGATTTCTTCCCCTTCTATTCTCCATTGCTTTAAAAAGAGACCCTAGGGCCTCTAGAGGAGAGTTGGGGGCCTGGCGAGGTGGGGGATAGCCCCGAAGCTCTTCCTTTTGTCCTGTCGGTGGGGGAGGGCAGGAGGCTCCAAGGTGACTGAGCACCCTGTGGGAGGACTCAGCGTTGAGGGTTCCATGGCCCTGCTGTCTCCCAGCCGCCCCGGCCTCTCCATCCCCCCCATCCCGGTGGGCACACCACTTGCTTTAGTGCTCCAGGGCTGGGCAACTCTCCAAACTCGGAGCTGCAGACAAGGCGTTGACCTCTGTTGGGAGAGAGTCTCCCCATCTGGAAGTTACCGATCCCTAATTCCTCACAGACAAGGAAAGGTGCTCCCCATTCAGGGATCAGGGCTTGGCAAACCCCACCGCAGTTCCCGAAGAGGCCACACGGTGGCGCTCAGATCACACACCGTCTGGTTCGCTCTTCCTCCTGAGCTCTTGACTTCAGGACTTGAACAGCAACCGGCCCGGGGAGGAAGGCAGAGATTGGGGGGTCTCAAAGACCCGCGGCCCCCTGGGCTCCCTGGGAGGGGATAAAAGGAAGGAGTGCAGAGAGAGCTCCCGACCCCAGGACTCCTAACGCTTGTCAGCTGCTTGGGACTAATTAGCAGGGGAGAAAGAAACCAAGGACTCAGTTATAGCTAGAAGGTCATTCATTCATTCATTCACTAAGCAGTTAATATGTGCACCTACTATGTGCCACGTACTGAAAATAAAAATGAACATAGTCCTGACCTAAGGAGCTTAGGACGGAATTTCAGGGGAAAGACCATGAACACAAAATATTAAAAATTCATTTTGGGGGGAGGATGGAGTTACTAGGAATTAGAAAGGGACCTCCACGAGGGCAGGGAGGCTTTTGACACAATACCTGGCACATTGTAAGTGTTTAATATATGCTTGTTGACTGACTAATTGGGATCAGGTTAGCCTTATGGAGAAGTTGGTTCATAGGCTGAGCGTTGCACAAGGCCAAAGTGAAGGAGGAAGGGAAGGGAGGACCCCTGTAGAGGGGGCAAACCTTGGCCAAGGCACAGGGATGGATAATTATATATTTAGAGCATTAGGGGCTAGCTAGTTAAGCTCCTTCATTTTACCCATAAGACACCAAAGCCCAGAGAGTTGACTGATTTCTCCAAGGTCACATAGGTAGTGAGTAGCAAACCCAAGGGTTGCACTCAAGCCTTCTGGTCCCAAGTAGTTTGGTCTTTCCTCTGCACAGAATGTCACTTGGAGAAGAACTCGTGGGCCGTTTTGGCAGGAGGCAGCCATCTGCTGGATCCAGGTACAACATCCCTGTGAGAGCCGATTATTAAATTTTCATTGGAAACATCTGCACCTGGGACATCGGCAAATGCTTCAGATTGGGCTTATTGTTTCACTGATTACTTCAATTTAAAAAAGTGATGGGGAAATGAATATAATGAGATTCAACTTGTAAGTTTATACTACTCTTTTTTTTTTTTTTTTTTGAGTGGGCTGTTAAACTTTTACCATTGCTCCTCTGGCTGATCCACAGAGGTACAAGGAGAATAATGTTCAGCGAGCCTGCAAAGCTTCCAAGGGCTTCCTTGATATACCCCACCAAGAAACTGGTCAGCTGAGAATTGGGGGTGGCAGGAGAGTGCAGCGGTTAGCTAACATACAGACCCTAACTTTCTGGGGCTCATGTAGTAAGGAGGTGGTTTGCTAAGGTGGGGATGCCCTTCACCATCATAGATCACAAGCTGTCTATGACCTAGGGGGTGACCTTCGAGAGGGGCTGCATCCAAGGCCAAGCTGGCAATGGGCACTGGGGGGAGCCCAAAGAGCCCGGATAGCTTCAGCAAAATAATGCCAAAAGATGCAACTGGCTCTTGCTGAAGCTGGAGAAAGGCAAATACAATCATACAACCAGCAGGGGGAGACGTGAATGAATCCAGCTATTCTAGAAAGCAATTTAAAAAAAAAATCACTGAAGCTTTTTATTTACAAAACATATGCATGGGTAATTTTTTCAACATTGACCCTTGCAAAAGCTTCTGTTCCAAATTTTCTCTCCTTTCCCCACTCCCTCCCCTAGCTGGCAGGTAGTCCCATATATGTTAAATATGTTAAATTCAATATAAGTACACATATTTATACAATTATCTGGCTGTGCAAGAAAAATCAGATCAAGAAGGAAGAAAAAGAAAACCTGAAAAAGAAAACACAATGCAAGCAAATAACAACAGAGAGAGTGAGAATGCTAGGTTGGGATCCACACTCTGTTCCCATGGTTCTCTCTCTGGGTGTAGATGGTTCTCTTCATCACTGAACACTGGAACTGGTTTGAATCACCTCAATGTTAAAAAGAGCCTGTCCATCAGAACTGATCATTGTATAGTCTTCTTGTCGTTGTGTTTAATGATCTCCTAGTTCTGCTCACTTCACTTTGCATCAGTTCATGCAGGTCTCCTGGAAAGCATTTTTCAACTCTACTTTCCAAAAATGACTAAAATCATTGATCTAGAAGGGACCTTCGGAGGTTAGCTAGTCCAGCTCTCTCATTTTACAGATGAGAAACCAGAGGCCCAGGGGGTAAAGTAATAGTCCCAAGGTCACAGAGAAGGCATCAAAGGCAGAATTTGAATCCAGGTCCTCCAGATACTTCCTTTGTTTGTGTCCTTTGATTTAGAAAAAGGAACCATTCATGGGCGTATATATATTCCCAAAAAGTGAAAGACAGAAAGTCTCACAGATATTAACGTAATCATAGCAGTCCTTTTTGTGAAAGCAAAGAATTAGAAACCAATTGGAAAGGATCGATCAGAGAATTGCCAGACAAATTATGGTCCATGAACATGACAGAATATCACTCTGCTATAAGAAATGATGAATATGAAGAATTCAGATCAATATGAACTTATCTGAACTAATGAAGAGAAAATAATCAGAACTAAGAAAGCAACATCACAGTGTCTACAGCAATATAGACAGAAAGAACAAAAGGGTTAATATGTAATTTTAATGACCACTATTGATTGGTCCTAGAAGAAGGTTGAAAAAAAATGCACCTCCCTCTTTGTCTTTACAGGGGTGGAGGACTAGGGATACATAACGTTGCATTTACTGTTAAAAATGTGGTCGATATTCTGGTTGGTTTGCTGAACTGCTTTTCCCCCCTCTTTTTAAAAAATATAGGGATAGCCCATTGGATAGGGCGAGGTAGAGAGAGATTTGGCAACGCAAGAAATCTATCCATAGGTAAGTAATAAGTATGAGAAAATGTTTTAAAAAACAAAGAACAGCTATGCTAGACTAACCTCACTTTTTTATTCATATGATTTCTAGCCCGGTAGTTCAGGCAATCATTGTTTAGCAAAGCATTCGAGAAAGTCTATTGGGCATAAAATTAAGTGAAGTGGGCTGGACAATAATAAAATTAGGTGGGTTCAAAACTGGTTGAATAGACAGTTTCAAGTCGGAGTCATTGGTGGCTCAATGTTAACTTGGAAAGAAGTCTAGAGAGGGGCATCTTGGAGATCTTGATGGCTTGCATAAAAGCATCAATTTATCAAATTTCAGATGTCTTAGGATTCATGGCCTAGATTGGGGGACAATTTAATCGTCTTATTAATAAGGTCAACAGATTATTAAATTAAAAAGGAAGGTCATTTGGCCATCTCTTTTAGATCAAAGACAAACACTTTTGATGGCGTACATTTTTTTTCTTTTTTTCTTAATGATCATGCTTCAAGCCCAAATCACTCTGGCTCTCATTTTTTTTTTCCTGAGGCTGGGGTCAAGTGACTTGCCCAGGGTTACACAGCTAAGAAGTGTTAGTGTCTGAGAGCAGATTTGAACTCAGGTCCTCCTAAATTCAATCTGGCTCTCATTGATTGCCCAGCAATAGGTCCCAGGCCAAGCCCACTAGGTCATTGTGCAGGCCCTCACTGATTGTTTCTCTTTTCGCCAGGAACCCTGAGCATC
Source organism: Sminthopsis crassicaudata (assembly GCF_048593235.1). Taxonomy (NCBI): domain Eukaryota; kingdom Metazoa; phylum Chordata; class Mammalia; order Dasyuromorphia; family Dasyuridae; genus Sminthopsis; species Sminthopsis crassicaudata. The sequence continues at coordinate 251,534,068 of NC_133622.1, forward strand.
TTCTCTCCCAGACTGATTTTGTTTTTTGACTAGGCAAAAGAGACCATTTTCTGCCTCATTTTTAAAAATATTTTTATTTTCAAAACCTATGCAAGGATAATTTTTCAACATTGACCCTTGCAAAACTTTTGTGTTCCAAATATCCCCCCTTCCTCCCAATCCCTCCCTGATAGAGCAAGTAATCCAATATGTCAACATATATTTTAAGATGTTTAATATATATTGGATTACTTTCTATCTAGGGGAGAAAGTGAGGGGAAGGGGGGAATTATTAGATTATCTTTGCATATGTTTTTGAAAATAAAAAGCTTCAATAAATAAAGATTGAAAATATGTGCATACATATTTATACAATTATTTTGCTGCAAAAGAAAAATCAGATCAAAAAGGAAAAAAATGAGAGAGAAAACAAAAAGCAAGTGAATAATATCAAAAAGAGTGAAAATGCTGTCTTGCATGTATACATATATTGTATTTAATTTATACTTTAACATATGTAACATGTATTGGTCAACCTGCCATCTGAGGGAAGGGGTGGGGGGAAGGAGGGGAAAAGTTGGAACAAAAGGCTTGGCAATTGTCAATGCTATAAAATTAACCATGCATAGATCTGGTAAATAAAAAGCTATAATAAAAAAAGGGAAAAAAATGCTGTCTCGGTCCACACTCAGTTCCCATAGTCCTCTCTGTGCGGACAGACGGCTCTCTCCCATCTCAAGATCATCGGAGCTGTCTGCCTCATTTCTTACCTAGCCTCAGTCACTGAATGGGTGTTGCCTCATCAAACTGAGACCTGTTAAAGATTTTAACTTGAAAAGGCTGAGATCTCCTACAGCATCCAGGGCCATCTCCAGTCCGCCTGATCTCTCTCTGGCCACTGGACCCAGAAGGCTCTGAAGGGGAAAGTGAAGCAGGTGACCTTGCACAGCCCTCCCTCATTTAATCCAATTTCATGGCATCTCCTCCCAGATGTCACGGCCGTCTTCAAGAACAAAAGACAAAGGACAGCATCAAATTTCAGATAAAGCTGGGTGGGTCAGGGGTCCCCTAGATAACATTCTGAAGCAAGGGGGTACAGTGAATACAATGCTGGTCTGGAAGCAGGAAGACTCAACTTCTTGACTCCAAATTTGGCCTCGGACACTTACTAGTTATGTGATTCTGCCTCCGTTTCCTCATCTGTAAATGTGAATTGGAGAAGGAAATGACAAACCACTCCAGAATCTTTGCCAGGAAAACCACAAATGGGAAGAAGAAGAAGGAGGAGGAGGAGGAGGAGGAGGAGGAGGAGGAGGAGGAGGAGGAGGAGGAGGAGGAGGAGGAGGAGGAGGAGGAGGAGGAGGAGGAGGAGGAGGAGGAGGAGGAGGAGGAGGAGGAAGAAGAAGAAGAAGAAGAAGAAGAAGAAGAAGAAGAAGAAGAAGAAGAAGAAGAAGAAGAAGAAGAAGAAGAAGAAGAAGAAGAAGAAGAAGAAGAAGAAGAAGAAGAAGAAGAAGAAGAAGAAGAAGAAGAAGAAGAAGAAGAAGAAGAGAAAACAGTCAGGAACCAAGCAAGTCTTGGCAGGTTGCAATGTGGGGCCAAAGCTGTGCAAATGGGAAGTTTGTTAGGAATAAATGTAAAGTCTCTGACTCGGGTCCAAAACATCAGCCACACAGAGAGAAGAGGGAAGCCCAAGTTCCACAGTGAGGTGTCCATGAGAAATACCCGGGGGGTATTTTGTGGATTGTAGTCAGTCTCAGCAGTCTACTGTGACCACTGGCAAAAGCTCATGGGATTGTAGATGGCATCAAAAGGCATAGGATGTTAGACAGCGAGAATAACAATCTCTGTATTATTTAGAAGCATTTCTTAAATGTCGACTGCACCAAGAACAGTGCTGGGCACTGGGGAGAGAAAAGGGAAAAGGGAATAGCTGCCATGTTGGTGAGTGATTAGTCTGGTTGGGAGAGACAGCGATGACAGGTACAGAAAGAGGCATAAACAAATAGATAGAAAACGTGGAGTCTGATGGGGAGAACCCCGGACAGCCTCTATTTTGGGAGAAGGCTCCATCTTCCACGCCAGTCCTCATCTCTCATTGGTGAGGGTCATTTTGGAGAGGGGCCTGGGTGACCAACTTTTCTGACCCTCCTGTCCTGTCCTGTCCTGTTTCTGACTTCCTGGACTTGGCCGCCATTATGCCGAGAGCAGGAAAGGTTACTCCTTCTGCTTTGGACCCGTTGAGTTGGAGTACCGAGTTTGAAATGCCCAGTGGGAGACGAGGGCTGGGTGTGGGAATCCAGGAGGCCCGGACCCACGAGCTCGGCCATGACACCGGAGCGGAAAAGCGCTGAGGCCCGAAGCTCTCCGGCCTGGTCAGGAACCCGAGCCTCTGCAGGGACTCCTTCACTGTGGGTCTTTCCTTCCCTGGTTTGAGGAGGTGGCAGAGGACACCTTGACCATTTCCCTGGGCCTCAGCTGCTTGTGCAGCGGATGTTAGAGTCATCTGCCCCCGTGGGCCTCTTCGGGCTCAAAGGTGCCACCTCTAGAATGAGGGGACGGGGCCTCGGATTGGACCATCACCAAGGTCCCTCCCACCATTCTACATATGTGTCCTGTTCTCTCCTAGCCCTGACATCCTAAGCTCCGTGTCCGCGGTGCCTCCTTGCCGGACGTTCCAGTTCTGGGTTCTAAGCCCTCAGGTTCCAGGCCCCAGTCCCAGGTCCCTCCCAGCGCTCGCGCTGCCCGCCTCCCCCCTCTCTCTGCGGCGCCGGCGGCCCTCCGCTCCGCGCTCCCCCTCCCGATCCCGACGGGCGGGGGAGGGGTCCCAGTGACGTCACGCTCCTCCCCGCTCTCTCCCCCTCCCGCGGCCTCGCGCTCTTCTTGCCTATTTTGGAAGCGGAGCCGCAGCCCCGCCGCCGAGCGCGCGCCGCGAGCCGCCTTTTAAAGGCAACGGGCCTCGCGGCTCCCCCGCCCTCCCTGGCGCCGGGGCCCAGGCCAAGCCAGGCGAGCGGAGAGGAGCTGGGGAGCCCGCGCCGGCCCCTCCCCTCCCTGGCCCGCGCGCCCCAGCTTCTCGCTCCCGAGGCTCTTGAGGCACGCGGAGATCCTCAGTGCGCTTGGAGATCCTCTCGGGCCGAAGCCAAAGCGCGCCTGCAGGTGAGGAGAGAACGCCGGCCGGCTCCTCCCGCCCTGTGGCGCCCCAGCCTCGGCCGGGGGCGGGGTGGCCGGCGGGGGCCCTGCCAAGCCCCATCCCGAGCCCCCCGGCCGCCCCCGGCCGCTCTAGCGCAGCCTAGAACCCGGGACCTTTTTTAGAGCCCCTGTCTCAGGTGACTTTCTGGAGCTTCAGGGCTGGAAGGGACTTCGGCCCCTCATCTGACCCCCCGGAAGGAAAGGCCTCAGCCACGCAGGCAGAATCCGGGCCGGGGCTGCTGGCTTTCCCGGCATGCCGGGCGGGAGAGAGCGCCGGCCTGGGAGCCGGTTCCGGGGCCCACCTCACCAGCGACATCTCCCCTCAGGGAGTCTCAGTTTCCTTTCCTGACACCCACATCACGGGGTAGGAGGGAAAGTGCCCTTGCCCTTGCCTGGAACGCTCCACATTCGGGAGCTGTTAATGTTGTTCCCAGTTTTCTCCCCACTGACCTCCAGGTACCACCTCTGGGCAGCCCCGGGAGAGACGCCACCCTTTGGATATCATTGCTCTCCGGGGTACCTCTGAGCCTCCCACCAGCCTCGAAAAGAGCACTACGGCAGATTACTGCCGTTTCCTCCATTTTACAGGGAGGTAAACTGAGGCTCAGACGAGTCAGGGAGTAAGAGGGAAGGCCAGGCCTGGAAGCCAGATCTCCCAGCTATCATTGGAGGGCTCCTTCTGTCCTCGGGCTTTAGAACAAGATTAGGATCTGGGGTCCTGGGGCTTGCTTCTTTAAACTTTTGATCATTGTATTGCAGCATAATTAGTGTTTTTCCAGTTTGGTTTTGTTTTGGCAATTGAGGTTAAGTGACTTGCCCAGAGTCACACAGCCAGGAAGTATTGTGTCTGAAATCAAATTTGAACTCAGGTCCTCCTGACTTCAGGGCTGGTGCTCTAACCACTGCTGCCCCATTCTGTTTGTTTTTATAGTATGATGCTTTAAGACCAGCAAAGTGCTTTACCAATGTTAGCTCCTCAAAAGTACCCAGAGAAGTACGTGCTGGTATCATCCCCATTTTACAGATGAGAAAATCCAGGATCTCACAGCTAGCAAATGTCTGTGCCTGGATCTGCATCCTCCCTGACTTTAGGTCAGAACTCTATTTACTGCCCCGGCCAATTGCCATGCATTAAAATTCAAATTTTATCCTTTAAGAAAAATAAAATAAATCAATTTAAATGTGATGCCTTTAAAAGGAAAATAAAATTCCTGAAAAGGAATCTCTAGTTTGCCCCAGACTCACTGTCCAAGTGATTCAGTTTGCAGAAAAGGTTAAGGCCTCCGATAGAGAGAGAAGTGGAGCTGGAGCTCTCTGGAGGGAAAAGGGAAAAGCAGAATTGCCTCTAAGTCTCTTTCGATGATTGCTATGACCTCTATCTTCCTGTAGTCTTCCCTTCCCTAAAAGGCTCTGCTCAGACTCGTCTTCTTTGGACAGTTCCCATGATCCTCTAGCCATCTTGGATTTTCTCAGAACAACCTGCTGGATCTTCCTCACTTGCTGTCTGTTAGGCCCTAACCCACACAATCCCAGAATCCCAGAGTAGAAAGGAACTGTCATTGCTTCAAAACTCTGCCTTGTACCTGAAGGGCAAACATCGGTGTGGAGCATACCCAAAATCTATCCTTATTTCAAGTGGTGGGAACCCTGGCTCTAAACCCAGAGGGTGTGGGTTCAGATCTCTACCGCCCCCTCCCCCCTGATCTTATAAACAGTTGGAACTATAGACCTTAGTATCTTCATTTCTGAAAATCAGGAGGCTCATCTGAATGGCCTGGCAGGGTCTCTGATGCTCTAGATCTGTGTTCCTCACTTCCCTCCCCCCGCCAGGCAGTTTCATGAGCCCAGGTACTGTCATTCTGCGTGGGGCACACAGTGGGTACTTACATTGAACTCAGTTTATCACAGCCCAAGTTTGTCTTGTATATTCTGTCCAGGGGAGATACTCGGCCTTTCCTGAATTAGAACAGGGGGAAGAAGAGCGCAGTAGATGTGATTTTTTTCTTCAGGAGCAAGGAATGATGGACTCATCTTCTTGGAGATGAGAAAGGCTGGGACGTGAAGCTACAGACCATGTTCTACAGACTGTGGCCTGGAAAGAGCCACCTCTGGAGTCAGTTATAGCTAGCCTTTGCCATGGGGATTTGCTCCATGCCCTTTCCATCCAGAAAGGGAAGTTCCTCCCCTGGGCAGCAGTGCTCAGGGTCCATGGGTCAGAGAAGGGCAGTGTCCCACAGCGCCCTCAAAGCTGCTATCACCGTCATGGCCCCCTGAATCCCCTCATTACCTCAATCCGTCCGAGGGGGCTTGGCCTGGGCCATACTCTTAAGCAAGACCCAGGGGATTGCAAGTCACGGCAGAGTAGCTGTAGCGGTCCAAAGGTTTCCCAATCGTTTGCTTCCCGGCGGCCCTGGAAAGTAGGGAATACATTGGGAAGTCACTAAGGCACTGAGAGGGGAAAGGAGCTCTTGTTTGCTTCAAACAAACAGGAAGTCAGGTAGATCGCAGTGAGCTGCTACTTCCTGATGCTGTAGAGAAGAAGAAATATGTTCAGAGACTGCCAAAAGCTCAGCTGGAGCTGGAAGGAGCCTCGGCAGCTACAAGCCCAACCTTATTTTGTTTCTGCTGTCCCCCACGATCTGTCCCTTACTCAGAGCCCTCCAGTGTGGGGAGCCCACCCTTGTCCGGGCAGCTCCCTCTTTGGACAGTTCTTGTGGTTGAAGAGAAGCCCCTGAGTCCAGGCCTTCCCAGGGCGGCGCCATTTTGAATTCAGCCCTCCAGGCCGGCACCTGCACGGGGTGGGATCTGGGCTGGCGGTGGTAGGAGAGAAGAGAAGAGAGGAGCAAATCAGAGGAAAGGCTGTGACTCAAACGTATCAATTTGGGCAATTTTCAGTGAGCCAGTTGCTCAGTAGTTATCATCTCTGAGAAATATGGTAGTTGAATCACCGCATTTTGTAACTTCTTACCCAGAAATCTTGCTGCTGGGCATCTAACCTAGGCCTAAGACCCAGAAGCCCCATTTATACACAGATATTCACCTCTCCATTTTTGTTGTTAACCAACAAACATTTATGAAGCACATTTCTGTGCTGGACAACAACAATAACTAGAATTAATATAGCGCGTTAGTGTTTACAAAACATTTTAGTCACAAAGATTATTGTGTTTCATTCTCACCACAATGCTGGGGATAGGCACTACTGTTACTCCAATTTTTACAAATTAGGAAACCGAGGGTGATAGGAGTAGAGTGCTCAGGATCACACAGCTACTAAGTTTCTGAGGTCAGATTTGAATTCAGGTCCCCCTGACTTGGAGGCAGCTAGATGACACATTGGATAGAGTGCCAATGTATCCAGAGGCACGACCTCAGAGTCCACTGCAGTCTCAGAGCCTTCTTTTAACTGTGTGACCCTGGACAAGTCATTTAAGCCTTGTGCCTCAGTTTCCCTATCTGTCAAATGAGCTGGAGAAGGAAATGGCCAACTGCCCAGTATCTTTGCAAAGAAAACCCCAATGGGGTCATGAAATCGCTGAAATGAACAACCATAATATGGCTCTCCAGGACCAATTTTTTACTGTCAGATTTAGAATCATAGATTTAGGGCTAGAAAGGACATAGAATAGGACATCTAGTCCAGGCCCTTCATTTTACAGTTAAGGAAACTAAGCCCTTTACAGATTTCTCCTCTAAGCAGCTGCTAGATCCTCCCTGCCCCAATTTACATAGATATACACATATATGTAAATTATATGTATCCATATTTCCTTTGATAGAATGTAAGCTCTTTGTGGGCATTCAAGAATTGTTATTTTGTCCAGTAGTTTGTGACACATAGTAGGTGCTTTGTAAATGCTTCTAAATTAAGCAACTTTCCCAAGACTGCATAGATAGTAAGTGACCGAGCTAGGATTTGAATGGAAGCCCCTGATTTCAAATCCAGCTCGCCTTCCCAATGCCCCATCTTCTTCTGTCACTGGAGCAGTTGGTTTTGTTCTTTGGTATGATAGGGCTCTGTGGGGTTGGGAAATGATGCTGTAAAAAGTCAACAGAACCAACAGGAGGTTTATATTAAACACGCTTCCCATACTCACACCGTCTAGGTCTCTAGTCTTGAACATCTCTGATCCCCAGGTCTTGCCGGGAAACGTTCCAGGGAAGGGGACCGTTCTCAAGAATTTTAACAAAAGTCACCGTCCCAGAGAACCCTGGGGTTGAGCCGGATGAGTGGCTGGCCTTTGAATTGGGCTAAAGTAGTTATGGGACCACAACGATGGGAGCAAGAGTGCCTTCACATCCAGCCCAATAGGGAAAGAGATCCCGTTTAAATTCAAATCTCCAGGATTCAGACATTGTGCTGGTCCTCGGAGATCAGAGAGTCCCAGAGGACCCTCAAAGGGCATGCTGCCGGCCCCCAGGTGAGTCAGCATGAAGTGGGAATAAAATCATTCCAAGAGATGGAAGCAGCCCTTGTGGGCTGCAGAGTTGAAAGCACTTGAGAGTCATCTAGTCGGATTCCCTCCTCTTAGGTATGAGGAAATAGTTCCGGAGAGAGGGGGCAATGACTTGACCAAGATCTCAGCTAGTTGTGGTAGATTTCTGAGTCCAAAGGAGAGCCTCCCTAATTACCCTGATACTGAGCTAGTAGATTTATTTGGATTAAATAACCTAAATTATCTAAATCTAATTTGTTTAGATTAGCTTAGAAAGAGAGGTGTCGGGTGCCTCCCAGCTTAGCACTTGAGCCTAATCTTAAACCAATCTTTGTCAAAGCCTTGTCCTACTGGGTGCATCCTACTAAGTTGCAAAACTCAGTCAGGTCTCAGTTCCCGCCTCACACAAGACCCTTGTTCGAATTCTGGTTCTGTGCTTACTACCTGTGTGATCTTGGGCGAGTCACTCTGTTGCTCTCAGTTTCCCCCTGTGTAAAATGAGCAAGGTTGAGCCAGAAGGCCTCTGAAGCCTCTTCTGGTTCTCCATTTCTGGTGCTTTCATCCTGAGCACAAACAGAAATAGCTAAAATTCCTAACTTGGCAGATCAGAGAGAGGTTCGAACATGGGAGCCACGTGAACTCTGGGGGAAGACTTGTTTCAGCTGACAGGGGTTCGGGACGTTTCATGGAGGAGGTGGACTGGAAAGATTGGGTAGAACTTTGACAGGTGAAGAGGGGGAGGAAAGACATGGGAAGAGCGTGAGCAAGGGCGCGGAGGCGGGATTACACCATCCTATTTAAAGACTGGAGACATCCCGGCTTTCCTAGGAAACTCAGCCCAGTGTTTACTGCCTTTGCAGTCTGGAGGGGGTTCCTTCCACAAACCCAGTCCCTCCTCCACAAATCTCAGTCTGTGTCCTCTCATGTCATCCAAGGTGGGGATGGAAGACTGGCCATCATCACCGGTAGAGCTGCTTCTGCAGTGAGCCTCTTAAAAGGAGTTTAAAAGGGGGAAAGCTAGTATAATCAGCCCCTGTCCAGCTAGGAAACTGAGGCCCAGAGGTGGGGAAGAGGCTTGCGGGTCATAGTTGCCAGCAAGATTCTCTCCTCAGTCCAGTCTCAGAACCATCCTCCCGCCCTCTCTCTTCTCCAGGCCTCTAGACAAGCTTTTCCCTCTGAGTGGGATTCCCTCCCCCCCCCCACCTCCCTGGCGTTGCCTGATCTCCTTCCCCTCCCAGGGTTATTTGGTATTTGTTCTGTGTGTACTCACCGTGCCCTTACCGCAGTAGAATGTAAGCTCCTTGAGGGCAGGAATCGCTCCTGGGTTCTGCTTTATGTCCCAATGCCCAGATTGTTGAATAAATGAATGAATGAGCAGATGGCTCACTTTTAGTTCTTTTCATTTCCCCCAGAATGACTGCTGCTTAAACCCTCTGGCCATCTCCTTGGCTCATGGGCTTGCTATGAGTTCTCATGATCTTGTTTCCTGCCATACTTGAGTCCCTGTAACTGTTTCTGTCAGTTTAGGTTTGGGGTCAGAGGTCTCCCTCTGGGAAAAGGCACACTATGCTCCGTAGAGCCCATCTCTCTGACATCACAGGAAGTCCAGCCTCCAAAGCTGCCCACCCACCCCTGGCTCAGAATCAACTCCAGGCCATCCTCAAAGCCCAAGAAGGAAATCAATAAAATAAGGAACCAAGGCCTAGTCTCTGATGGACCACGAGGGACAAAATCTCAGTGCCCATCTGTTCGCGATTGTCCCCCAAACCCTCCTCTAAATTAATGTGCCTAATAAGTAGCTACCTGACCATTGCTTGGATCCTTCCAATGGTCAGGCTTTCTTTCTCTCCTTCCTTCCTCGTCTTCTGAGCTAGTTCATTGTATTTTAGAACAGTTTGGATTAGTAGGAGGGTTTTCCAGAATCCAATCTCAGTCTACCTGCCTGCAAGCTCCCCATTTCTCCTTATTCTGCCCTCTGGGCCTAGCAGAACAAGTCTGATCTCTTTTATATGATGCTAGTGGCCACAACCCCACCGGCCAGATCCCCTCCTTCTCCCACTGTATAAACATGTCCAATCCTCGTCACGTCATATTCCTCTTTACCTGCAGCTTTTCATTGTCTTTTCTCAGTGGACCCAGGACCACACGTGTGGCCCAACAACCGGGCTATCTCTTCTATGATGTACTGATGATTTTTTTGAAGATCCTTTGTTTTTATATTGCCTTCATCTCCGAATATATACCTTCCTGTCTCTCCTATGCAATAATAGCCGTGCCTTGTGATAAAGATTTCAAAAGAAAAAGGAAACAAAAACAACTCAGCCAAAATAATCCACATATCAACTGTCTTACAGTGGATGCAATATTCCAACCCACCCCTTTCCACCCCTTCCTGTGCCTCCCACTGCAGCCTTCGTTCTTGGGGAAAGGAAGAACTTCCAGCTCAAACCTAGTTCCTTACCATTTACTTGGCTCCTCACTTCTCCAGGAAGCCTCCTCTGAACATCTCATCAATTGCCTTCCTCTGTTCTCCCAGAGCCCCAAGTCTTAGCATCATACACTCTGATCCTTAGAAACACACCTATTACATAAAGGTTCTCAGTCTTGCCTCCTCCAAGCAGCCTCTAGGCTTCCTGTGGGCGTAGCTAGGCTGATACTTCTGCCTCTACTAGGCCCAGGAGGATTATTTGGACTCAACTCCCACTGGACTCATTCTTGCCCTCCCTGTTGGGTGGGAAGGCTGTCCAGTCTTCTCTGTGTGACTTGTATCTGGTGGGGGTGATGGAAAAAACATGGCGTCTGAAGTCCGAGAACTGGCTGTATAGTTTTGTGAGTCATTTACCCGTCCATTCCTCATGTGAAAACTGTGGGGTTAAGCTTCAGCCCATTTCTCAGACCTAGAAAGTCCTTTCTTTGCCCCAATCCACTGCCTGCTTCTTCCACCTTTGGAATTTTGCCCCCAGCCCGCCTCCAAGGCTCGCCCGGTCAATGCCAGCCAAGTCTTCATCTGTAGGTGTTCAAAGTTGGTAGAGGAAGTGGTTGTGTGTTTGTTAACCCATTTTGTGAGCCTGTCTCCTCCCCCCAGTTAAACTATAAGCTCACTGAGGGCAGAAAGCCTCCTATTCTGCCCTTCCGGAAAGCCAGCTTGGCTCTGTCCACAGGAGGAGTTATCGGTCTGACCCCGTCCTCTTGAGGAAACTTGTTTTCTCATCTAGAAATCACCCCAAATCCCCAAGTCATGGACCAGAAGATAACAAGTCCAAATCTCCCTCCCTCCAGAGGGGCGGACCAGGGTATGGTGGCTGTTCATTGGCTTAGCCTGTGTATGTTGCCATGGAAACAGGAGGTGGAGAAACCCTCCTGCAGAGAGATGCTGCTGAGCATCTCCCTGCGCCTCGGAAGGCCCTGGCCTGTACATGGTTTGTGAGGGGAGCACTGCATGAGAAGTGAAGGAGAGTAAGTTGTCACATCTGTTTATCTGGCCTTCCCATGGCTGCATCTTTCAGAGAGGTTTCGAGATGCCAGAGGAAGAAATAATTCTTCCTCAACCTGCCCTCAACCAGAGCAAGGAAGCTGAGAGAAAGTATGGCCTGGCAACAGCCAAAGCATCCACCGACAGATAATACCCTTCTATTTGTGGGGACGAGGAAGAGAGGGGAGATGTGATGAATTATACAGGACCACTCACACAACTTTCACACAGGAAAAGTCCTTAGAACTTAAAACATAAAATGCCAGAGTGGAAGGGACTTTACAAGACATAATGTAAAGTGGTAGAGCTGGGAAGGACCTCTAAACATAAAGTGTCGGACCCTAAGAACATTTTGTGTAGACTTTCAGATCTTAGAACATAGAACATAGGATGTTTGGGTAGGGACACACAATACAGAATGCTACAGAGCTGTGGGAGGGTCTTTATATCATAGAAGAGCAGAGCTGGAAGGAGCCTTAAAGGACAAAGTATGAGGCACCCTGGAACAAATAGCATAGAGCTGAAGGGATCTTGGAAATGATGTAGCCTAACATCCGTCATTTACAGAACAGGAAGTTGAAGACCCCAAGATCCATAACTCCTTCTTAAGGAACCATGGTAAGTTAATGGCTGGTAGGACCAAAATCCAGGTCTCCAGTACATCACTCTTTCCATTATTCTACAATTTCACTAAAAGGCAGCTGACCCATATCACCCCGGTGGCACCCTCTAGGCAGAGATGGCTAATCCCTTGGGTCATTGTATTTCCCTAGCTATCTTCATCTCTGTAGTTGGGTCAAATGGTCTTGAAAGCTACCCAGCCTCAGGAGCTCGCTCTCCCCCAGCACATCCTGGAGCGATGGAGCTGTCCAGTTGGCTATTTGTGGCCAGAGCTACAATATGACTCTCTGGGTTCCAGTCCAGGGTGATCCCATTTCTGTAGTGAGCCAAGACCAGGAGCAAAGCAGGGATTTCGAGCCATCAAAGCATTTGGCAGGAAAAGCTGAGCTCACACTTGAAAGTGATGTGGATTCAGTGGCTCCCTGCCAGCTTTGGTCTAGAGCTTTCTGGGTATTAGGGTTAGCTTTGGCCCTCTCTAGAGTTGTCACCTACATTCAGAGCTTCCCCGGGTCTTGAGGTGAGCCACTCGACCAGTAGTGGACTGACCTTCTAGCTCTGGCCCGGCCTCATTTGCAGTGAGTTCAAGGTATGGTGGCTCTTTCTGGAGCCTTCCAGTCTGCCATCTGACCCATCTCAAATCTCAGTCTGAGCTGGGCTTCTTGGACTTCTGTTCAATTTCTCTTGGATGCCAAAAGATGCCAGGAGGTTAACCCCCCCCCAGGATGGGCACAGCTAGCCAGGCTGACAGCTGAAGTATTCTAATACCTCCGCAGAGATGTTTTGACTCCTCAAGACTCTAGGAAACTTTAAGATTTCCATAGAGAGATCATCGCTCTCTGGAGAAGAAGACTACCGCCCTATCTCCATTTCTCTCTGGCAAGGGTCTGCCTAGCCAATGCCCCTGAGAGTGATTGGCCCCCATTCTTCCTCCCTTCCTGATAAGGTGGTCAGGGAGAAATGGGGAGGTCTTCCCCCAGGAACCTTCTAAAACCATTCAAGGCAGGAGCCAGGGACTGCATGGCCTGTTCTGGCTATAAAAAGCCCTTTTTGGGGAAAAAAATCATAAAGGAAGAAACCAGCCAATCCCTCCCCGATGCCATCACCTCTTCTTGGTGAATTTTCGGGGAAGGAGTGGGCGGGTTGCCATGGCAACAGATGCGAGCTCGGCTCCGTAAAGAAGGAACCTTGATTTTTTTTTTTTCTTTCTCTCTCTTGGTTTTGTGTATGTATGTGTGTGTATGTGTGTGCACACTCCGCGGATTTTTTTTAGATCTAAAGAAACCCCTCCTCTCCCTGCAGCACCCCAAATATGGAGTGGTGGAAAACCACTCACTCCTGCAGGCTCCAGGAGGGAGGGAAGCCCCCTTCCCTAGCATGGGGGACCCTCCCTCCCCCCAAAGGGGTACATGCACTGGGGAATGGGCGCTTCCCAGAGGCCTGAGTGTAGAAATGGGATGGGGGGGAGTGGAGCTGGGGAAGGGGCTGAAGGAAAGGCCTGGTGTGCAGGGGGGCAATCAAAGAACCCAGAAGACTGAGCCAGAGGGGGCGAGAGAAACCCGACCTGGAACTGCAAGGGCGCTTTACATAAACAGAGTCAGACCCACGGGCAGAGCCAGACAGACAGACAGACAGGCAGATCCATATGCAGATGCGGATAAGCACACACAGAGATTCCCAGACAGCTCCCCACACAGCTAGCTGCAGGTCTGCGGAGACAGGCCAGACCCCGGAAAAGAAATACAGAAGCACAGATAAGCCCACGGAAAATTACAGAGCCATGGACGTGGCAATATACACAGCCCCCCACAAAGAGAGACAGGCAGACCTGCACACAGAGATGGACACACATGGAGGCCCCAAAGTGAATGCAAGGAGACACATGTAAACAAACGCAGGAGCCCAAAATGGCTCCGTGCACGGCCAAGCACACATTCACATGGGTGCCCCCATAGCCCAGCTCCCACATCTCCATGGCATATATATGTTCCCCTATGTCAGCACTAAGAGGCCTCGGGGATACGTGCAAATGTGTTTGTTTGTTTTTGCTGTTTGTGTCCGCAGCTCAAGCACTGAGCCTTCCTTCCTTCTGGATCTTGTTTTTCCTGTCTCTTGTTCCCTTCTCCTAAGAGCTTCCTTTCCTATTGCTCTCCTAACCCCTCTTTTCCCAGAAAACCTGGGGTCCCTGCTTCTCCAGCTCGCCTAGACCCAAGGCTTCCATCCCTCAGTCCATCCAGTGCTCTCCCTCCCAGCCCAGGAGCGGGGGTGACTCAGCTGGGGCCAGGATGACTCACTGCGACAGTATTTTTAGCCCCGGCCAGGAGCTCTCTAGCAGTGCCAGCCGCCCCCCTCCTCCTGCTTGCTATTTCTGAACCGTCACTGGTGATATAAATAGCTCCTCTCCCACGGCCTGAAGCTGCTTCCAGGTTATTTTTGGTTCTCAGAAGTTAAAAATAACTCGATGAAGGTGGGAGGCCGAGGGGCTGGGGGGGCCAGGCTGGGAAGGAGGGAGCTTGGGGTAACTAGATCTTCTTGCCTTGAACTAAAGTTGACTAGGTTGATTCTACCTCTCCCCCCAACACACACACACACACACACACACACACACACACACACACACACACACACGGCTCTTTCAGGACCTCTTGCCCTCCCAGACTCGGACATCCCACTCTCCCAATCCCACTTCCTTACTTCCCTTCCAGAGTCTAAATATCCTGCCCCCCCCCCCAGTCCCCAAGTTTGACACGCTGCAGAGGGAGATTCCCTGAAGGTGGTGGATTTCCTAGTGTTTACAAGGTGCTGTGGGGGAAGGAGGCAGAGGCAGGAGACTTGGATGGGGGCAGCCAGGAGGGGGAGCTGCACAGACAGAAAGGCAAGTACCTAAATACAGAGAAATAGGTAGAAATGAGCAGGAAAGGTTAGCAGGTCCTGGAGCTGACTGGCTATTTAGGCTGGGTTCCTCAGAGAGAGCTAAGGGATCTTCAGCACCATGGAGAGTGGCAGTGAGTCTCCTTCAATGATCCTGCCAAATAACACTGATTGGGAATCTGGGGGTTGAGGAACATTTCCTTCCGCCATAAAACAAGTCCTAGACTGTCCCCCCACTTCTCCCATCGTGCTTCTATGCACATCTGGAAGGGAAAGTAGGACAAAAAGTTGAGAGGAGAGGCTGAAGCTGGCAGAGGTCATGCAGAAAGATGGAGATAAAGAGGGGGCAAAATTAGGTTGGGGTCACAGGGAGAGAGGTATAAAGACACCAAATTTGCAGCGAACTTCCCATCTTCCATCCAAACACCGAGATGTAAAGACAGAGACAAAAAGAAGTATCAACTCCCCCCCCCCCCATGGCCTTCCACCACTGACAGCCCCTGACAGCACCACTGGAGAAGAAAGAGGGACTGAGGGACCGATGCAGGCCCCAGAGAAAATGTAGACAAGGATAAGAAACTTTCATCTGAAGCTAGGATTCCTGAGGTGCACCCATAGATGGTCCCTGCTTCTTTGTACAGCCCCTTCCCCCCTCTCCCCGCATATACTCTCCCCCCAGGGCAGTACTGAGCAGGACTCTTGCCTCACTCCACTCCCCAAGTTCCTGTTTTCAGAATCGGTGTCCAGTTCACAGACTATTGGGTTTGCTCTTCATCAAACATCAGAGTTTACATCCCACCGTCCCCCCCCCCCCAGAGATCTGAAAGAGACCTGTCTCTAGACTCTTCCCCCACTTCCCAGGAAGAGGGTCCAGCATTCAGCATCCTGACCTCCTCTTCCTTTCCAGACCTAGGGGCCCAACACCTTCACCCTCCCAGGCCCCTGGGGACAGGACCAGTTTCACCTGGAGTGGGAGATACTGTGGTCTTCCTCATTCACCTCCACCTGGGACAGGGTCTTGCAGGGAGGGACAGAGATGGAGACAAAGCAAAGCTAAGACAGAGAGGTAGAAGAAGGGAGCCAGCCAAGAAAAGACAAGTACAATGTGACAGAGATACCAACTGACACAGAGAAACTGAGTGAGAAAGGCCAAAAGGAGAGACAGAATGATCTCTCCAGAAAGACAGAGACATTACTGGGTGGGGGGGTGGGTGGCTTGAGAAAGAGATGGAAGACAAGACAGAGCCAGGACTCAGGCCAAGGGGACGAGATCCGACGAGATTGGGAGGCTGAGAGAGCAGTGAGCTGGGAAAGGTTGAGGGTTGGGGGGGGCTCTCTGGAAGAGAGTCAGACAGACAGGCCGGGGAGTGGGACAAGCTGCGAGCAGGGAGAGCTCCCAGCGAGAACGGGGGCTCTTTTCTTTGCGCCTCGCCCCCAGAGGCCCAGCCGCCTGGGAAAGGGGGCGGGGGAGCCTTTAAAAGCAGAGAGCTGAAGCACCGAGGCCCCGCCCCGCCTGCCGCGCCAGGAGGTTTCCTGCCCTAATATGGAGTTGGGATTCCCCCAGCCCCGCCCCCGCCCCCCGCCCCCGGCCCAGAGAAGCAAGGGGAGGGTGAGGGAGGGGAGGAGAAGGGCGCAAAGACGCCAGGCTTGAAGCTGGGGGAAGGGGGGGATTCCTCGGGGGTGGGGAGGAGGGGCCGGCACGGACTGGGGGCAGAGATGCTTGGGTTCTAGTTCTGAACCTCGAGGGTTTCTTTCTTGTGCCTCAGTTCCCCTTTTTCCTCCATACCCCGGGAGCTTGTTTCACTCCGTCCACGGTCTGGGGACCCTCTGTATCCAGGGGGCCGGGGGAAAACGGGGGGAAGGGAAGTGCTAAAAGGAGCCGTCCCACCCGTCAATCAGCCCCTGGGCCCCTTGGGGCGGGGCCTAGGGAAGAGGGACAGGGGCTCAGAAAGCCGGCCTCCAGGGGGCACCAGAGAGCGGGAGGGAATTCCCTCTCTGGGCAACCGAGACCCCTGCATCCCCCCATCCCCTTCCCCTCCCGCGAGACTGCTTGAGGCTGGGCAGGGGCTTCGGGGCCGCGGCGCAGACTCTGGGATTTGGGAGACCCACAAGGCCGAGATCAGCCGAACCCTGCACCGGAGCACGGGGTCAGAATCGGCCTTGGTGTGTTTGGGGGGAGCAGGGGGCCGAGGGGGGCTCGCGCCACTGCCAGAATGGCCTTCTTCGGTTTCCCGCAGGCCCCTGCACCCCAGAGCCCCCAGTCTGGCTCCTGCACGGCGGCGCTGCGCCTTGGCTCGGTCCCCTCCAGGCTCGGCCCCCTCCTTTGCTTCTCTTCTCCCCCTGCGCCACCCCCCCGCAATCCCCCCTCCCTCTCTCGTTCTACGTCATGCGGATGACGTCGGAGGCCGGGGAGGGAGGAGGAGCGGGGGCCCCCCCAGCCGGCAGCTCCCCGTGCAGCCTGCTTGGCCCGGCCCCCCGCTCCTCCCGCCCCCCTCCCCGTCCCTGAATCGAGCCCCCCACGCCCGGCTGGGGCTATATAAAGCGAAGCGAGACGGGCGAGGGGGGCAGAGCTGCCAATCGGAGCGCGAGAGAGGGAGAGAGACAGACCGAGAGAGACGGGGGAGAGAGAGGAGCAAGAAGCCGAAGCAGGCGCGTCGGGGCGGGTACCCAGGTGGCCGAGGCGCCCGGGCGCGAGCTCCGCCGCCACCAGCCATGTACCGCTCCACCAAGGGCGCTTCCAAGGCGCGGCGGGACCAGATCAACGCCGAGATCCGGAGCCTCAAGGAGCTGCTGCCGCTGGCCGAGGCGGACAAGGTGCGGCTCTCCTACCTGCACATCATGTCGCTGGCCTGCATCTACACCCGCAAGGGAGTCTTCTTCGCCGGAGGTGAGCGAGCCCGGGCTTGCGGAGACGGGGGGAGTCGGGGCTAGAACTCCAGGGACCCCGGCTGGGAGACGAGGAGACCGAGCGGGAGGAAGCCGAACAGGGCAGGGACCCAGGGGCGCCGGACTTCTCTCCTTTGCTCCCCGAGACCTTCCGGAGCCTTCCTCGGAGTCAGCACCCTGGACAGGGAAGCGCCGCCGGGCGAACTCCCGGCACCGGGCGCATCCCTCAGGAGCTCCCTTTGACCGGGAAGCCCCAGCAGATAGAGCCGCTTGGGAGCCGGGGCTCTGTCCGAGGTCCTGACGCCGCGGACCGCGCTCCGGTCTTCGGGTCTGCGGAACCCGGAAGCCTGGCTGCGGGTGGCTGTCCGCGGTCCTTAAGCTCTCCCGGGCTGGGGCATCCCCGAATCCAGTCAACAGGTCCCTCGGCCAAGGGATCGGGGAGTGGGGTCAACAGGTGGGCGCGACTCCCGGTGCTGAACCCCTGGGATCCCCAAGGATTCCCGGAGCGCAGCAGCTCTCTATCCCTCCATCTCCCGGGTTCTCACCCTCTTTCTCTCTCCCACCAGGCGCCCCTCTGACCGGCCCAGCCGGGCTGCTCTCGGCGCAGGAGCTGGAAGACATCGTGGCGGCGCTGCCCGGGTTCCTGCTCATGTTTACTGCCGAGGGAAAGCTCCTCTATCTGTCCGACAGCGTGAGCGAGCACTTGGGCCATTCCATGGTGAGAGCCTCCCCGGACCGGGCGCAGGGGGGTCCCACGGGGATCCCGGGCCAGGGCAAGCTGAGGACAGCCGGGGCGGGGAAGCGAGGGAGCGTCCATTCGCCACGTTCAGAGACTGGGAAGTGGGATAATGTAGCTGAGAGAAGGGGCGCTTGAGTCAGACACCAGGCACTAGTGTGCGTGACTTCGGTAAATGCAGAACTCCCCCTCCCGGGGCCAGGGTATCCACGCCTTTGCCTGGAAGGAACCGGGCCTGCGGGTCCTTTTCAGGGGTGCGCTCCCGCTCCATTCGGAGTGGTGCCCGTGGTAATTACGTGCATCCATGGGACACGGGGTCGAGTGCCGGGGCTTGAGGAACTGGGAAGCCACAGCCGGCCCCTGGTCATCACTGAGGAGCTGAGGCACCGAGTGGCTGGGGGCCGTGCTTGGACTCTTTCTCCATTCGCTGATGGGCTTTCCTTCCCCTTCTCCCCTTCTCCACAGGTGGATCTGGTCGCCCAGGGGGACAGCATCTACGATATCATTGATCCCGCTGACCACCTCACTGTGCGCCAGCAGCTGACTCTGCCCTCCCTGCCTGACACCGGTGAGGACTTTGCTTCCTTCTTTTTCTTTGCCTTCTCTTTCTTTGGCTAAGACTTCTTCCTTGAGCTTTTCCTCTACAACATCACCCACTCACCCCTGCACGACTCCCTTCTCTCTCCACTCAGATCGCCTTTTCCGATGCCGATTCAATACTTCCAAGTCCCTGAGGCGTCAGAGCGCGGGCAACAAGCTCGTGCTCATCCGGGGCCGTTTCCATCCTCACCCCCCTGGAGCCTACTGGGCGGGGAACCCCGTCTTCACGGCCTTCTGTGCCCCTCTCGATCCCCGAGCCCGGCCCGGACCAGGGTGTGGCCCCGGGCTGGCCTCCATCTTCTTGGCCGTGTTTCAGAGCCGCCACGCCAAGGACCTTGCCCTGCTGGATGTCTCCGAGAGGTGAGTTTGCCTTGTCTGGGGCAGAAGTAAAACAGAGCTTCTGCTCTTGGGGATGGCCTTCCAAGGATCATGGGAGAAGCAGGGGCTCCAAGGAGTAGAAGGCTGGGCTGTAGCAAAAGGAGTTGGCGCCCGGGAGGGAGCAAGCCGGGGTTCAAGGGCTCAGGACGCTTGGGTGTCAGGATGGGGGAGCAGAAAGCTGACCTCCTGCCTTTGCCCTTCCTAGTGTCCTAGTCTACCTGGGCTTTGAGCGCAGCGAGCTGGTCTGTAAATCATGGTATGGACTTCTGCACCCCGAGGACCTGGCCCACGCTTCAGCCCAGCACTACCGCCTGTGTGAGTGTCCCAGTGCATCGTGGGGCAGGAGCAGACCCGAGGGAGGCAGGGCCAGGACCAATCAGGGGCGAGATAAGCGAGAGGGGGGAGGACCAGGTCAAGGTCCCAGAGAGCCTTGGCACAGGAGCCCTTGAGGAAAGGCAGTGAGGTGCAGCACAGGGATGGTTGGATTTGGAGTCAGAGGCTGGGACTTGAGGTCCACGGCCTACCACTTGTACCCACGTGACCTCGGCTTCCCTGCCTACAAAATGAGGCCTCTTTGGTGATTGCGAAGATCTCTTCTGACTCCAAATCTGTCATCCCGGGACCTCGTGTGGCAGGTCCCGGCAGCCCTGGGAGTGAGAATTCCAGGGATAGGGTGTGTATAGGGGAGAGAGTTGAGCACAACCCCCCGGAGAGGTAGGCGAGCACTAGGGTTAGAGCGGGCCCTTAGGGTGCTGGGCGGGCAGTGGCCAGCGGGCACTGGGCTAACCCTCGGGCTCCTCTTCCCCCAGTGGCCGATGGTGGTGATGTTCAGGCAGAAATGGTAGTGAGGCTGCAGGCCAAGGCCGGAGGCTGGGTATGGATCTACTCCCTGATGCACCCCGAGGGTTCCGATGGCCCCATCACTGCCAACAACTACCCCATCAGGTGAGCTGGAGTCCCAGATCCGGGGAGGGGGGGAGGAGAGTACCTGTTGTCAGCCCGGGCTCCTCACCCTGCTCCTCTCTGCCCCTGCAGTGACTCGGAAGCCTGGAGTCTTCGCCAGCAGCTCAGCTCCGAAGACGCCCATTTGGCGTACGTCCTGGGCACCACGGCTGCGCCGGCTGCGTTCTCGGGAAGCCTCCTTTCCCCGGCCCAGTGTGCGAGCCCCAACCTGACCTTCTCCCCGGCCTTTGGGGGTCCCCGAAGCACCATGTTCCCTGCTGGCTCAGAACTGGCGTCCATTCCTTCTGGAGAGCAGCTGTCGCAGCCCCCCAAGGAGATGGACTTCAATTACCTGGCCTTCCCCCCGCGCCCTGAGTCCACCTTCCAAGGGGACCTGTGCAAAGATTTTGTGTGCACCCCGCCGTACACACCTCACCAGCCCGGGGGCTGCGCCTTCCTCTTCGGCCTCCAGGAGCCCTTCCAGCCCCACCTCCCCACCCCTTCCAGCTCCGTCCCGGAGCAGCTGCCCCCCGGCACCGGCATCTTCCCTGAGCAGCTGACCCCCAGCAGCGCCACGTTCCCCGAGCTGGCCGGCCCCATTCAAGGCCCGTTGACGGATGCCCCGGCCCAGACCTACGAAGACCAGCTGCCTCCCTGTGCCCCGGCTTTCCAAGAGCAGTTGCTGCCCAGTGCCGCCACCTTCCAGGAGCAGCTGGCCAGCCCCATCCAAGCACAACTGACCCCGCCCAGCACGGCTTTCCCGGCTCACGCGGGCAGCCCCAGCCGGACCTTCCCGGACCAGCTGAGCCCGACCCCCACCAAGCCCTACTTCCCCCAAGAAGGCTGCAGTTTTCTCTATGAGAAGTTGCCTCCCAGTCCTAACAGTCCTGGTAATGGGGACTGCACTCTCCTGGCTCTGGCCCAGCTCCGGGGGCCGCTTTCCGTGGACGTGCCCCTGGTGCCTGACGGCCTGCTCACCCCAGAGGCCTCCCCGGTCAAACAGAGTTTCTTCCATTACTCAGAAAAGGAGAGGAATGAGCTCGACCGACTCATCCGGCAGATCAGCCAGCTGGCCCAGGGCCTGGACTGCCCCTTCCCGGCGGAGCCTGGGGCGGAGGGGCTCGAGCCACTGGGCCAGGGTCTCTCCTTCCCGGGGGCTGGTCCCCCTCTATTCGGCCTGGACCTGAAGTCCTGGAAGAGCCAGGACTTGGCTTTCCTGGATGCCCCCGAGGCCCAGTTCCTGGAAGAGAAGTCCCCGGAAGACATCTTCATGGGCCTCTCCGCCCCGACACCCCAGGAGGACTGGGGCCCTGGGGCTCCTGAGACCTCGGGCCCAGGGGGGGCTCCGTCGCCCTGCACCGACCTGTCCCCGGAAGACCACAGCTTCCTGGAGGACCTGGCCGCCTACGAACCCGACTTTGAGACAGGTGTCTCAGCGTTCCCCTGTGATGGATGTACCGATGAGTTGTATCAACTCCAGAGTCAAGTTCAAGACAGCTTCCATGATGGTGAGTGTGAGCGAGAGACCCCCAAACCTGGGCCCTGGGAATGGGAGGGGAGGGAAGATGGGAAGAAGATGGGGAAACCGAGGCTGGCGGCCCCATCCCAAACTAACAGGACCCTCTGTATGGGCCCTGGCAGGGGAACCTGGTGGGGAGGGATCTCCTGCCTTTCTCTGCCAGAGTTGTAACTTGCAGGCAGGATGGGGGAGCCCATCTCCCCCCAAGCCAGGCTCCAGGAGTCCTTTTCAGCTTCTCGGGGGCCCCCGCGTTCCCAGTGCGGCACTTGCAAGGGTGGGAGGGTACAGGCCGCAGCCTGAGCCCGAGCTCTCTGACCCCGTGTCTCATTTTCTCTTTCCCCAGATGGAAGTGGAGGGGAACCAACGTTCTGAATAAGTCTGTGACTTAACGTCGTCGAGTATGGCATATTGTCATCATGGAGTGGAGATGTTCTCCACCACCCCGGAACTTCCGTGCGCTCCTTGGGGGCTTGGAGGGGATGCGTCCGATCCCTCCCACCCTGAAGGCTGGGAAGGGGGGAGGAGGGGTGGTGGGAAGAAGGGGAAGGGGATTTATTTTTAGAATCAAGAGACTTTGAGCAATCCTAGTTTCCATCTCAATCTGTATTCACTCGTAGTGAGTTTCCTTGAATGGGATTCCATACAGAGAAAGGGGGAGTCACAGCTTCCCTTCCATGCTGCCCAAGGGGCCTGGGGGGACTTCTCCACCCCCGGGGCCATCGGCCCCGGCTTCCGTGGGGGAAAAGGCCGGCCCGGGCTAGCCAGCGCCCCGTGGGGGCTCTTGACACTCACGTAGAATTGTCTACACTCCAGTAACAGGATTTCAATTCCTCTGCACTCGGCCGCCTGCCGCGGCCTCTCCTGTGACTTTTGCGCCCTGCGCCTGGGGTGGGGGGCGTGAAGCGACTCTATCGTTTCTTTCCGATGCAGGAAGACAGATCTGCCATCACGCCGTGTGTGAATGCGTGTGCACGCGAGCATGCGTGTGTGTGTGCGCCCGAGCGCGCGTACCTGTGCGTACGGGCAGGCAGGGACCCCCTGGCTGCCGTGCCGGCCCCTGGGGCCTCCATGCAGTGAAACTCGTGGTGCTGTGTCGACTTTGTAACCAACTTTATAATAAAGTCCGGTTCGCCTTTTTTGTAGCCCAGTGTTGTTTGCTGATGGAGAAGAGGGCCGGGGGCCGGGGGGGGGGAGGCAGCAAGCTGACCGATCGGGCTCAGATCCGGGGCCCAGGGGTCCTTCCCCCAGGCTGTGGGGATGCTGGGCCGCTCTGCATCCAGCAGCCACGGATGATGAGAGCTAAAAAGCTGGGGGTGGCTTTTTCTCCCGGCTCACCAGGCTCGCTCCCCTGACCTCGAGGCCCCAAAGCCCCCCATTGGGGTCCCCAAATTGCCTCAGACACGTCCCCACCCTGAAGGACAGTCTAGGACGCACCAATGAGCTTTGAGGGGAGATCTAGCCGTGCCCTGGTCAAGAGCACTGAGCCCAGCACCGAGCCCACGAGGGGCAAAGGGCCGGAGGTGGGCCCTCTCTTGGGACCTTCAAGCAACCAAAGGCCGTTCGATGTCCACGGTCCAGGAGCTGAAACCTGGGGACCTTCCTCGTTCCGAGAACACTCAGGTTCTAACGCCCCTGGCCTTGGAGCAGGGGCCTTAATTCTCTGAGCACCGGGGGAGGAGGGGGGGCTGAGACTGTCCCAAAGGGAGGCTCTGGCGGCTCCAGTTATGACCCCAGGAGTACAAGGCCTCCCTCGGGCCCTGCCCAGAAGCCCATGTCCAAGCCCAAATGGACGGAGAGGACCCAGGGTCGCCCGCTGGCAACCCCGTCCTTTTTTCTACCTTCGGGAGGGGGAAGAACAATCACCGACTGAGCAGCAGGGAGAGACCCCAGGAGGGGAGGGGAGCAGGCCGCTCACCTTCCAGCACGAGGCAGTGCAGCTTGGCCCCCCCCTTCCTGATCTCTGGTGGGGGGCAGGGAGAAGCCCCTGATTCACAGCCCGCAGCCCAAGTCCCCTCAGTTCTAAACCCTTCTCAGGGGGAGAAGCCCCCAGACTCTCCTCTTCCCCCCATGGCCCTCCAGAACCACTCAGATTCCCAGGATCCAGTCCCCAAAGCCAGCGGGAATCTTAGGAGACCCCACCTGCACTGTCCACCCTGGCTCTGGGGCCTCCGCTGCCCCTCCCTCAGCTTTGCCCGGCCACGGTCCTGGCACTGAGACTCGAGGCCAGAGACCCCGCTGGGTCACCAGGAAGAAAGCATCGGAGAGATTTGAACCCGGGTCCGCCACCCAGGGCTAATATTCTTTCTCAATGGGTCTCAGAGAAGAAGGCAAATGAGCCCTGGAGATAGACCCAGTGAGGGGCAGGGGGAGGGGGAGGAGGAGGTGTGGGGGCCACAGCCAGTGCGGGGCAGCCACCAGGGATTTGCCCACACCTTCGTCCCATCATCCTCTGAGCAGCAGATGAACAAGAGGAAGAATGTGACAAACGATGCAATATTTATTGGGGTCTTCAGCCCTTTAAATTAGAGATGGACAAGACACAGACAGAACAAAGCGGGGTCCCGGGCGCCCACCGGCCCCGGGCGAGCAGGCGAGCCCGGGCTCACTTCTTGGCCGCCTCCGCCTTGGCAGCTTCGGCGTCGGCGAGGGCCTGCGCGGCCAGGAACTGGGCCCGCTCCTCCTGGAAGGCTGCCAGCTGCTCGGCGCTGAGGCTGCGGGGAGGAAGAGGAAGGTCGGCGCCCCGGGCCTGAGGATAGCCCAGCCCGCAGTTCCTGAAAGAACTGAGCACCCCGCCTGCACCCCCAGAGTCCTCCCAGACACGGTCCTGCGTGTGCGCTCACTCACTGTCACACGCGCAGGATCCAGGGCCCCTGCCCCTCCCCCCATCACTCACTCCTTCACCACGCGGATGCCCAGCGAGCGGGCGCTACCAAGGATGGAACGGACAACGGAGGACAGGGGGACGTCCTGCAGAGCGAAGGCCTTGTCCTGAGCCTTCACTCGGGCGATCTCGTACACGTGCTTCAAGGAGATCAGCCCGGCCACCTCATGTCCTGGAAGGGAGGAAGCTGCCTCAGCGGTGGCCCCCTCCCCACCCCTCAGGACTGCCCCCCCTCCCCTCGGGGACCTCTTCCCCCCAGGGGCCTATTCTCCTTCTCCCCCTCCACCTGTATGCCTGCCCCCCTCCCCACCCCCAGGGGCCTCTTTCCCCAACCTGTACGCCTGGCCCCCTTTTCTATGCCGGCGGCCGCCTTGAGAAAGTAGGAGATGGTGGGCTGACTGATCTTGAGCTCGAAGGTCCGATCGGGCTGGAGAGAAGAGAAGGAGCCAGAGTGGGGGTCACCCCTGCTGTGCAAAGCTGGGCGTGCCCAGGGACCCGGGGCCGGGGTGGGGGGTGGCAGGGACACAGGGTGGGGGCAGAGCCAGGGCTGGGGAAAGGGCTGTACGGAACACCCCTACGTGGGCCCCGGGCCCCCACCTTCACGATGATCTTGGTGGGCAGGGGGATCCCCTCTTTGATGTCCTTGGTCTTCTCGTTGAACTCCTTGCAGAACTGGCTGATGGCCAGGCCTTGCTGCGGGGAGAAGGGGCGCCTGAGTGTCACCGACTCCCCTCCCTCACCCCGGGCCTCTGGCCAGCACAGCCCCATCCCCAGCCACGCCGCCACAACCGCCGGGCCTTGGGGTCCACTGGCACCATGGGATCACCCCCAATCCCCGAGGGAGTAGACACCCTTCCAATCAGTACAAGGAGGGGCTGGAAAACCCCAGCGTGGGGTCCCTTCCAGCTCCAGACCTAGGAGCCTCAGGGGCTTTACCCTCCACAATCATACAGAGCAGGAGGCACCCTAGAGGCCAGGGGAGGGCCTTATGGTCGAGTTCCCTTCTAAAGAGTCCTGCTTCTTTGGGGGCTTCAGTTTGCCGATCTGCAAAGCGGGCGCAATGCCCGCCCCTGGGTGCGCAATGATAACTTATCATGTCATTGTCCTTAAATGTCACGCCAGAGTGCTGCAAGTTACAGGTCGGAGGTGATTCTCGAACCCACAACCTCAGACTCAGCCGGACCGCGAGGGGAGGGGGGGAAGAGGTGGTGCCTTCCACTAACAACACGCTCCCTCTGCGCATGCGCAGCCTCCCCTAACTTACAAACCCCCGCATTCCCCACTACGCATGCGCATCCTAGCCTGACTCCCCATCCTACCTGACCCAGGATGGGACCTAGAGGCGGCCCGGGCATCGCTTGGCCCGCGCGGACGATGGAGCGGATGACGCCGCTGCCCTCGAGCTTCCGAACGGAGCGCGTGGCGCGGCTGAGCTTCGACATGGCGCGGGCTGTGGGGTGTGATCTAGAGCAGAAGAAGAAGAGCGGGAGTCTGGCCCCAAGTCCGCCCGCTCTCACAGCATTCACGAGCCAAACATGGGCGCCGCCATATTGGGTTAAAGGTCACGGGT
Source organism: Sminthopsis crassicaudata (assembly GCF_048593235.1). Taxonomy (NCBI): domain Eukaryota; kingdom Metazoa; phylum Chordata; class Mammalia; order Dasyuromorphia; family Dasyuridae; genus Sminthopsis; species Sminthopsis crassicaudata. Next base: position 251,560,142 of record NC_133622.1, read on the forward strand.
CCTCGCGGAGCTCTTTGCCTGCTTCCCTTTCCACCCAGTCGGAAGAAAGGAATATTGAAAGGGGGTAGCAGACACATATCCGTGAAAGGCTAGGAGTTGCCGTCTCTCGTCCGCCATTTACAGAGGAGGAAAGATTGCAAAAAGCTCTCTTTTCCACGGGCGATAATGAGGGCGGCTGTGAGAGGGAGGGGCCTGATGTTCCGTAGAGCATCTTGGAACATGTAGTTTTGAATCAGCCTCTTGCTCCTTGAGGCAGAAATTACGCCATACTTTGGCGCCATCCTGTGGTGTCGAGGCAGCAGAACACATTTTTGAACTCCCCTCAGAGTCTGATATTCTCCCCCAAAGAGCCACCACCTCCTAGAGGCCTTCCCAGATTGAAGGCATAAAATGGTCTTAATTAGTGTTAATCCCGCCCCGGTCCTGGAGTCAGGAGGACCTGAATTCAAATCTGCCCTCAGACATTTAACACGTCCTACCTGTGTGACCCTGGGCAAGTCACTTAACCCCAATTACTCAGAAAAAAGAAAAAAAGAAAGAAAAATTAGATCAGATCAAAAAGGGAAAAAATGAGAAATAAAACAAAAAGCAAGTAAACGACAAAAAAAAGTGAAAATACTATGTTGCAGTTAGATGGCTCTCTCCGTCACAAGTCTATTGTTATGCAGTTTTAAACAGTCAGAAAGTCATTAATAATAATCCAAGAATTTAGAGCCCCCAGTTAGGAAAATTCCTAACATTCAAACAGAAGTTTGACTCTTCCCCAATTTGGATTCGATATTTCCAGCTGACTTCTGATCTCCTTAGATTGGAGGCAAAATCAGTATATAGGAAGTGCTTAGGCGGTAGAATTAAGAAGAATAAGTAACAGAACTGATTACTGGCCAAGCACAGGGAGAGAACCTGGAGAAAGAGTGGACCTTTTAAAATATCCCTCAGTCCTTGAAGATGGTAACCAGGTGCTTCAGTCTGAATTTTCTACTTCCAATTGTCTGCTGGGTTCACAGGCCCACGTCTGCCACAGTTCAGCCCTCTTGTCGATTTTCTCCTGTGAGCTTTTGTTTCTGTAATGCTGATTCCAACTCTGTTCCTTAAGTTCTAAGTGAGGCAGAGGCTCATTGTTACTGATAACTTTGCACAGTCCTGGCTACTTCCTTTCAGTCGACTTTCTCTTGTAGACATCATGTGTCCTTTTAAAAAAAACTTCCAGGGGGCAGCTAGGTGGCAGCTAGGTGTCGCAGTGGATAGAGCACCAGCCCTGAATTCAGGAGGACCTGAGTTCAAATCTGGTCTCAGACACTTAACATTTCCTAGCTGTGTGACCCTGGGCAAGTCACTTAACCCCAGCCTCAGAAAAAAAAACAAAACCCAAAAAACTTCCAGTCTTGGGATGGTGCAGTGAATAGAGCACCAGCCCTGAAGTCAGGAGATTCTGAGTTCAAATCTGATCTCAGACACTTAAGACTCCTTAGCTGTATGACCCTGGGCAAGTCACTTAACCCCAATTGTGCTCAGAAACAAATATATATATATATATATGATAGATAAATCTTCTTTCACGGGATTGATTAATCTTAGCCCAATTCGAAGGAAACACATGGAAACTGAATTGAGGAAAGGTTAAATAGTCACTCAAAGTCACCCATCTGATAAGGGAGAATCACAAGCTGGTGTGACTCCGGAGATCAATCCCATGATCTTGGGAAAGTCCTTCATGGCCCCTTTCAAACCCTTGGTTTTTTTCATCTACAAAGTGGGAGGATTTGCTCAATTATGGAAAGTGATGCCATATGGGGAAGGAGTCAGCCCGACCATGTACTATACTGACTTTGACAAAGCAAATAATGTTTTCACCTGTGATTTCATTGGAAACCACATGTAGTTCTTGGGTGTGGAACACACACACACACACACACACACACACACACACACAGGGTTGTGGCTCTATATAGCAGCTGCTATAGGGTGTCCAAGCCACCAGGTGGTACCCAAAGCTCAGCAGTGCTCACCAAGGCTGTGCAAACAGTATATGGAGACAGCCACCTTCCCATTTCCCAGCTCTCCTCCATCTCTAGGTTCACATTTGAAATCTAATGATGTGAATAATTCCCTAAAAAGTCCTCACTTTCCACAGATCATCCTCCACCCCCCCATTCAGCTCAGCTCCCCCAAGTTTCTTTTCTTAGCACTTAGGTTACAAAATTTACCAAATAAATTATGGTATATGGAGGTTATGGAATACTATTGCTCTGTAAGAAATGACCAGCAGGAGGAATACAGAGAGGCTTGGACAGACTTACATCAACTGATGCTGAGTGAAATGAACAGAACCAGGAGATCGCTGTACACTTCAATGCTGTATGAAGATATATTCTTTTTTTTTTTTTTTTTTACTTTTTACTTTTTATTTTTTTTTAATAATTATAACAATTTTTTGACAATACATATGCATGGGTATTTTTTACAACATTATCCCTTGCACTTACTTCTATTCAGATTTTTTTATTCAGATTTTTTCCCTTCCTCCCCCAACCCCCTCCCCCAGATGGCAAGCAGTCTTATATATGTTAAATATATTACAGTATAATTTAGATACAATATATGTGTGTAGAACCGAATTTTTTGTTGCACAGGAAGAATTGGATTCAGAAGGTAAAAATAACAGTTTACATTCATTTCCCAGTGTTCCTTTTCTGGATGTAGCTGGTTCTGTCCATCATTAATCAATTGGAATTGGATTAGCTCTTCTCTATGTTGAAGATATCCACTTCCATCAGAATACATCCTCATACAGTATCATTGTTGAAGTGTATAATGATCTTCTGGTTCTGCTCGTTTCACTCAGCATCAGTTGATGTAAGTCTCTCCAAGCCTCTCTGTATTTCTCCTGTTGGTCATTTCTTACAGAGCAATAATGTTCCATAACCTTCATATACCATAGTTTACCCAACCATTCTCCAATTGATGGACATCCATTCATCTTCCAGCTTCTAGCCACTATGAAAAGGGCTGCCACTAACATTTTGGCACATACAGGTCCCTTTCCCTTCTTTAGTAGTTCCTTGGGGTATAAGCCCAGTAGTAGCACTGCTGGGTCAAAGGGTATGCACATTTTGATAACTTTTTGGGCATAATTCCAGATTGCTCTCCAAAATGGTTGGATTCTTTCACAACTCCACCAACAATGCATCAGTGTCCCAGTTTTCCCACAGCCCCTCCAACATTCATCTTTATTTGTTCCTGTCATCTTAGCCAATCTGACAGGTGTGTAATGATACCTCAGAGTTGTCTTAATTTGCATTTCTCTGATCAATAGTGATTTGGAACACTCTTTCATATGAGTGGAAATAGTTTTAATTTCATCATCTGAAAATTGTCTGTTCATATCCTTTGACCATTTATCAATTGGAGAATGGCTTGATTTCTTATAAATTAAAGTCAATTCTCTGTATATTTTGGAGATGAGGCCTTTATCAGAACCTTTAACTGTAAAAATGTTTTCCCAATTTGTTACTTCCCTTCTAATCTTGTTTGCATTAGTTTTATTTGTGCAGAAACTTTTTAATTTGGTGTAATCAAAATGTTCTATTTTGTGATCAATAATGGTCTCTAGTTCTCCCTTGGACACAAACTCCTTCCTCCTCCACAAGTCTGAGAGGTAAACCATCCCATGTTCCTCCAATTTATTTATGATTTCGTTCTTTATGCCTAAATCTTGGACCCATTTTGATCTAATCTTAGTATGTGGTGTTAAATGTGGGTCCATGCCTAGTTTCTGCCATACTAATTTCCAGTTTTCCCAGCAGTTTTTGTCAAATAATGAATTCCTATCCCAAAATTTGGGATCTTTGGGTTTGTCAAAGACTAGATTGCTATTTTTATTCACTATCTTGCCCTGTGAACCTAACCTATGCCACTGATCAACTAGTCTATTTCTTAGCCAATACCAAATAGTTTTGGTGACTGTTGCTTTATAATATAGCTTTAAATCAGGTACACTTAGACCACCTTCCTCTGACTTTTTTTTTTTTCATTAGTTCCCTTGCAATTCTCGACCTTTTATTCTTCCATATGAATTTTGTTGTTATTTTTTCTAGGTCATTAAAATAGTTTCTTGGGAGTCTGATTGGTATAGCACTAAATAAATAGATTAGTTTGGGGAGTATGAAGATATATTCTGATGGAAGTGGATATCTTCAACATAAAGAAGATCCAACTCACTTCCAGTTGATCAATGATGGACAGAAACAACTACACCCAGAGAAGGAACACTGGGAAGTGAATGTAAATTATTAGCACTACTGTCTATCTACCCAGGTTACTTATACCTTCGGAATCTAATACTTAATGTGCAACAATAAAATGGTATTTACACACATGTATTATATCTAGGTTTTATTGTAACACATGTAAAATGTATGGGATTGCCTGCCATCGGGGGGAGGGAGTGGAGGGAGGGGGGGATAATTTGGAAAAATGAATACAAGGGATAATGTTATAAAAAAAAATTACTCATGCATATATACTGTGAAAAAAAAATTCTAAAAAAAAACAAAACAAAACAAAAACCAATATTTACCCAAACTGGGGCAGCTAGGTGGCGCAGTGGATAGAGCACCAGCCTTGAATTCTGGAGGACCCGAGTTCAAATCTGATCTCAGACACTTAATACTTCCTAGCTGTGTGACCCTGGGCAAGTCACTTAACCCCAGCCTCAAAAAAAAAAAAAAAACTTACTCAAACAGAATCTAGTAACCTGGTCAGCAGCCCAGGCAGCTCCAATTAACCCAATACTTTCACAGAAGCTCTGGGTTCCTAATGTTTCCCATCATCTCTTCTATGTGGCTAGCAGATGCACAATGCACCGAGCGATGCATCTGGAAACCAGAAGACCTGAATTCAAATTCAGCCTCAGACACTTTTAGCTGTGTGACCCTGAGCAAGTCCCTTTATCCTGTGTGCCTCAGTTCCTCATCTGTAAAATGAGCTGGAGAAGGAAATGTCAAACTCATTCAGGATTTCTATCAAGGAAACCCCAAATGGGGTCACAAAGAATGAAACAGAACTACAGCAAAGAAGAATTCAGAGAAGGAGGAGAAGGTTTACATGTCAAATGAAGTTAGCATAATCAGGAAAGCAATATATAAATTATAACAATATAAATAGAAAGAGCCAAGAAAGAGAAACTGACCCAGTGAATCAGCATAATGACTCAATTTGGCCCTGGAGAAGAAATAATCAAATGTATCTCCCTCCTTTCTTTCTAGAGGACAGGGACCTTGGATGTGGAATATCAGAAAGGGTTGAATGATACTTTAAAAAAAAAAAAAGCTTTTTATAAGAGCTTTGCAGGTCATTGATTATCCTCTTTTTGTCTTTTACTTTATAGATGGAAATGCCCATTTTATTCAAGTCAACAAGCATTTAATAAGGGTTTATTATGTGCCAGACTCTAAGAGGCAAAAACAATCCCTGTTCTCAACAGCTGCCCTTGATAGCGGGCAGACCCACCCCCTATGGCTCCCCCAGCCCAGCTTCTCGTTTCTACTTTACTTTGTGATGCCAGATCCAGAAAATGAAGAGCAAGGAGCAGCTCCTGCCGGGAGTAACCGAAGGAGCCCCTTTTCCTTACTCTCATAGCACCAGATTGCTGGGCCTGGAGTCAGGCTGACTCATCTTCCCAACTTCAAATGTGTCCTCAGACACTTCCTAGCAAGTCACCTCACTCTGTTTGCCTCAGTTTCCCCAATGCGCTGGGGAAGGAAATGGCCAATCCTTGCAGCATCTTTGCCAAAAAACAAAAAACAAAAAAAACAAACAAACAAAAAAAAAAAAAAAAAACAAAGAGGGTCACGTACAGTCAGACACTACTCTACAAAGCTGATACATATTTCCTCCACAAAGTCTTAATTTTGGTTATTTACATTTTTATATAAAAACATTTCTGGTTCCCATTTGGAGAATTCTTTTCCTCTGTGTTATAGAATCCTCAGCTTCTTTGAAAGCCTTTGCCTAGGGGCCCAGAGCCAGAAGTACAACAAGACTTTATCCCTGTCTCTGGAGGGGCACTCCCTTCTGGGGGAGGATGTGCTTCTTCCCCATTAACCTCTGCTCCCTGGCCTTGACTCCTGGCTTATCCCAGAGCAAGCATTCCCTTCTGGGGGAGGACATGTTTCTTCCCCATCAACCTCTGCTCCCTGGCCTTGACTCCTGGCTTATCCCAGAGCAAGCATTCCCTTCTGGGGGAGGACATGTTTCTTCCCCATCAACCTCTGCTCCCTGGCCTTGACTCCTGGCTTATCCCAGAGCAAGCATTCCCTTCTGGGGGAGGACATGTTTCTTCCCCATCAACCTCTGCTCCCTGGCCTTGACTCCTGGCTTATCCCAGAGCAAGCATTCCCTTCTGGGGAGGACATGTTTCTTCCCCATCAACCTCTGCTCCCTGGCCTTGACTCCTGGCTTATCCCAGAGCAAGCATTCCCTTCTGGGGGAGGACATGTTTCTTCCCCATCAACCTCTGCTCCCTGGCCTTGACTCCTGGCTTATCCCAGAGCAACACAGTGTAACTGCCCAGAGATCACTGCCCCCAAGAGTTCTATCAACTCCCTGTCCTCCCCACTACAACTCCATCCTGTGTCTGGGGGACTCTTAGACCGGATTCTCTGGGGAAGTCCACCCTCTATCCAGACATGAATACATTTACTTTCAGAATGTGCTCCCTTCTACTTCCTGCTCTTGTATCTCAGCTCTTCTGGAGCCTCCCTCCCACAGCCACAGTAACTGAAGGCTTTCCTGATTTCCCTTTCCCTGATTAATATTCTCTTCTTCCTCAAATTTTCCTGTAGAATACATGACGGGAACATGAGAACTCATCTCATCAGAAAAATAAAAATAAAGAGAATGAGATCGGGTACCTGCCACCACTAAGGCAAGGGGAGAATCCTTAGCCAAGGAAGAGATAGGGGAGCTTATCAAAGCTCAAATGACTCTTTTGGCTAATAAGAGCTTTTCTCCAGTGTCCACTCCTGCTGCCATTTTCTTTGACACATCACATAAAATCATCTTCATTTTTCAAGCAATCAAGTGATCTCGGAGCAAGAAAATGACTAGAATAAAAGTAGGAAGAAAAAGCACGAGTACCAGGTTGTATGTAGGAAGAGAAAGAAGAAAGACTCCTAAGAAATTGTTCTATGTATTTTGTTGTTTGCTGATATAAAAGTTTTCTCTTCCCACCTTCCACCCCATGAAGGGCTTACCTATGAACTTTGACATATTAAGGACACAAGAATTAGCCCACTATGTCAGACTCATGATCTAAGTATTAACTACATGAAATTTCAAAGTATTTGCACAAAGAAAAATTAATAGATGACTAGAAGAAAAGTAATAGAGAGGAAAAATATGTCAAATATTACTGAGAAATTTACTGATGATCATCAATCGTTAATTTAACCATCAAAAATTATTAATCATTAAAATTATTGGTACTCAAATTTGTATGTCCAAAATAGTCAGGGAATGAATTCAAGTTTATGATCCCAAGTTCCATTTGCCAATATACAAATGGTCAAAGGCTACATATCCTTTTTTATTATTATTATAGCTTTTTAGTTACCAACTATATGTACAGATAATTTTTCAGCATTGACCCTTGCAAAATGTTCTGTTCCAACTTTTCCCCTCCTTCCCTCCACCCCTCCCCTAGATGGCAAGTAGTCCCATACATGTTAAATATATTAAAGTATATGCTAAATACAATATGCATATACTTTTAAAAACTTTTTATTTTTTAAAACATATGAATAAATAATTTTCAACATTCACTGTTGCAAAACCTTGTGCCCCCACCTACTTTTCTAAACAAGAATTGCACCCTGTAAATGTCTGCCTGAAAACATGCTGTAGTTGTCATTTGTCCTTCATTTTCGAAGAGGAGCCTGACATCAGGGAGGTGAAATGGTGACATGCATGTGTATTGGATTTAAGTGACTGAGGGCTGTGCAAGGTCACCTGCCTCCCTTTCCCCTCTGGAGCCATCTGGGTCCAGTAGTAAGATATAAATCAAGGGAGATGGCCCTCTCCAGATTACAAGACTGTAATAAACTCAAATTAAATAAATAGGTGACTGTGTGATCCTGGGCAAGTCACTTAACTCCACTTGCTTCAGCAAAATAAATAAACAAACAAATAAATAAGCGAGCAAGTAAATGAATGAATGAATGAATGAATATATAAATAAATAAATAGGTGATTAGCCTCACACCCAACAAACTGGCAAAGAGGGAGGAAGAGAGGTCATTGTTGGTAGGGCTATGGGAAGATGGTACATTGGTTCCCTGATGGAGCTATGGGGGGGGGGAGGGTTCTCATTTTTGGAATTATGCAAAAAAAAATGACTAAGTCTTTCCTTCCCTTTTACCCAGTCATTATGTCACTGGGCACCAAGTCCCGAGACGTAGGGCTGCCAAAACAGCCTCCAGAGTACTTTTTGTGCTAAAAAGCAATCAAAAAACAAAGCGAACGCCCCTGGGGTGGGAAATGGCAGCCGAACTGTGCTATGTAAAGATAATGCAGAAGCATTGTGCGGGAAGAAGTGATGAATGTCAGGAATTCCGGGGAGCTGGGGACCAACTGGAAGCAAAAATAACCGGAACCAGTAAGAACAATAGACACAGGGACTGCGAGAATGTAAATGAAAAGATTTCTTTAAAAAAGCGCAAGTTTCCAGAGAAAAGAGAAGGAGCTAAAGGACTTTCTCAGAAGAGAGCTGAGGGGAAGCAGCACCTAACGCTGGATACATTGCCAGAATCTTTCCGTTGGATACTTTTGTTTCATTGCTGTTGGTTTTTCATTGTTTACTCTTCTGAACCTGAAAGGTTCAATTTTGGAGGGGGGGAAATGGAGCTGGGAAACATTGTCATAGAAAGTGAAAGGACATCTGCAAAGTTACATTGTTACCTGTTTGCCCTTGAGTTTCATTGCTCCAAAATAGCAGCTCCTGGAAGGCAGGGATTAATGCACAGTGTTTGTTTTCAGTTCCCTCTAGTGGAACATGGTTCCTTAATAAGTGCTTTTTCTTCTTACATCTTTTGCTGGGAGCTTTCCCCAGCCCCCCAAATCTATGATTTCTTATTTATCCTGTCTATAGCTCGCTTTGTAGATCGGTTTGCTTGCTGTCTCCTCCCCCCCCCAACTTAGATTGCAATCTCCTATAAGGCTGGGACTTCTTGCATCCCCTCTTTCTCCTTGTTTAGCACATTGTAGGAGCTTAATAAATGTTAACTGATTAAGATCATCTCCAAGTACTTTCCATTTTCTGGCCAATTCCTACTGTTCTGCCTCTTCTACTCAGGTCTAGACTCTAGGCCCGGCCTCCGATAAGCTTCGAGCTTATCCTGCTCAGCAGCAAGCCTTTTCTCTACGTGCAGCACTGGGCAGAGCCCCTCTCCAGGCCTCTCCACCTCATCTTCCTCTCTGGGAAAGTGAGCTCCCTGAGGACAGGGACTGCCTTCCTTCCTCTCTGTCCTAGAGCCTGGCTCTTCGCAGACACTTCAGAAGTGGCTTTTATTTCAGTGCCTGTGAAATCTGGGCAACTCTAAAAATGGGCGCTGGAACATGGGGAGGAGGCTTTATAAGCCTTTAAGAGCTACAAGGATTACCCAGACCGTGAACTGATTGTCTGAACACAGACTGGAGATATTCTGAATCTCTCCCTCCCTCCCTCCATTCTTTTCTCTCTCTCTCTCTCTCTCTCTCTCTCTCTCTCTCTCTCTCTCTCTCTCTCTCTCTCTCTCTCTCTCTCTCTGTCTCTCTCTCTCTCTCTGTCTCTCTCTGTCTCTCTGTCTCTGTCTCTCTCTGTCTCTCTCTATCTCTGTCTCTCTCTCTCTGTCTGTCTCTCTGTCTCTCTCTCTGTCTGTCTCTCTGTCTCTGTCTCTGTCTCTCTTTCTCTCTCTCTCTCTCTCTCGCTCTCTCTCTCTCTCTCTCTCTCTCTCTCTCTCTCTCTCTCTCTCTCCTTCTGTCTCTCCAGGTCTCTGTCTCTCTCCTTTTGTCTCTCCAGGTCTCTATCTCTCTCTGTGTGTCTCTTTCTCTCCCCTGTCTCTTTGTCTCTCTGTCTCTCTCTCTCTCTCTGTCTCTGTCTCTCTGTCTGTCTGTCTGTCTCTCTCGCTCTCTGTCTCTGTCTCTCTGTCTGTCTGTATGTCTCTCTCGCTCTCTGTCTCTGTCTCTCTGTCTCTCTCTGTCTCTCTGTCTCTCTGTCTCTGTCTCTGTCTGTCTCTCTGTCTCTGTCTCTCTCTGTCTCTGTCTCTCCCTGTCTCTCTCTGTCTCTGTCAGTCTCTCTATCTGTCTCTCTGTCTCTCTCTGTCTCTCTGTCTCTCTGTCTCTCTCTCTCTCTCCTTTTGTCTCTCTAGGTCTCTGTCTCTCTCCGTGTGTCTCTCCAGGTCTCTGTCTCTCTCCTTTTGTCTCTCCCGGTCTTTGTCTCTCTCTTCCTGTCTCTCCAGGTCTCTATCTCTCTCCGTGTGTCTCTTTCTCTCCCCTGTCTCTCCAGGTCTCTGTCTCTCTCTGTCTCTCTCTTTCTCTGTCTCTCTCTGTCTTTCTCTCTCTGTCTCTCTGTCTCTCTGTGTCTCTCTCTCTCCTTCTGTCTCTCCAGGTCTCTGTCTCTCTCCTTTTGTCTCTCCAGGTCTCCGTCTCTCTCTGTCTCTCTGTCTCTCTGTCTCTCTGTCTCTCTGTCTCTCTCTGTCTCTCTCTCTCTCTCTCTCTCTCTCTCTCTCTCTCTCTCTCTCTCTCTCTCTCTCTCTTTCTCTCTCTTTTTCTCTCTGTCTCTGTCTCTATCTCTTTCTCTTTTACCAGCAAATGTGTATAAATATATGCATATGTGTACATACATAAACATAAACAAATCCAGGCTTGACTGGGAAGGTGAGAGGGAAGGAAAGGGGGGAAAGAATAAAGCAAAAAGTGCACAGCAGGGAACAAAAGAAAATCAACAAAGAGGCAAAGAAAAGATGGACGGTTCTGAATACAGAGTCTTTTATTGTTTCTATACTTTTTTGAACTAGAAATCTGTGGTTACATATTTTGAAGCCTTTTGTATATTCTGCTGTGCACATGACAACAGTTTCTTTTTCTGTTTTTTCTTTCTTTTTTCTATTTTCTATTTAAGTTTTAAAAGGAAAAAGGAACTGTTACCCCCCAAAAGCTACAAAGATGTTATTTACTATCATTTGCCTAATTCAGCCTAATTTGCATCTCTTTGAAATGGGTACAATAATTCTCAAATAGTTACATATTTTGAATCCTTTTATATATTCTGTTGCACACATGACAACGTTTTTTTTTCTATTTTCTATTTAGATTTTAAAATAAAGAAAAAACTATTATGAAAAAAAAGCTATGAAGATGTCATTTACTATCATTTGCCTGGTTCAGCCTCAATTTGCACCTCTATGAAATGGGTACAATAATTCCCAAACGTTTACATCTTTTGAATCCTTTTGTATATTCTGCTGTTTATTCATGACAACAGCTTTCCCCCCCATTTTTTCTTTCTTTTCTTTTCTATTTTCTATTTAAATTTTAAAATAAAGAAAGAAAAAAAGAACTCTTAGCCCCCAAAAGCTACAATGATGTCATTTGCTATCATTTGCCTGGTTCAGCCTCAATTTGCACCTCTATGAAATGGGTACAATAATTCCCAAACGTTTACATCTTTTGAATCCTTTTGTATATTCTGCTGTTTATTCATGACAACAGCTTTTCCCCCCATTTTTTCTTTCTTTTCTTTTCTATTTTCTATTTAAATTTTAAAATAAAGAAAGAAAAAAAGAACTCTTAGCCCCCAAAAGCTACAATGATGTCATTTGCTATCATTTGCCTGGTTCAGCCTCAATTTGCACCTCTATGAAATGGTATAATTCCCACACTTTATAAAAAGACAACTTTGTAGAATTAGAACATGGTTAGGAAGGCTATACTTAGCCTTCTTCCCCTCCCAGTGGGTAAGGAGCTACAGGACTCTTACTAAACTCATCCAATTGATTAGGTCAGTGAACAGTCTGGCCCCGATCAATTCAATGGGCATTTGCAAAGCCCTTACTACTTCTAGTATGTGCTGGGCGCTAAGGGAGGAGCTGAGAATACCTAGGTGTCCATAAAGCTGTGTACACCGGTTTGCATTCTAGCTGGTGCTTCCTACAGCATCTCCCATCCGCTGCTCTCCTCCATTTCTCCATCCTGCCCACAGGCCCCTGCCTCCCCCTACTTTTTCCAAGGGCATCTTCCCCCCTTTTCTTTCCAGTTCACTGTCTTCACTTCATCCATTCACTGCCATCCCTCTGGGCAGGGCTGGCTTTCTTTTCATGTTTATAAGTCCCCCTGCACTTAGCAAAATCCATACAGTAAGTGCTTAATAAATGCTGACTGACTGACTGACTACAGCACAAGGTCCTGAGCAGGGACTGGAAGGAGGGCAAAAGGGAGAGCCTGGGCTTCCAGGACTGAGCTTGCCCCAGCTGCAACATATGTCCTTCACTCATGGATACTTTGTGCCTTTGCTTGAGGCTTTGAGGCGAATCTGGGCCTCTGATGCAAAGTCACTTGGTCCCCGCCTGAGAGCTGGAAGGTGACATGGTGACATGGTGACATGGCGGGGCTATAGTGCAGAAAACCAAGTGTCACTCACTATGTGAGTTCAGCCTCAGGCCCTTCCTCAATGTGTGACCTTGGAGAAAGCAGGTGACCTTTCTGAGCCTCAGTTTGCTTATCTATAAAATGGAAGTGTGGGAGAACTCCCAAGATTCCTGGCAGCTCTAATCTAGGACTCCCGACTCCTGGACTTTAGGAACCTTAAGGAAGAAACCCTGGACTTTACACCTGAAAGCACAAAGGGTCACCTGGGAGTTTCAGAAGAGGCCGGACACAAAGGCAGGGCACGGGTTTTATTTCTTTTCAACTGTGTGTTTTCTTCTTTGCCTTTCCCTTCATACCTACAAGGCACCCTGCCCTTGAAGGCCATCCATCCAGAAACAGTAGCTAATGCGGGAATGTTCTGGTTCATTGTCCCTTAAATGTTTGGCATGCTCTTTGAGGGCAGGGACCCCAGTTTCCTTTCTCTGTGTGTCACCTCCCAGTGCCTGACATGGGCCGGGTGCACACACGGAACCTTGTGGGGATGGGCGCACAGGAGGCCCCCCTGGGGCCGGGTGCCCAGGAAGCCCCCAGAAAGGCCCCATGGAGCCAGGCACACAGGAGACACTGGGAGAGGCTTTGCTGGGGCCTTATGACCTGCAGAAAGTCAAGTCACGGGAGGAGTGGGAACAATAGCAGAGAGAACAGAGGAGGCGGGAACACAGCAATGAGCTGGGAACAGAAGCTGGGGGAGGCAGAGAATGCGTGAGAGCAGCCTCTGTACCCAGTGTGGGGCTTGCCAAGTGGAGGGGCTCCGGGCCTCTGGAGCCAACTTCACACCCAGGATGGGAATGGGACACTGGGGCCACTCTCAGGACACTGGGGCCCCTCTTCCAGGGACTGGGGTGGGGCAGGCTTTGGGCTTTGGCTCTTACATAGAGTTTTCTCCATTTTTAAACCTGCAAACCCAAGGCTGGCCGGCTCTCGCCTCACCCTCACTATGGCTCCACCCTGGATGGACCCTGAAAGGCCTGTGGGAGGCAGAGATTCTGCTTAGACATCAGCTGGGACCGCTAGTGATAGCTCCGGCTCCCAAGCCCAAAGCATCCATAGGCTTCCCTCCCCTGCAGGCCTCCTGGGATGCCTCCTTCCCCAAAGGGTAACCCCTAAAAATTATCATCAAATTACAATGAATCTCCTGGATTCTAAAAGATGCAATCCCATCAGGCTTTCCAGTCCTTCCCCTCCCCCCACCTGTTGCTGCTTCGGTCGCAGGCCTGACTGGCCAGCTCTAGAAAGCTTTTGTGGGTCTCCAGGCAGACTCGAGAGTGGCTGCTGCCTTTCCCGCCCAGAGCATTAGGGTCCAGCCATTAGAATGGGGGAGCCCCCAAGTCCCTTCTGCCTCTCCTTGCTCCCTCAGCTCAACGTCTTGCCCTTCCTGGGCCAGCTTGATTCTGACAGTCCCTCTTATCACCAGAGTCTTCCTTTGGGGACATCTGAAGCATTATCCTGCCTGAGCATTGTGGGAAATGAAGTCCTAAAGGCATACCCACTAACTCTAGGTTATCCTACAGGAGCTCCTGATGGAAATGCCCAAAGCATTCTTCACTTTTACAGATGGGGAAACTGAGTCTCAGAGGGTTATCTCAGCCACATAGGGTCACACAGCCAGAATGAAGACCTAAGCTTTCAAGCTCCAAATCTTATGTTCCTCCTGCCACAGTTCATTGCCTCCCTGGCATCTTGGGAAATAATTTATGAAAATGGTGGTGTCCCGGGGCACATTCCCCAGGAGAACAGAAGAGAGCTCGGCATTATTCAATCAATCAATCAGCAAGTCTCGATAGTGTTTGCTTTGTTCTGGGCATCAGGCTTCATGCTCCAGTGTGTGGTCTGCGTCATAGGAGGGAGAGGTGGTTATCGAGGAAGTAGAGTCAGCAAGGGCTTCAGGTGGAAGGGCACGGGAGGATGGGTGCATTTGGGACAGGGAAGGTGGGAGCCATGGGAGGATGGGTGCATTTGGGACAGGGGAGGTGGGAGGAAGAAGACAGGAACAAAAATGAGATTGTCCTTCAATGTTTCCTTCCCTTCTCTGCTCTCAGGGACCCAAGGATAAGGAAGCCGTGCTCTCAGGGGCCCAAGGATGAGGGAGCCATGCTCTGGGGGCCCAAGGAGTTTACAGATTAGAGGCCATAAGTCACACACAAAGAGAGACCTTACTGGACCAGGATCCTTAACTGGGGGTCTGTAGAGATTTCATTAAAAAATGACACTCTCTGCTTCTTGATTGATTGTGTTTCCTTTGTGACTGTGTACATTATGCATTTTAAGAATCAGTGGGAGAAGAGGGGAGCTACAGCAGACTGCCTGGACACAAAAAAAGCCTGAGAAAGCTTGGATTTGCCCAGGGCTGGGAAAGAGCTCTGTGCTAGGATCAGCTGGCAGCTGGAGAGCAGGGAGCTTCCTCCTGGATCTGCTGTGTTTGCTGCTCCTGGCCTGTTTCTGCCTCCTCTCCTGGGTCCCCAAGGGTTTCAGCTTAATTACTTCGCTATTTGCCCTCTGGTTCAGCTGTGGGAAGGGGGCGGCCTGCCTGATCTTTCCTAGAAGTCATATTCTCCCCAGATTCACTTTCTCTGGAGCTAGGGGAAGGGGCAGAGTGAGGGAGCAATGGGTGCCCTGCAAAGGAGTGAATCCATCTCCAGAGAGATGCTGGCCCCTGCTCCGGCCACACTTGCGGGGCCTCCTGGGGTCAAGGGTGTGTTGGAAACTGAAGGCCATGGAGGCCATCCAACAGGTTGCTCAAGGGCCCAGCTAGTGGGTCTTCTCCCCCCGGGACTGCAAGCTCCAGGGACTCTCAGACCACCAGGGAGAATGGGGCCACATGAGGAGAGGTGGGCAGAGCCTGGAATCGTGTCAAGGATCTGAAAGGCTGGCCTGTGATGGGGGGGTTGCCTTGCTTCTGCTTGCTCCCTAGAACCAGAACTGAGCCCGTGGCCCCAGGGCCCGGGAAGGAAGCTGCTTTTCCGGGTGATGCTCAGATCTAGAGGACCCCCAGAACTCACCTTCTGCTCTCCCATTCTGTGATTCTCTGTGACCTTAGCTTAGGAATACGTGACGCAACAAGGGGAGCTTGAGCCGACTGTGTTTGTGTCCAATGGTGCTGGGGACCTGCTTCGACCTTTGCCCTTCTCCAGCCTGGGACAAAAAAGGATTGCCATTGGGAATTCACTAAAGTGCTTCTTAACTCTACTGCGCAAATGTTTGCAGAGCACAGCCTGTGAGAGAACCGGTCCTGGTTCTGCGGCCCAAAGACCTGCAGTACCCTCCTAGCCGTGTGAACTTAGGCCGTTCACTTGACCTCCTGTTTCCATCTGTAAAATGGGGATAACAATAACTGCACCTCGTCCAGAGTGGTTGTGAGACTGGAAAAAATAGAACATTTTGGAAACCTTAAAACTCTACAAAAGTGCTAGTATTGTTATTTAATAAACAGCACTAAGTGAAAGAGTGGAAAAGCATTTATTAAACACCTACTGTGTGCCGAGCACTGAGTTAAGTGTTGAGGATCCAAACAGAAAAGCAAGAAAGGGACCACCCTCATATAATAACTCTTCTAGGGAGGATGGCCAAGGAGGGGGCTTCTGGTCTGAGAGGTTGCAGAGATGGTGAGTTACAGTACCAGGACTGGGGAGGACCCCCCCCCCCGTTTTCTCCCCCCCAGATTCCACCCCCTTCTTCCTCCTCCTCACTTTGCCTCTTACTTCTATACCTTCAACCAATCACAGCAGAGCTCTGGGCCTCGCTTTTCCCTTTCTGTAAAATGGGTGAAGTGGACACACACATAGATACACACACACACACACACACACACACACACACACACACACACACACACTCACACACACACCAAGGTTGTAAACAAGGAGTCTGGGGAAGGCTGGCTCCTAGATTCAGGGAAAGATGGGGTGGGGAGGAAGGAGGAGGGGTTTCTCCGTGGGGGCGGGGCTCCGAGGGAAGGAGGCGGGGCCTCGCCCGAAGTGCGAAGTTTCGCCGCAGCAGGCGGAGCTCGGGAGGCGGGGCTCCGGGCCCGGAGGGAGGGGCCTATGAAGGGGCGGGGCCTCCGGTGGTGCGCATCCCCCTCCCCTTCCTTGTCCTTCTCGCCCTCCCCCCAACTCCGGGTGTCCCCGTGACGAGGCAGCGCCGAGGTGCCGCCGGGCCGGCCCAGCCCAGCTCGGCCCGGAGCAGCCCAGCCCGGCGCAGCGCTGCGGTCCTGCCTGCGGCCAGGAGCGCCCCGGGGCTAGGTAAGGGGCAAACCCGGGGCGGCCAGAAGGGTGGGCGGGGCTGGCGGGCCGCAGGGGGGGCGGGGGAGGGAGGGGGCGGCGGGGGGCGGCGGGCTCCCGCGGGGAGCTGCGTAGCTGCGCGGCTCTCCCGCGGCCGTCCCCGCTCGGCTCCCGCCTCCCCCGCCAGTCTCGGGGTGCGCGGCTCGGGCCGCCCCCCCTCCCTCCCGCGCGCGTCCCCTGCGTGGCCGTGTTTCCCAAACAGGTTCCCTGCAGGAGGGCGAGTCTGCTGCAGCCTCAGCTCAGGGCGCACCGGGAGGGTCAGAGGAGGAGAGATGAGGGTAAGAGCGGCCCCCAGCCCGCCCGGACGCCCCCGCGCACGGGGGCACCTGGGCAGGGGACCCCGGGCCGGGCTCTGGAGGGCGGGAGGCCCGTGGAGGGGAGGCGGGAGGGAGCCGCCAGCCAGAGGCAGAGATAAATGAGGGGAGACGGAGGGAGAGACAGAGAGACACAGAGAGACGGGGAGAAAGGGGCAGAGATAGGGAGAAATGGGGAGAGACAGGGAGACACAGGGAGAGATAGGGGGAGAGGGGAGGAGGCAGAGAGATGGGAGCACGGAGGAGTCCTGCAAGGCCGGGGGCAGACGCTATTCCCCAAGTGCTTTGGCCAGGAGAAGGCCGAGGGCCGCTGGGGGGGGCCCAGATCGTCCCCCGCGAGGCCCCCGTCCCCAGCCAGGCCAGGCCACATGTAGCCCCACAGCTGCACTCCCTCTGTCCAGGCATCCCCTTCCCTCTCTCCCCCTCCCCCATTACCATGGTAACTAGGCAGCTGGGGGAGGCAAAGGCGGCAGTGTTGTCATGGTGATGGGGGAGGTGAAAGGGCCCCCTTTCAGAAGGGGGAGGCCGGGGGCCGGGCCCCAGATGGTGGCCAACCGTCTGAGCAGCTTTCTCTCCTCCTTGGATCTGTGGTAGGATGGTGTTGGAAGGCAGCACTGACGTGGGGACCCCAGGCTCCCTGGGCCTCCGGCAGACCAGCGTCAAAGCCCCCCGAATCCTTCCCGCTCCTCCTTCGGACACTTTACTGCTGGGCAAGGAGCCTGTCAAATATGGGGAACTCATCGTGCTGGGGTGAGGGCCCGGAGCTAGAGGCCTGGGATGGGGAGTGGGAGATGAGGGGTCGGTACCCACAAAGACCCCGGGGGCCCCATGGAGAACAGGAACTTTCTACCCTTCCTCAGGCTGAGGCTAAGAACTTACTTTAGAAAACGTTCAAGGCAGGAAAGGAATTCGGTTCATCCCATTCACTTTACAGAAGGGTAAACTGAGGCCCAAAGAGAGGGAGTGATGCTCAAGCTCATGTACTCCACGGGTGGCAGAGCAAAGTCTAGAACCCATGCCTCCTGGCTCCTGGTTCCTTCCTCTCTCCCATGCTGCTGCTTTTTTGGTTGAGTTCTGGAACCTCCTGACCCCTGTTTGGGGGCCAGTTTCAGAGAACAATGGGAAATGATCGGGCGGGAGGGGGGGCTCTGAGGGAGAAGGTCCACCTTGATGGGTGAGCAGGGAAGGATCTCGAGGGGGGAAGTGTTGGAGTCGGGCCACCAAGGAGGGATGGGAGGGCCTCTCCTACCAAGGGACCAGCTTGGGTCAAAGGCAAGGGCGGGACAGAGCAGAGGCTCCGAGTGCCCAGAGGGATTTGGGAGGAAGTGATGCTTGAAGGGAAGAATGAATCAAATGGCAAAGGATCTTAGAACCCAGAAGTCGACTTTAGTCACTAGGCAATGGGGAGCCACAGAAGACTTGAGCAGAGACATACCAGGTCTGTGAGGACTGGTTGGTGCCCACGTTCTCACTATGCTAGACTCGAGTTGCGGCGTGTGTGACTGTGGCCGATCAGACCACATGAGCTCCGAGTGCCCGCCACGGGTCAGACACAGATACGGATAAGGAAGATTATTCTGGTAGTGGGCTGAAGGATGGAAAGGCCGGGGGGAGGGGTGCTGGCCAGGAGGCCATCACAGGAGTCCAGGAGGGAGGCAAAGCGAGGCTGAGCTGGAGAAGAGGCCGTGGGAAGAAAGTGGAGGCCACCGGTGAAGGATTTTGTGGAGGTGAGAATGGTAGGACCTGTAGCTGACTGGGGAGGGTGAGGGTAGGGGAAGACAGCTGAGAGGGAAAGCAATGGGTGCTGGCGCCCCAGGCGGAAGTCGGCCCTCGAGACAAGCAGAGGAGGGGGAACAGGCCGAGTCTCTTCCTAGCTTCTCCTCCTGCTGCCTCCACAGCTCACTGAGGGCCTTCCCAGTGCGGGAGTTAAACCAGCGGGCTAGCCCAGGCTCACTCTGCCTTTGTCTCCCCACAGCTACAACGGGTCCCTGGCCAGCGGAGACAAGGGTCGCCGTCGCAGCCGCCTGGCGCTGAGCCGCAGGCCCCAGGCCAACGGGGTGAAGCCCGACGTGGTCCACCACATCTCCACCCCCCTCGTGTCCAAAGTAAGGCTCGGCCTCCTCTCCTTGGCCCCTCGCCCTGCTCTTCTCTCCCCAGAGGTCCTGCCCCCTCGCTAGGGAAGCTGGAGGGACTGGCTGGGCCCGGGGCAGTGACCAGGGCTTCTCATCCCCAGGCGCTGAGTAACCGGGGCCAGCACAGCATCTCCTACACGCTGTCCCGGAGCCACTCGGTCATCGTGGAGTATACCCACGACAATGACACAGACATGTTCCAGGTATGGCTCTTCCCCTTCCCTCCTTCCCTCCCTTCTTCCCTCCCTTCTTTCCTTTTTTCCTTCCTTCCTTTTCTCTCTCCTTTCTTCACTCTCTTCTTCCTTTCCTTCCTCCCTCCCCTTCTCTTTTCCTTTCTCCCTCCCTTCTTCCCTCACTCCCTCCCTCCCTTCCTTCTTTCCTTTCTTCCTTCCTTCCTTTTCTCTCTCCTTTCTTTACTCTCTTCTTCCTTTCCTTCCTCCCTCCCCTTCTCTTTTCCTTTCTCCCTCCCTTCTTCCCTCACTCCCTCCCTCCCTTCCTTCCTTCCTGTCTTCCTTCTTCCCTCCCTCCCTTTCTTCCTTCCTTCCTCTTTTCCTCTCTTCTTCCCTCCACCCTTTACTTACTTCCTTCTTCCCTCCATCCCTTTCTTCTTTTCTTCTTTCTCCCTCCCTTATTTCCTTCCTCACTCCTTCCTTCCTTCTTTCCTTCCTTCCTTCCTTCCTTCCTTCCTTCCTTCCTTCCTTCCTTCCTTCCTTCCTTCCTTCCTTCCTTCCTAAGTGGCCCATAGATTAGAGAAGACACAACTCTTGCTTTCCTGAAGTTGACGATTTCATAAAGAACAGTAGGGGAGGGGCAGCTAGGTATCACAGTGAATAGAGCACCAGCCTTGAATTCAGGAGGATGCAAGTTCAAATCTGGTCTCAGATACTTAACACTTCCTAGCTGTGTGACCCTGGGCAAGTCACTTAACCCCAGCCTCAGGAAAAAAAAAAAAAGAATGGTAGGGGTTAAGACCAATGCTCAGCAGGTCCAGGTGTGGGATGATGGGAGTAACTTAGGAGGACTTAGTCATGAGTGTGTCTGAAGCAACAAGTCTTTATCCAGGGCTGATTCTCCTCAGTCTAGTGCTAAATGTTATGGGAGAGATAAACAATTTAAATTCAGTTCACATTCAGAAGCTGCCCTGTGCTAAGCACTAGGGAGGGTGAAAGCGGTCCTGCCCTCCCTGGGTTTTGAGTCTAATCAGGCCGGAAGTTGTGAAGAAGAGCACACCAGCCGAGGAGAGTAGGGAGGACTTCCTGGAGGAGGACTTTGAGAGACAGCCAGCTGGTGGCTTAGTTGGAGCTCTATACTTCAAAGCAAGAAAACCTGAATTCAAATCTTGCCTCAGACACTTACGTGGGCTAGTCACTTAGCCTCTGCTTCCTCATTTGTAAAATGGGATCATAATTGTACCCATCCCACGGGGGGGGGGGGGGGTTCTTGTGAGGCTCAAATGAAATAACACAAGTCAAGTACTTCACAAATGTTAGATTATGAAGGAAGGGAGTAGGAGGAGAATCTTTCTGTTGTCAAGGGAGTCGACTGCTTCCCTAAGTATCACTTTCTTTCTCTGAGCCTCGATTTTTGTATCTGTCATATGGGGATAATAACAATCTCGCTGCCTCTCTCCTAGGGTTGGTTGGAGGAAAGCACTCCATAAATCATACCTCATTTGAAAAAGAGGAGTCATTCTAGGCAGAGTAGTTAGTGGAAAGGAAAAGAGCCTGGGAGTCAACACATGGGTCCAAAAGCTTGACTTTGTCACAAAAGATGAAACAAATGATTTCTATAAAATTAAAAAGCTTTTGCATAAATAAAATCAATGCAACTAGTAAAAGACAGGAAGCAGTTGGACTGGGAAAAAGTCTTTTCCTCCAATATCTCTGGGAAAGGTTTGATACAAGGGCTATAAAAAACCAAGAGCTATTCCTCAGTAGCTGAGTAATCCAAGGCGGTAAGCCAACAGCCCTGGAGTCCAAGCCCTACTTCTCACTACTTGTGTGACTTTGGGTAAGAAGCTTTAGCTTCCTGGGCCTGATTTCCTCAATGAGGGGAAATCCTAGCCCTAAAACTCTGACCCTCCAATATAGCTCCAAGTCCCCGTGACCTTGGGTCCCCTCCATCCCTCTTTAGAGGAACCCTGCCACATCCTGGTGGGGAGAAAATTGCTGAATGGCTCCCGGTAGAAGGTGGGAGATCCTGAGGGAGAAGGGAGGCAATGCTGGACTTGGAGAGGAGGGACCTGGCTGGTCCTCTGGGCCCCGGTCTTGGTCCTGTCTTCCCTCCCTGTTGGGAGGAAAGACTTTCGAATCCTTCCCATCGAGTAGAAGTGGGTACTGGACTGGGTCAGTGTTGTTGGTCTGTGAGCCTCCTCCATAGTCACCGATGTTCTCTATCCCCCCCCCCACCTGCTTCCCTGGTGGACGGGGCGGGGGGGAGTGGGGACTCACAGATCGGCCGCTCTACGGAGAACATGATCGACTTTGTGGTCACTGACACGACCCCGGGGGGAGTAGCCGGGGAGGGCCCCGCTGCCCAGAGCACCATCTCAAGGTATGCCTGCCGGGTCATCTGTGAGCGCTGGCCCCCCTACACTGCACGGATCTATGCCGCTGGATTTGATGCTTCCAGCAACATCTTCCTTGGAGTGAGTGAGTCCCACAGGGACGGACTCGGGGCTGGAGGGGGGGGTGATACGAGGGTTGGGGGACGGCCTTGGAGAATTATGGCACCCACAGAGCAGACAGGGGCAGGGCCTGCTTAGGCTTGGGGGGGATGTGGTTCCTGGGATCCAGACGGGACCAGTCGATTCCCCCTTGGAATCAATACATTTCAGGGACTTCCTATTACCTCGAGGGCCAAATACAGACTTCTTCCTGGCCTTCAACACCCATGAGATCCTGATGGAACCTTCCTTTCCTCCTAAATTCCCCTATTCACCCTCTAAGATTTCTTCACAGCACCCATAGCAGCCTATTTCTCACCTCTTTTTCTTTGTACGAATTGTCCCTCATGTTTAGCTAGTCCTCCCCCCTCCCCTCTGCCTTTTACCCAGAAGCCTTTTCTGATCCTCCTCCACCACCAGCACTTTGTTTTGCTTCTACCAACATATATGTGCCCCCTCCATAAAACTTCCCTGAGTATCATCTCCATGAAAGTGGGGACTATTTCATTGATCACCAGAGTCTAGTGCTGGGCCTGGAACATAGTAGGTGCTTAATAAAGTCAATGATCATTCAACAAACGGTAAGCTTCTACTGTATGCAGAACACTATGATAGATTTTGAGAGAAAGGGTTCACATGCAAATGTGAAATTGAGACAAGATATCCCTGCCCTTGGGAGTATGGAACTGAGGAGGGGGGGTCAAATGCAAATAAAGAAGTCATTTAGCCCTGGATAGAGCACCAGCCTTAAATTCAAGAGGACCCAAGTTCAAATCTGGTCTCAGACACTTAATACTTCCTAGCTGTGTGACCCTGGGCAAGTCACTTTACCCCAGCCTCAAAAAAAAAAAAAAAAAAAAAAGAAAAAGAAAAAAAAGAAGTCATATAGCCAACATTTCATGCTCAGTGTACCAGGCAGGTACAGAGTGCTCTGTGAGTAGGAAGGGGGAGGTTGTTACTGACCAAATAGGGATCCCATCTTCCTTTGGGAGGAGGCCCTGAACAACAATGAGACTTCAGCAATTCAGTTTGACATTTATTACATACCTACTGTGTGTAAAGTACTTACTGGGGTCTAGGAAGGCAGGAACAAAACCCCTGGCCTCAAGGGGAATATCACAAAGTCAGGAAATATATGATGGGGATGGCTATCATAATAGAGAGACGCAGTAGAGGAACTCTAGGTAAATTTGAGGAGGGGCCTTCCTCAAGGAAGGCTTCTTAGTGAAGCCTGAGCTCAACCTGAAGGGAAAAAAGGATTACTAAAGGTAATCAGGACAATCAATCAATCCATAAACATTTATTAAACACTTACTGTATGCCAGGCCCTGTGCTAAGTGCTGAGGATGCAAAAAGTAGCAAAAGGCAGTCCCCTCACTCTAATGGGAGCAGGGGATCAGTCTGGAGCCTGGATTCATGAATCCCTGGCCCAAAAGGGAGGGAGAACGTTCCAGACAGGGACCAGGCTGCCCAGAATTGGCACCTCAGAGAGTGTGACTGCTTCTCCCCGGTACCAGGAGCGGGCAGCTAAGTGGCGGACTCCCGATGGGCTGATGGACGGCCTGACCACCAATGGTGTTCTGGTGATGCACCCTGCCGGCGGCTTCTCCGAGGGCTCCATGCCTGGTGTCTGGAGGGAAATCTCTGTTTGCGGAAACGTGTATACTCTGCGGGATAGCCGCTCTGCCCAGCAGCGGGGGAAGCTGGTAGGGGTCTGCACCCTCTCTCCTGCAGCTGGGGATGGGTTCGGTCACCCTGGGCCCCCTAGGGACTCCTGGGACTTCAGGGACTTCAGGGATGGCTGCCCTCTGACCCTTGTGTCCATCCAGAATCTCAGTCCATGGCAGGCAGGAGACAGCTCCGCGCGGGTTGGGGGCAGAGGAGCAAGGAGGCAGTCTTTATGAGAAATCTCTTTCCTAAGTCAGAAAGCCAGGCTCAGAACCCAGGGAACTCGGGCAGGTGCTAAATACCCTATTGTATCATTTCACAAAAAGGAATAGAATATCAAACTGGGAGGGACCTTAGAACTTGGAACATGTGAACTAGGAAAGACTTTAGAACCTGGAATTTTAGAGCTGGGAGAACATGGAATATCTGACCTACAGGGAGTTTAGAACATGGAATGTCAGAGATTGGAGAGGGATCTTAGAACATGCAATGTAGAATTTGGAATGTTAGAGTCGGGAGAGTTCTTGGAACATGGCATATCTGTCCTATAGAGAGCTTAGAACATGGAATAACAAGAAGTAGGAGAGGAACCTTAGAATTTGGAATGTTAGAGCCAGAAAGGTCCTAGAACATGGAATGTCATGGAGCTTAGAATATCAGCACATGAAAATGTCAGAGTGTGGGGAGAGCGAGCCTTAGAACGATTTCCTCCCTTGTAAAAATGCAGTTTCTAATGTCAGTGCCATCAGCAGAGGGTCAGGGGAGATCACGGGCATGAAGGCCTGCAGGACTGAGATAAATAGATGAGGCTCCTCTGTCAGCAGTTCGACGTGCAGCCCGAACAGGCAGGCTTGGCAGGGACAAAGCCCAGAAGGAATTGGGGCTACAGGCCTGCTGGTTTCCTGGGCTTTAGAGCAGGATTATACTTGGAGAGCCCTCTAGGCCAATACATTTTCCAAATGGAGAAACTGAGACCCTGAGAGAGGAAAGTCAAAGAATCAAGAAGTGGTAAGGGACCTCAGCTGAAGGGTGAAGGAAATCCCCACCATGGGGTCATATCCTTTGCTCCAACTTTATTTGCATAATTGCTTTCCAAATGGTTGTACCATTTCATAGGTCCACCAACAATATATTAGTATGCCTATCTTTCCACAACCTTTCCATTGTGTTTTATTTCCAGAATAACCCAATGATTGCAGGTGTCAGAGAGGACTCTGTCCTATGTAGGGCCTCTCTTTCACCAGGTCCCTGATTATGTAGTCCATATTGATCTATACCTGCTGGCCTAGAAAACTCCATTCTCCATACTGCCAGATACTAGCTGCCCCCAGGGATTCCTTCCTCTCTGGACAAGTAGAATTTTCAAGCACCAACCCTGCCTCAGACCTCATCTGGTGTATTCCTTTTCATTGATCATCTCTTTTCACCCAAAGAAGCAGTCATCAGTGGAACCCCTACCATCTCCACAATAAGGCTGCTTCCTTTCCCTCGGTCTTTCAATGTTTTCCCCTCCTCTTCACCCACTCCCTATAGACTCCTCTCTTTCTGAGACCACAGAGGTCCCCTTCCCCTTATTGCCAATCTTTGATTTGACCTGGTCCATCACTCCCTTCTCTTTATCCCCCTGCTCTCCTCCCCCTTTATGAACCCTCCCATGTTGTAATGTAGTCCCTCAAAAGCAGCATTCTCCCGGAGCGAGAGGTGTCTTCAGGTTCTGTCCATATTATGTCACTTCACTGATGCTCTATCAGATTTCTGTCCTCACCCGTGTCTCTTTGTGAACTTTTAGGAAGAAATCACTTTCTGGTCTCCCTATTATCACTATTGCTATTGTTTCCCTTGTCTGCTGTATTTATTCACCTTTTCTGCATTTCTATTTTTTGGGGCATTTGAGAACTCTCTTCAATTCTGTTTTTCTTTTCCTATAAATGTTTCAAGCTCTTCTTTATTAGTGAACTTTCATTTTTGGTTCTACATGGTTAAGCTCAAGATTTGCAGGATAAGTCACTCTGGACTGCATCTTGAGCTCCTGTTCTTCAGAAAATGTTATTCCATTCTCTCCTTCTTTTCTAGTGGACGCAGAATAGTCTTGCTTTGTCCAAATACTTTTCCCTTTGTATTTGAAGTTTATACCCTTGTTTTTGTTTTTGTTTTTGTTTTTTTCTGGAGGCAATCTAAATTCTTTCATTTGGAATTTTATTTTCTATGTTTAGAAGTTCTAGTGATTTTTTCAATTATTTATTTCATTATGGTGTTGAATTTTTATTGTCATGTTCTTCTGAGAAACTTATAATCCTTAGATTGCACATTCTATCTCTAAGATCCATAATTGTGTTTGCATGGTAAGCATTTTTTTCTTTTATTGTTCTTGGTTGTTTTTTTTTTTTTCTAGATTGACTTTTACTTTTATGTGTTTGCATTCCCATTCTGTTCTCTTTTGTTTCTTTGGTGAGGTTTGCCATTACGGGTCTAATTTTCCTACTCTGTTCATTATTTTTGTTGGGCAGGCTCATAATTCTCATTTCTCTTTTAAACCACCTAAGAATAGCATGGTGTGGTTCCATGTTTTCAGCTTCCACAGTATCCATTGTTAAACCTTTTTTTCTTAATTTGGCAGTAGTTATTCACAGATGTCTGAACCCATTTATCTAGAGGCTGTTACTGTTTTTCTATTTATCCGTTTATGTTCAAGGTCTTTGAGTTTTCTTCTTTCTGAGCTTTAGTACTTAGTGCTTTTCCCCCTTAATTTTCCTTATCACTTACTTCCTGACTCCTGCCCCTCTGATTATGTCCTTGGATCTCCTAGCCTTACTGACAGCTAGTGGGAGGTGACAGAGGGAAATTGAGCAAATTTAGTTCCTCAGTGATTGAAGGGTTTTTTTTTTTTTTTTTTAACATTCTTTTGAATTCTGGATGTCCCAGACCATGAAGACCCTTGATGTTGCTTCATCTTTGGTGCATAATTTCTATTTGTAGAGGTTTGAGAGATCCTGGGGATCCAAGAAAATATTTACCATCTTGTTGCTAATGTGACCCAGAATTAATGCTCACTGAATTTCCTTGGTTTTCTGGACCAGGTTAGGTAAGAGTTTAGTAGACTAAGGGAAAGGAGATCATTTCAAGCATCAGGAGCAATTGTAGGCATTGAAGGCAGGGCCCTATACAAGGGCCATGTAATGGGTAGAATGGAAGATTAGACAGGAAATATGGCAAATAGTGACTTGGAAGCAGCCTTGGGTTTACGAGTCAGGTACTGAGCTTCCGGCTTGGTGGCTTATTAGCCAAATGCCTTTCCTCCTAGTCCAGGGCTCTTTGCTAGTGCCCGGCACTGCCTGTAATGCTGCTAAGCTACATCCCGGAGCTCTTCCCTCTCTAACTGTGTCACTGCCTTCCCCAGGTGGAGAACGAGTCCAATGTGCTTCGGGATGGCTCCCTTATCGACCTGTGTGGGGCCACCCTCTTATGGCGCACTCCAGCTGGCCTCCTTCGGGCGCCCACCCTGAAGCAGCTGGAGGCCCAGAGGCAGGAAGCTAATGCGGCCCGTCCCCAGTGCCCCGTGGGGCTCAGCACCCTGGCTTTTCCCAGTCCAGCCCGAGGCCGAGATGTTCCCGACAAGCAGCAGCCATGGGTGTATGTACGCTGTGGTCACGTCCACGGCTACCACAGCTGGGGCTGCCGGCGGGAGCGGGGTCCACAGGAGCGTGAGTGCCCTCTGTGCCGCCTGGTGGGGCCCTATGTGCCCTTGTGGCTGGGCCAAGAGGCAGGGCTGTGTCTGGACCCTGGGCCCCCAAGCCATGCCTTTGCACCCTGTGGCCATGTTTGCTCCGAGAAGACGGCCCGCTATTGGGCCCAGACCCCGCTGCCCCACGGCACCCATGCCTTCCATGCCGCCTGTCCCTTCTGTGGGGCCTGGCTTACAGGGGAGAATGGCTGTGTCCGCCTTATCTTCCAGGGCCCGCTGGACTAAGGCAGGAGTGAGACTCTCCTGGCCCCAGACTGAGGTCCCCCAGCTCTGGGACCCAGGTCTCTTACCTCCTGCTGTATCAGATTGGAGAGAGGGGATGGCCGTCTGGGGCTGTCGTGCTGGGACTGAAAGACGTCTCTAGCTCTGGCTGCACTGACTGGTGATGTCTGTGAGATGAAGTGGTTCCCCCCGAGGACGTCTGCCTGGATAGGCATTTAGACTGAGGGGGGTCCAGGTGGGGGAGGGACACAGATCCGATTCCCTGATCTGCATCAGCCTCCAGCAATGGCTCCCCTGGACTGGCCAAGGGGAGAGGTCTCTGTGGCTTCCCCCGCATTCACCATCTGGTGGACAAAGTCCCTGGCGCCCGGATTTTCCCTCTTGCTTCATCAGATCCAACGTCCAGGCTGCTCCCGGGGACGCCTCCGCCCCGCACGTCTCCCATCATGCCGTGTAACACTGTGCTCTGGCAGAAGGGAAGGAGGGAATCTGGGAGGGTGGCATCCCCTCCCCCCCGCCCTACCGTGCTGCTCACCCCTGGCAGAAGAGTCATCCTAGGCCTGAGCCCTTTGCCAGCTCCAGCTGCTCAGATTTCCTGCTGCTATTCCCCGGGTCTCTTTATAAACCTCACTGCTCGGCTGTCCTTCTCTGGTGTCCTTTGCTGATCATGGGGGGAGGGAGGGACCCAGAGAATGAAGCCAAATGAACCTCTCCCTGACCACCAGGAGGAGTGCTGGGAGATGGCGAATGAGAGCCATTTGAAAGGGAAGAATCATGGGGAAAGCCCAACCGGATAAGCCCTGAGCTCTAGAGCTGATCAGGAGTGGAAAGCCCCCCTTCTCTGCCCTCCCAGCATGCAGGGGCCCAGCCTGTCCTAGGTTACATGGTATGCACAAGGTCCACAATCAGCTCTGACACCTCTGGGTCCTTGATAGCTTCCCCAGGTATGTCTAAGTTGTGTGCCTGCATCTGGGGCTGTGACCTGGAAGAGACTCAAATTGCTAATCAAGAAAGAGAAAGACACGGGTCATCTCCCTACCAAGAGGAGAGTGATGGAGGCTTGGCTGAGAGATTTGAGTATCACGTGCAAGTTGTCTCTATGGGGCAATAAGAAGCCTCTGCCCTGGTCCCTATCTTTGTGGAGCCCCCAGTGGAGGGAGGGAGCTGTGTTCAATACACACATAATCAGATAATCCCAACAGGCAACAGCAACACTGTTGCTGCTGATGTTTGTGCCTGTGCTGAGCAGCCCTAAAGATGTCCTTGTGGAACCGGGGGCAAGGTTGGTGAGGTGAGACTGGTGGGGAAGAGCTCAGAACATGGCCTCACAGTAGTAACAAAGGCCTCAGGATTCAACAAGTCTGCTGCTGGAGCTGAAGCACAATGGGGTTCAATAGGATCAGTGAGCTCATTGGCGAGCAGCTTCTGAGAGCAGTAAGCATGCCAGATGCCCACGTTTATTCTTGCTAAACCAGTTTCTAGTCTATTGTTGTTGTCCAGTCATTTAAGTTTTGTCTGGCCATGACCCCATTTGGGATTTTCTTGGCAAAGATACTGGAGTGCTTTGCCTTTTCCTTCTCTAGCTCATTTTACAAATGAGGAAACTGAGGCAAGTAGGATGAGTGACTTGCCCGGAGTCACACAGCTAGAAAGTATATGATGTCAGATGATTCTTTTTGACTCTGTATCCGCTGCAGCACCACCTAGCTGCCCATCTATGCTGAGAATATATTCATAGTTCTCTAATCTTTCAGGTTTGAAAAGTTCCTTCCTCAGAACAGCTCTGTGAAACCGTGCAAATATGATTGCCCCATTTTATCAATAAACAGGCAGAGATACTTTCCCACAGTCTCCCAGCTGAGCATGTCAACATCAGGTCTTTCAACTCTGTCCTTTGCCCTTTCCACTACGCAGTCCGCTTTGTTCTGTATAGGGCTAAACTGAGTTTCTTTTGCCTAATGCTACGAGGTCTGTCTTTTCATCTTATCCCCTGTGAGAGGCGGAAGAGTATGATCACCCACATTTTTCAGATGGGCTATGAGCCAGGAAAGCTGAACCAAGGTCAGAACTAGAATCTGCCTCAGATGCGGATGGTGGGAGATTGTAGAGAGAGCTGGAGAGACTGGCCACGTGGGTGATGAGATCCAGAGAGATGCTGGGTTGCCTCTTAAGAAGATGGAGTGTAACAAGCATAAATGTAAGATCTGCTACATGGGTTCAAATAATCAGCAACATAAGGACATGGAAGAAGAGGTATGACTAGAAAACAGTCCCCTGTAGGAAAGGTCTGGAGATTTTAGTGTCCTGAAAGCAGGAGAGCGTAACACTACCCTTCTCTGGACTGGCTGGAGCATTGTGGGGAAACATTGATGAGTGTGTCCAAGGGAGCCAGATGGGGAAAGGACCAAAAGTCATGCAGAAAACATGAGGAGCTGCATAAAGGGCTGGGGATGGGGTGGGTGGAGTGATTGGACTTGCTCTGACTGACCCAAGAGCTGAAAGAAGAATGAGGCAAAAAAAAAATTATGCAGAGGCAGGTTCCAGCTCAAAGATTCCTAATAATTCCAATGCTCCCAGAGAGGGAGGGGCTGCTTCTGTGGCCAGAAGATTCTTCTTCCCTGGAAGACGTCAGGCAGAATGGAGATCATTCTTAGATGTTCACCCAAATGCTTCTCAGGTCCTTTCCAGATCTATGATGTGATTGTATCCCTATTCCTGGTGCCTAGCACAGTTATTGCTACACAATAGGCACTTAATAAATGCTTGTCATATGAATGAATGTCTGAATAATGGCAATGACATTGGCTTCAGGTGGGTTAATTGATTGAGGGCAGTTTTTTTCTTCTATATATAGAAGTAAGAGCACAGAATTTGGAGTCAAAGATTCTGGGTTTACACTTTAGTTCTGCTGTGTATTTATGTAATCCTGGAGTAGTGACTGAACTTTCTGGAAGTCTCAGTTTGGTCATCTGTAAAATGGATAGTTAGGTTGCTATAGACAAGAATTTATCAGTTCATGGCCAGCATCCTAGAGATGAACTTCTCCATTCTTATTTAGAAAGTAACCTCTAGCCTTTGACAGATTCATCTTCCAAAACCCCTCCAAGATAATCCAATTTCCTGTGCTTGCACCCCATGGGCAGTGCAGGGTCACTCCCACATCATACATAATTTCATGAGCTTGCATTCTACACGCAGTGCAGCATTGCTCCTGCATCACACATAAGCATCAGAGGAAAATTGGGGGTCTGGATTTGAGTAGGAGGAGAGTGGGCCAGGTGCCATTGGAGTCTTGCAAAGTTCTTTTAATGACCACAAACATCTTCCTGAAAGGAAGGCCTGTCTTTTTATTGGCAATATCTTTTGGAGGGGCAGTCCAGCTGCAAATCGTGAAGTGCCATGGTCTCTGAAGAGGTGAGATGTCAAAATCCCCCAAAGGTAATGGAGAGAGCTGGGCAGGGCACAAGCAGTGGCACTTGATAATACTGAAGCATAGAAGGAAGAGTAGTAGGTATGCTTTAAAACATGTAAGTGGCAAGAATAAGAGAGCCCCTGGACAGAGAGCACTCTACTGGTGTCTTCAAGACCTCAAGAGAACTCCTCGGCATTTTGAATGTGACACGGACACAAGCTGTATAGGATTGTAAGGCTCATTAGTGATGGAGTTAGAGCCAGAAGGGATCTTAGGGGTCATCTGGTCCAAACTCCCTCATTTATAGATGAGGAAAAAGAGAACCTAAAAAGTAGAGTGGAGCACGAGCCTCAGTTTAGGGCAGTCATGAATTGTAGGAAGTATCCAAGAGAATGCTCAATTGGAAAATGAGATCCAAAGAAGACTAATGTAAAAAGATGAAATGTAATTAGAATAAATATAAAGCTTGAAACTTGAGTCCAAAAAATCAACCATACAACTATGTGAGCTGGGATGTATGGCTGGATAACAGTTCCCCATGACCGAGATCTGATTTGCCCAAGCAAGTCATACCAGAACAGTGAAGAAGGAAATCATAGGGGTAATGCTCTAGGGAGAAGAGAAGAGAATTGAAAGTCCAGTTGTTATTTTGATGATTTAAAAAAAAACAAGGGTGGGTTTAACAAAAGCAGCCTGGTAGAGTGAGTGGTAAGAGTCTGGGCCTGGAGTCAGGGTACTGAGTGTGAATCTTGCCTTTGCTACAGTGACCTTTGCTACTTTGGGTGAACTTGAGCCAAACTCTTCTCTTCCCTAGGGGTTGGTTTTTCTTCTGCAGAATGAGGGGGCTGGACCAGAAGGTCCTCAGCTCCCATATTCATACTCCCATATTCAAATCCTACCACCGGAATGGAATATTGTTCTACCAAAAAATGACAAACACACTGGTTTTAGAAAGGCCTGGGAAGATTTACCTGAACTGATGCTGAGAGAAACATGTAGAACCCAGAGTACATTGTACACAGTAACAGGAAGAATGTGCGATGATCAACTAGGAAAGGTTCAGATTGCAAAGGCAAGGATTGCTTGATCCAAAGCAATCCCAAAAGGCTTTGGACAGAAAATGCCATCTGCATTCAGAAAAAGAACCATGGAGATTGAATGTAAATCAAATATGCTATGTTTACATCTTTTTTCTGGTTTTTTTTTTCCTCGTTTGTGGGTTTTTTTCCCCTTTTTTCTGAATTTCCTCTTCCAACATAACTCGTAAAGAAATGTGTATTTAAAAAAAATTAATGTATAACCAAAAAAATAAAAATAATACAATTAAACAACAAAAATAAATAAACCACGCCACAAGGGAGGGAGAGGAGGCCAAGGCTTCAAGGGAAAGGAATGAAAAGATGAGGGCCAGTCTCCTAGACCAAAACCCCAGAACAGGAATCTGGGCAGAAGTTGGGCTCTCTCAGCTCCTGGGCTGGTATCCTGTCCCCATTTCTGCATTGGACAATCATTTATTAAGCACTTACTGTTTAATACTTTAAAACCCCAATCCCTTCTGCTGGGATGCTCTCCCCCCTCATCTCTCCCATTGGCTTCCCTGGCTGCCTACAAATCCCAGCCAAATTCCCACGTTGTCCAGGAAACCTCTGGTGAGCCTCCTCACCGCCAGCACTTCCCTTAGAGTGTCTCGTTCGTGCATAGTTTGCAGGCTGTCTCCCCTCATGAGATTGTGAGCTCCTCAAGAGCTACTTTTGGGTTTTCTTTATAATCTCAGGACTTAGCTCAGGGCCTGGCACACAGTAGTTGCTTAATAAATGCTTACTGACCGACTGGGGACAGTGAGATAACTAGAACTCTTCTGTGAGGCAGATGCGTGGTACGTAGATAAACTGGATGCAACTTTAAATCAAAGGACACCTGTTGTAGTAAAATAACGTCCAGTGACGGCTGAGGGAGAAAAGCGTGAGGACTTCCTGGGTGGGGAGTGGGGGGGATGATAGTGTAAGACACGGCCCCCTCCCCAATTCCCAGGGCTTGGATTCAGATCCCGCATCGGGCCCCTAGCCGTGCCACTGCCCTGAACCTCTTTCTCTAAAATATCGGAGGAGGGCGTGGACTCATGATCCCCGAGTCCCTTTAAGGCTCTGCGAGTTTCCTTCGGTTCTGGCTTGTTAGGTCCTGACTGGAAGCGTGAGTCGGCTCACTTAGCAGGCTGGCTCGGTCCGCCTGCTGCCCCCTGGTGGCCATGGGAGCAGAGTGCAGGCTGCAGGGGCCGGGTCCAGCAGGTCTCCCCCACCCTGGCTGCCGTCTGTTTACAGAGGGCACTGAGCTCTGGGGAGAGCATGCTAATTAATTAATTAGCTCGAGATGCACCTTTGCATCTGCATCCTATTTTACAGACGAGGACACTGAGGAGATTCACAAGAAATATAAGCAAGAAGCTCCCAGGGCCAGAGCCACAGAGGCCCACAAGCCCGGGACTCTCTGGGAGGCGGAGAAGATTCACTGCCACGTCCACCTCGGCGCCGGCTGGAGACCCTGGGAGGGAGCTCTGGGAACCAAGGAGAGAGAGGCCTCTGGGAAAGCTCCGGGGCCCAGGAAAGGAGACAATAAAGGACCCGGACTCCTGGCTGCCTTGGGGGGGTTATACTGAAGCGAAGCCAAGGCTGCCTCCAGAAGCTCCCAGAGAATGTATAATTTAGAGCAGAGAGCGTTACCCCGGACCATCTCTCAGGTCCTTCTGCCCACCTCGGGTGGGGGCTGGGATAAGTCTGCAGGGTCACCCCCTGCCCAGGATACCCTCCTGGCTCCTTTCAGCGCTCAGCTCCAGGCCCGCCTCCTACAAGAAGCCTTTCCTGATTGCCTCGGCTCCCCATTTAACCCCCCCCTTAAGTTTGTCTTATGGGGTCACCGAGCTGAACGGATGCGGCTGAAGGCAAGGGCCCTCTGGGGCCCGTAATAGGCGTTCAGCAGAGCAGACCCGCGGTGCGGGGGCAGAGCGCAGGGCTCAGGAAGCCCTGAGTTCGAATCCAGCTTCAGACACTCACTAGGTGTGTCCCGGCAAGGGGGTCACGGAGGGGCGCACGGACTGAAAATTGCTCCACACTTGTCTCCCCGTATTAGGTTCCTCTCTAGCCGCAAGTATTAATTATGGCTCCAGCAGGGTCCATGACCCCGGAGAAGGTGAAGGGCCAACGGCTCATTTCTGGGAGCAGAAAGGCTTGCCCCACAAAGGTCCGAGCTCGGGTACCCCAGGAGACCAGGCTGGGAGCTCCCAGCGGGGCGCCGGCCTCGCGGGCCAATCCCCGGCAGCCCTGGCAGCACGTGCGGGAGGAGGCGGAGGGAGGAAAGAGGAGGGTGGGGCCTGGGGAAGGATCCGCGCGCTCATTGGTCTCTGGCCAAGCCGGTCATGACGAAGGCGGACGATGATTGGGCGGGAGGGGCGGGCGTCGCGCGGCCCCAATGAATGGGTACCGGAAGCAGGAAGTGAGTGAGGGAGTGAGGGAGAGAAGCAGCTGGTGCAGGTGAGGGCACCCTGGCGGGGTGCTGCGGGCGCGGCGGGAGGGACAGCGCGGAGCGGGGAGAGGGCGGGTGCCGGGGACCCCCTGCGCTCCCCGGCCAGGATCCCCTAGCGCAGGAGGGGCTCCGATCGGAGCGGAGACAGGGAATGCCAAAAAACGCAGCCGCCCCGGGCCCCAGGGGACCCGCCCCCTGCCGGGGAAACTGAGGCCCGGAGGCGGCGCCGGGGCGGGAGCTGGGGGGCCCTTCCGCGTCCCCGTACGTGCTAGGGCACCGGGGAAGAAGGAACCTCGAAGGAGAGGCACGGATTCAGTCGGGGATCATTTATTAAGCGCCAACTGTGTGCCCGGCCTGCCTACTGTGCGATGTATGGAACAGCCCAGGCTTCCGGGTGCAGAGGGCGCGGGAGTGAGGAGGAGGAGCCTAAAGGAGCGCCCCTTCCTCCACCAGCCCTGCTCGGGGCTGCGATGCAGCCCTTGGTGCTGTCCCCTTGGGTGGCCCCCATCAGACAGGGGAATCCCAGAGAATTAAGGGGGCGGGCCAGTGGTCTGCGGCTGCAGCCCGTATCCCCAAAGACCCACAGCTAGACCCACTTAGTAACAGCCCCCCCCAGGCACTATGATCCCCTTTTACAGGTGAGGAAACTGAGGCAGAGTTTACAGTGGCTTGCCAAGAGTCACACTGCATTTCTGACAAGGGGCCCCCGGCCGGCCCCTTCTGCTCCTTCTTAGGCCGTTTTTCCTTGTGTCCAACCAAACTTCCCATCCTTGCAGCTTTCCTGCACAGACATGTTCCTGTGTGTAACGTTCCCCCCACGTGGGCCCTGCTCGCCCCTCCTCTGGTTCCCTTCAAGGCCCGGCTCCAGGGTCACCTCCCAGGGGAGGCCTTCCTGAGCCCCCTCCTCCTTCCCCTCCCCGTCAGGCCGTGTGTGCGGGCGCGCTCCCGTGCGGGCTCCCAGAGTCCGACACTTGGAGCGCTTTCATGACTGACTTCTGCCCCCCCCCCCCCAGGCAGACAGGATGGCGGACCCCCAGTACATCCTCCCCAATGACATCGGCGTGGCCAGCCTCGACTGCCGGGAGGCCTTTGGCCTGCTGTCCCCCACGGAGCGGCTCTACGCGCACCACCTGTCGCGGGCCGCCTGGTACGGGGGCCTGGTCGTGTTACTGCAGACGTCCCCCGAGGCCCCCCACATCTACGCTCTCCTAAGCCGCCTCTTCCGGGCTCAGGACCCTGAGCAGCTCAAAGAGTGCGCCCTGAAGGAGGGGCTCACGGAAGACGAATACCAGGTCTGCCCCCCGGCCTCTCTCCCCTGACCCTGGGGCCCTGCCAGCGGCTGCCTCCCCCGGCGGGCGCGTGTGCCCGGAGACACGGTCACTCGCGTGCCCGAGGGTACACCCGGGCACACACTGCAGAGCCACGTATGCTTACACACACCACACACAGAGTGAGAACGTGTACATTCACCCATGTATGCACACATGTGCACACAGGTACTCTCCCACTCCTCCCCTCCCCCATGGCCCTGGCTCTCCTAAAGTGCCCGCAGCCTGGACCAGCCCTGGGCAGACCACGGAGGGCTGGGGGCCCCGCCCCCCGGCCCCTCCCTGACCTGCTTCCCTGCTCCCAGGCTTTCCTGGTCTATGCCGCGGGGATCTACGCCAACATGGGGAACTACAAGTCTTTCGGAGACACCAAGTTTGTTCCCAACTTGCCCAAGGTGAGCCGGGAAGGGTGAGGGCCCATGGGGCTGATGGGAGCGGCTGGAGGCTCACGGGTGCCCAGGGATGCATTGGGGGAGTCCCGCTTAGGCTTCTGGAGAGCGAGCCCTCTTCAGCTGGGGGAGAGGAGTCTGGGAAATGCCCTACCCTCTTGGTTCCTCCCTCCCTCCCCGTGCAGGAGAAGCTGGAACGGTTAGTGCTGGGGAGCCGG
This sequence comes from Sminthopsis crassicaudata, assembly GCF_048593235.1. Lineage (NCBI taxonomy): Eukaryota > Metazoa > Chordata > Mammalia > Dasyuromorphia > Dasyuridae > Sminthopsis > Sminthopsis crassicaudata. The sequence continues at coordinate 251,596,709 of NC_133622.1, forward strand.
GCTGCGCAGGAGCACCCTGAAGAGGTGGGGGGACTCTGGCAGGTCTGTGGGGATCTCATGTTCTCCCTGGAGCCCCAGCAGCGCCACCTGGGCCTGGGAAACGAGGTGAGAGCCTGAAAGGGGGAGAGATGCCCTTAGGGGGTACATGGTGCCATGGGAGGGCCCTAGCCTCCTTGCTGTCACAAGGGGGTGACTGGATCCCATGGTGTGGGGTGAGGGTCTGTGGAGCCCAGGGTCCAGAGCTCCAGAAGCCGAGCCTTCTATGGGACGGTGGGGCTGGGGGTGCCCTCTGAGCTCCAGAAGCTCCCGGAGGGGAGCTGGTGTTTGAGCCGAGCTCTGAAGGAGAGCAGGAGCCCGCAGGCCCAGCGGACAAAGGCGCAGAGGTGGGAGCTGAGGGCAGGACGGGCAGGGCTGGGAGGAGTTGATATTTGCCCTCCACACCCGCTTTCCGTAATCCTGCCAGCCTGGACTCCGGCCCCATCCTCACATCCGTTCCACCCTTCCACCCCCGCTCCCATGGGGCCCGGAATGTCCCTGGGGCTGGGGCCTTGCCCATGTGAGGAGCATCTGAGGGGCTTGTTGGGGCTCCCCGAGGCCCTTGGTGATCATGACATTCTCTTTGGGGTTTTAAATGCTCCCAAGGCCTTTCCTTGCATTTTCTGCTCTGGGTTCACCCCCACCTTCCAAGGTTTGGCCTGACCCAAGAGCAACAGGGAGCCACTGCAGCTTTTTGAATAGAGGGAAGAGCGTGGTCAGACTCGTACTCCAGGAAGTTGGGGATCCCGGGTTCTCTGAGGGGGCCATCGCGTGTCTGGTCTATTCCCCTTCCTCCCTAGGATCCTTTGGTGCTCAGCTGACAGGCTCCCCCCCACGGGCTGCCTTTTCTGCTCCCCCCATGAGGTCCGCCCTCCCCCACAGGATGCCCTTTCTGCTCCCAATGTCCTTGGCCCTCACTCTCACCTGTGCCTGTGGTGCCCCCTGCAGCGTGCTAGCTCCTTTGGGGCAGGGACATTTTCTCGTCCCTTCACCTCACATGGCGTCGAGGGCCCCTCGCGGACGTCAGCGCTGATGGTGGCCTTTCCCCTAACAGGGCACCACCACATATTTCTCCGAGAACTGTACCTTGGAAGATGCCAAGCTGGCACAGAGCTTCTTGGATTCACAGGTAGGAGGCCGGGTGCCAGGCTGTGGGGGCAGGGGGGGCAGCCTCTTTCCCGCAGATGCCCACCTCCTGTTCTCTTCCAGAACCTCAGTGCCTACAACACCAGGCTGTTCAAGGGGGCGGACGCAGACGGGAAGCCGTGCTTTGAGGTGCGCCTGGCCTCTATCCTCCGAGGTGAGCCCCGAGCCTGTGGCAGGCTAACCTTGAGCCTGCGATGGGCTAGCCTGTAAGGAAGGGGCTGCTTGGACATGCCCTCCCCCAGCTCTTCAAGCGCGGGCCTGCCCCCAAGATTATATGTCCAGGCTCACTTATGTGCATGTGCTCCCCACTTCCCCCAGAATGGCCTGCTTCACTTTGGCCTTCGTGTGCTGAACATGAAAGAGTGGAAAAGCACTTAGCAGTCCTAAGCACCGCACAGAGTAGGTGCTTGCTGATGATTGCCCTTCCATCCAGCTTCATGCACTTACTATGTTCCAAGTGTGGCACACAGTAGGTGCTTGCTGATGATTGCCTCTCCATCCAGCTTCTTGCCTCTGGGTTCTTGCTTCTCACCTCACTCTGTGTCTCTCCAGTTGTCCTAGGAAGCGGGGTGTCCCTGGGTTCCGTCCCTTGAGCTCCAAGAGGGCAAGGTCCGGGTGCTGGCTCTTTAAGCATTTCCCCTGTTTTCCTGTCCCTGTAGAGACCACCCCGGACTCCGACATGACGCCGAAACTGAAGAGCTACGAGTTTGAGGGCTGCCAGTTCCAGGTGACCCGGGGAGACTACTCCCCCCTCCTCCAGAAAGTGGTACAGCACCTGGAGAAAGCCAAGGTAGTGTCCTGCAAGGATAGAAGGGGGTGGGCCCGGGGGGACCAAGGCAGCTTCCAGGAGACCGGCAGCGCCCCCTGGCCTCCCTCCCCCACAGGCCTACGCAGCCAATGGCCTCCAGGAGCACATGCTGAGCCAGTACATCGAGAGCTTCACTCAGGGCTCCATCGACGCCCACAAGAAGGGCTCCAGATACTGGATTCAGGACAAGGGCCCCATCGTGGAGAGGTGAGAGGGCCATGGGTCCCTGGGGTCCCCGGCCCACACCCTGCCCGCCCCACGGGCTCCATCGTCGCCCTTCTCTCCCCAGCTACATTGGCTTCATCGAGAGCTACCGAGACCCCTTCGGCTCCCGCGGAGAGTTTGAAGGTATCTTCTTGGGGACCAGGGGGCCTCTGGGTACAGGGATTGGGGTCCTAGAGTGGGGGGAACCTTTGGGCCACAGGGGCAGGGGGGTCCACTTCCGTTCCCCCTAGCTCAGGGCCCACTGGGCCCTAAGCACCGGGGATCCACGAGATGGTCGAGATCGCTCCTGCCCTCGGCGAGCCCCCTCTAACAGGGGAGCCCGTCTGCAGCTCACTCTGCACATCTGCGTGGTGGGGGCACCCTTCCCGCTTCCCCCATTACTGTGCCCCTGGGGTCCCCTGAGCCCACCCCCCCAGCCCTGCACTTCCTGCCTCAGGGTTTGTAGCCGTGGTGAACAAGTCCATGAGCGCCAAGTTCGAGCGGCTGGTGGAGAGCGCGGAGCAGCTGCTGAAGGAGCTGCCCTGGCCCCCGGCCTTCGAGAAAGACAAATTCCTGACCCCGGACTTCACCTCGCTGGACGTGCTCACCTTCGCGGGCTCCGGGATCCCTGCTGGCATCAACATCCCCAACTGTGAGCGGCATTGCCAGCCTAGGGGAGGGGACACCAGGGCACTGGGCACAAGCATAGGGGGAGGGAGCACAGATGCTCCCTTGCTCCCCTCCCCCTTCACGTCCCTTCCCCCGCCCCTCCAGATGACGACCTTCGCCAGAAGGACGGCTTCAAGAATGTGTCTCTGGGCAACGTGCTCGCCGTGGCCTACGCCACCCAGCGTGAGAAGCTCACCTTCCTGGAAGAAGAGGACAAGGTGAGGGAGGGCTGCTGTGGGGGCCGGGCAGGAGGGAGGGTGGGGGCGGCCGGGTGGCCCTGACCCTCCCCCTCTGCAGGACCTCTACATCCGCTGGAAGGGGCCGTCCTTCGAAGTCCAGGTGGGGCTGCATGAGCTGCTGGGCCATGGCAGCGGGAAGCTCTTTGTGCAGGTGAGGTCCCGGACGCCCCTCCCTGTGGCCTCGCCCTGTAAACCTGCCCCATATGAGTGCAAACCCCATATGAGTGGCCGAGGGCCGGCGTCCGGGGTTCAGCCCCAGTAACCCCGACTGTGAGGGTTTGCGCCTTGGGGGTGCAGCAGGAGCAGGGGCCACGGGGGCCTAGGAAAAGGGCAGCAGAGGTTACAGCGGAGAGACAGAGGTGGGGGGTGCAGGGTAGGAGTGTCATGTACCAGCTGAATCTGTTGGCACTGCTGACCCGGTTTTGTTAGTTCAGGGGAGGGGTACGTGGAGCATGGGAACGAAGAGCTAAGAAAAGGGAAGGGAGTAGAGGGCCCCCTCCTCTGGGTTTTTTGAGCCAGAGCCTGGCCCGCAGGCCCTGGTTCACTGGGAATCTCTGGGACACTGGGCAGCCCTGGGGCGGGCATCCCACCCTTCCGTTCTGGTTCTTCCTGCAGGATGAGAAGGGAGCTTTCAACTTTGACCAGAACACTGTGATCAACCCAGAAACGGGGGAGCAGGTGAGGGGAGCATAGAGAAGGGTTACCCTATGACCCAAGGGAAGAGCACATAGGGCAGTCCTGGGGAGCCCCCCACCAACTGGAGGGGAATAGGCGAGGGGGGAGCAGCTGGGCAAGCCCCAGGGCAAGGAGGCCGGGGAACCAGCAGCCCGTCTCCTCCCCCCTGCCTCACCTCGCCCCCAGATCAGGAGCTGGTACCGGAGTGGCGAGACCTGGGACAGCAAATTCAGCACTATCGCCTCCAGTTATGAGGAGTGCCGGGCTGAGAGCGTGGGGCTCTACCTCTGCCTCCACCCCCGAGTCCTGGAGTAAGAATGGGCTGGGCTGGGGCAGGGCCAGGGGGCTCTGGGACCCAGGATGGGCCTGTGAGGGGGCTGGGCAGGGCCGGGGGGCTCTGGGACCCAGGATGGGCCTGTGAGGGGGCTGGGCAGGGCCGGGGGGCTCTGGGACCCAGGATGGGCCTGTGAGGGGGCTGGGCAGGGCCGGGGGGCTCTGGGACCCAGGATGGGCCTGTGAGGGGGCTGGGCAGGGCCGGGGGGTTCTGGGACCCAGGACAGCCCTATGAGGAGGATGGGCCTGGGCGCCCCTGATTACCAGCCTGGCTTCCTCCAGGATCTTTGGGCTGGACGGCCCTGAGGCGGAGGACGTGGTCTATGTGAACTGGCTGAACATGGTGCGGGCCGGGCTGCTGGGCCTGGAATTCTACACCCCCGAGACATCCAGCTGGAGACAGGTAGGGGCCCACCGGGTGATGAGGGTGGGTGTGGGAATGGGGGTGGAAGCGGGGGGTGAGTATGAGGGGTGAGGGGGCTGGGCACGGCCCGGGCCCCTCAGAGGTCTTTTGGCTGTTCCCTTCTCCTCTCCCTGCTTTGGGGAGGGGTCAGAAGAGTGAGGGTCCCTTGGGCTGAGACCTGACCTGGTCGCCACAGGCGCATATGCAGGCCCGCTTCGTGATCCTGAGGGTCCTGCTGGAGGCCGGGGAGGGCCTGGTCACGGTGGTCCCCACCACCGGCTCCGACGGGCGGCCAGATGCCCGGGTCCGCTTGGATCGGCACAAGATCCGCTCGGTTGGCAAGCCTGCCCTGGAACGGTTCCTGCGGCGACTCCAGGTGAGCAGAGGCTCCTCTGCCCTTTGCCCTTCACTCGGGCCTTAAGGGAAGGGCCGGGGGGCCCTGAGCAGAAGGCCCCACTGAGGCCGTCCCATTGGCTGGAGAAGCCCCCATCCTTGCTGACTGTCCAGCAGGTCCTTTCCAGCATGTTGCACCCCCCCACCATGTTTGCCCAGGCTGTGCCCCTGGCCTGGGATGCCTTCCCTCAACCCCAGGCCCTCCCCCCCAATCACCCGGCACTTCACAGGACACCTGGCACTAGCTGGGGCTTAGTCAATGCTCGTTGCTTGATTGACGGGAGAACTAAAAGGCCTTGACTTGGAGGCTTGCTCCCTAACCCGTACCTCAATTTCCCCATTTGTAAGGGGCCAGGTGACACCTGATACCTCCTCCCCCCAGGTGCTGAAATCGACAGGTGACGTGGCCGCTGGGCGGGCGCTCTACCAGGGCTACTCCGCGGTCACCGACGCTCCCCCCGAAAACTTCCTCGCCCTCCGCGAGACAGTGCTGCTGCGCAAGGAGGCCCGCAAGCTCATCGTGCAGCCCAACACCTGCCTGGAAGGTAGCAGCTCACGCCCCCTGGGGTTCAGGCCCTGCCTCTGGCTCAGGCTCCATTTGTAGCAGGAGCAGGCGGGAAATGGGCTGGGGAGTGCCCTGGGCTTGTTGGGGGCTGGGTAAGGGATCGGGAGAGCCACAGGGGCCAGGTACTGCCCATGCTGGGGATGGGCCCAGGGTGACCCAATGGGCCAGCCAGGGAGACTTTGGTCCTGCCGTCCAGGCGCCCATCCCACAGGCACCCCCTCCTCTGCCACTGCCATCCTCCTTCCTTAAGCTGTTGCTGAAGGGTGCACAGAGGGTTTGGGGCCAGGGAGCACTGCCCCCCCCCCCAGGTGTTCATGCGCTCAGAGGCCTGGTGGGCCCAGAGTGGGAACCTGCTGAGGACCCTCTGCTCCCCTCCCCAGGCTCCCAGGTGCAGCTCCTGGAGTACGACGCCTCGGCCGCTGGCCTCATCCGCTCCTTCTCGGAGCGCTTCCCCGAGGACGGGCCCTTGCTGGAGGACGTGCTCACGGGGCTGGCCAAGGCCGATGCCCACTTTTGGAGGGGCCCCACCGTGGTCGCAGCCCCCCGGGCCTGAAGAAGCTCAGCTTCACCCACCCTGTGCCCTCCTCCCTCGGGGCCCTCCCTCGCTCTGCCGGAGTTGACGGGGCCTTTGTGCCTGGGCCTGGCCTTTGCCTCCTTCCACCTCCTCCTGAGGTCAGCCAGAAGGGCCTGCGGGAGCCCGTTTCAGATGTGCCACCTGTCCAGGACCCCGGGCCCAGCCTCTCCTTTCAGAGCCAGCTTCCTCTTCTGCCTACCTCTCACAGGGTTGTTGTGAGGAAAGTGGTTTCTAACCTTTAAAGAGCTAGCCAAACAGGAGTGCTGACCACTGAGCTTCCTTTCCCCCACATGTGCCCTGGGGTCTGGGGGGGGGCCTCTGCCTCCAACTTGGAGGAGGGTGGGGAGACACAGGCCTTAGAGCTGGGACTTTGGGATGTAGCATATGGAATGTCAGAACTGGAAGGCTAAGTCATTGAGCATTTATTAAGCAGGTACTGCATGCCAGGCTACAAGTAAGGGCAGAGGACAGCACACCTGCCCTCAAAGCTCCCTGTCTGGCGGGGGACACAGTGGGCAGACGGGCACAGGCAGAACCAGGACAAATGGGAGGCAGCCGAGGGAAGGCTCTGGGCTTGGGAAGCAGGATGGCTTCTTGTAGCTGAGACTTAGAGGCCACGAGGCAGATGCCCACGAGGAGGCCGACAATTCCAGGCTCAGGGAGTAGCCGGAGCCCCCTAGGGACAGCAAGGTGGCCCTTGTGACTGTACAGGAAGGGGCCGGCCCCGAAAAGGGTTAACTGGGACCCGGAGGGGCTGGGGAGCCCGGGGAGAGGCGGGATTAGGGGGTGACACGGCCAGCTGACAGCTCAGGGCAGGAAGGCTGCAGTGAGGGCACCCTGGAGGCGGGACCATCCAGGACTGCAGGGCAACTTGGAACAAACCCCGAAACTGGCAGCGGGGAGGGACCCAGAACCCAGGGTGTGGGAGCCCATGACCGGGAGGGAAGGCACAGGACGGGCCATGCGGCAGCAACTGGAGAACTCGGAACATGGGACGTCCGAGCTGTGGAAAACCTTAAAACGGAACCTAGAATGATGGGGGAAGGGCCTTGAAACGCTAGAACGGCCCGGAGTAAGGGGGGCGCCACGTGCACGGTCAGGGGTGGAAGGCCAGCGCCGAGATCCGCCTTCCGAAGAGGAGAGCCGGGCGGAGCAGCCCCAGACTATTTCACTGCTAACGTGCAGCAGAGTAGGGAGCCGCAGACGGCTGGCGCAGGCGCGTTGCTGTCGGGTTCTGCGGCTGCGCAGTACGCTCTCCAGAGTTCTTCCTGGAACCTAGGCGCGCTGCTCCCAGAGCCGACGGACTGCCGGGAGGAGGGCGCCGGGGCGGAGCCGCTGGGAGGATGCGTCCGTTGTCCGGGGTGATGGAGAATAAGATGGCGGCGAGCGGGGATTCGGCGGGCTGCCGCCCCAATAGGTGACCCCCCCTGACCCCGACGGCGCCTGCCCCTCTGGCTGGCGGGGGGAGCGGCGGCGCCCCCCTCCCCGGCCCCATCCCTCATACCGTTAGTTAGCGGGCGGGGCCCAGGAGGGGGGAGGGGGTTCGGAGTCCGGATTCGGAGAGTACGTCACTCCAGCGCTGCCAGACAACGGACTCAGTTTCCTCATCTGTCCTATGAGCTGGGGATCGGAGGGGCACCTGCACCGCGGGGGGTGTTGGGATTAAATGACAGAGGTTGCGGAGGAGCTCCCGGACGCTCCGTGGTCCTGGTGACAGCAGCAAAGGGGAGGGGGGCACGTGGGCGCTCCCAACGTGAACGTGTAGTCTCGTGCACCCCGGGAAATGCAACAGGGCGCTCAGAAGTAATCAGTGTAGCGGAACCCGAGTGCTTACAAGTAAACAGTGTAGCCTCGTGGCCCCCCGGGCCGCGGAACCTGGGCATTTAGAATGGCAACAATGTAGCCTCCTCTCCCCCCTCCCCCCAGGTGGAATCTAGGAACTCACAGGTAAACAGTGTAGCCTCGTGCACCCTGGGAGGTGGAACCTGGGCGCTTAGAATGGGAACAATGTAGCCTCGTGTCCCCCCTCCCCCCATCTGGGCGTTTAGAAGTAAACAATGTAGCCTCTTGCACCCCAGGCAGTGGAACCTGTGTGCTTTCAAGTAAACAGTGTAGCCTGTGCACCCTGGGAGGTGGGACCTGGGCGCTTTGAAAGGGAACAGTGTAGCCTCCTGCCCCCTGGGAGGTGGGACCTGGGCGCTCAGAGGGGGAACAGTGTAGCCCCGAGCACCCTGGGAGGTGGGACCTGGGAGCTCAGAGGGGGAACTGTGTAGCCCTGAGCACCCAGAGTGCTGGAGGCAGGGTGGGGGTACTTGGAGCATCAAGTGCTCAATGTGTAGCATCTCTATTGAACACCACAGGCCCCTTGTTGGTGTCTCAGAACAGAGCGTGGTGAGTTCTGGGGAGTTCTCCTGAACTGTCCCCAGCTGCCTGGTTGGCCTAGGTGAAGGAAGCTCCTGACCCTTGGCCCTGCCCTTCACTCCCAGCATCTCACCCCTCAGCCTGACCCACACCCCACTGCCCTCGCCCAGAGCTGCTCCCAGCCCCCCACCCACACCCACGCGTCCTTTCCCTCCCTCCCTGACGGCCCTTCCACCTTCCCTCTCTAGTACCGAAGCCAATTCCAAATGGCTGGACGCCCATTATGATCCCATGGCCAACATCCACACCTTCTCGGCGTGCCTGGGTGAGTGCGTCTCTCTCCCTATGTGTCTCTGTCACTCCCTCTGTCTGTCTCCCTGTCTCTGTATATCTCTCTCTACGTCTGTCTCTGTCTCCCTTTATCTCTCCTTTTCCATCTGCCCGAGGAGCTCCAGCTGGGCCCTGGGGCTTTGCCCTCCTGCCCCAGCTCTGCCCTCCCCATCCTCATGAGCCATTCTGTTTTCCAGCGCTTGCGGATCTCCACGGGGATGGCGAGTACAAGGTGAGCGGCTGTTGGGCTTAGACAGGAAACGGGGGAGGAGAGGCTGGTGCCCAGCCTGGAGCTTCCTGGTCGCTCCCCGAGCCTGCCAGGCGCGGGCTCTGCCTGTAGCTCCGCAGTTGATGGGCCAAGCCGGCTGAATCCCCAGGGCCAGGGGGGCTCTGGCGCTGGAAGCTTAGGGACAATGGGCACATCCAGGCCGTCCGTTTATAGCAGCGGAAAGGAGGCTTAGAGGGAGCTTAAGGGATTGGCCCCATGTCTCGGCTTGGGCCCTGACCCCGCGGGGTCACTTACGCTGAAGGTCGTTGAATTAAGAGCATCCAGGGCTTCTGCCTGGCCTGGCCCACCCCCTGTGCTCAAGGATGGGAGGGGGTTCCCTCCCCTTGTGGGTACAAAGTCCATTATGCTCTAAACTCTTGTCCCCCGTCTGCCCCCAGCCCATGGTGCCTGGGGGAGGCCTGGGTCCGAGCAGACCCCTTCTGAGTGACAGAGCATTGAGTAAGCTCCGTGCCAAGGACCCGGGGGACCGTCCGCCCCCCTGCCAGGAAGCTGCTGAGCAGAAGGAAGGGCCTGGGGCCCAGTGGCGAGCATCTTTCTCACTCCAGCCTTTCTCTCGTAGCTGGTGGTGGGGGACCTGGGTGCGAACGGTCGGCACCCACGCCTAAAGGTGCTCAAGGGACCGTCGGTGCTGACTGAGAGCCCCCTGCCCACCCTGCCATCCGCCGCCGCGGCGTTTCTCATGGAGCCCCACGAGCCTCGGACCCCGGCACTGGCGCTGGCCTCCGGGCCCTGCGTGTACGTCTACAAGAACCTTCGCCCTTACTTCAAATTCAGCTTGCCTCCCCTGCCTCCCAACCCCCTGGAGCAGGACCTCTGGAATCAAGCCAAGGAGGTGGGGGGCCAGAGGTGGAGGGGACGGTGGGAGAGAAGAGACCAGAAGGAAATGAGAGGAAAAAAATGGTGGTTTGGGGGAAAGGGGATCCCAGCTTGGATCCCCTGGTCATCAGGTTACCTCGTCATGCTGAACCGCCCCCCATGGAGCTGGTGGGTGTCCGTGTGTGTGGTGTGGGTGTGTAGGGGGCATGACGAGGATGGGGGCTCTTTGGAGCAGAGGCCCCAGTATTCTTTTCCATCTTTGTCCCAAAAGCAGATTTCCTCTTGCTCCCCTCTGCCAGGGGCCTCAGGTCTCCCCCTCAGGCCAGTTCTTTGCCTCAGTTTCACCTGGCTCACACAGCCCCTTGTCCTGCAGCATAGCTGTTGGGGGCTTGGCAGGGGCTCAGAAGTGCCCCTTGGGGGTCTCATGGAGACCCCAGCTAGCCTTGGCCCCGTTATGAGGGAGATGGTAGGAAAGAGGAGAAAGCTTTCTCATCTTGGGGAAAGCGAGTGCTTTGGAGCAAACAGGAGCATTTGTAGAGAGGGAAGGGGGCGTGGAAGGAGGGGTGCAGGGCCGCAGGGCCTTGTGGGACCTGTGAGCGCAGGCCTGAGCCGAGGAGTCTCCCCTTTGGTGCAGGACCGGATTGACCCTTTGACCCTAAAGGAGATGCTGGAGGGGATCAGGTGAGAAGGCTCTCCCTGCTGCTCTTTGTGCCCTCTGGCCTTTGCTCTTCCCCCGGTGACCTGAGTCTCCTCTCCTTCCAGGGAGAAGGCCGAGGTGCCTCTGTCGGTGCAGTCCCTCAGGTGAGCTCCTCTGCTGTGGGGTCAGCCTGGCCGCAGGCATGACAGGGACCTGTCCTGCCCATGCTCGGACACAACTAAGGGCTCCCTCGTGGCCCAGATGACTTCTCTGTGAGTGTCGTGGGGGGCCTGGGGTCCGCCCACATAATCTCACCTCAGGGGACCCCAGCTCTTTCTCCATAAAGTCAGCGCTGCTCGGCCCCTGTGACAAGGTGACTTCCGGGCCTGGGCCAGCTCCAGCACCCGGGGCTTAGTATGTTCCATAAACCTGGGTCTAGAATGGCCGAGATGGAGCATAAAATCCGGATGAGGGCCCTTGGAGGGGGAGGGGGTTGCCGAGCCCCAGATCCAGAAGGGCCCGAGGAGGAGGGGTCCCTCATCCAGGTCCCAGCCCGGAGGGAGGCCCCGAAGGTCGCCCAAGGGGGGTACCGGGGCCTCGGAGCCGGAGCGATCTGAGAGGCGCCTGCTCTGTAGGTTCCTGCACCTGGAGCTGGGAGAAATGGAGGCCTTTGTTGCTCAGCACAAGAATCAGCCCATCAAGAGACAGGTATAAGGCGTCCCCCTCCCCTCTTCCAACTTCCTCCCCTCCTCACCCTGCTCTGGGCTGAGGCCTCTTGGCTCCTTGGCCACCAGACAGTCATCACATCCATGACCATCCTGAAGAAGAACCTGGCCGACGAGGACGCCGTGTCCTGCCTGGTGCTGGGGACCGAGAACCGCGAGCTCCTGGTGCTGGACCCCGAGGCCTTCACCGTCCTGACCAAGGTTAGCCGGGGGCCGAGTGGGGAGCAGGGCTTGGGGGGGCCACCCGCAGCCAGGCCCAACGTTGCCTTTCCCCCCAGATGAGCCTGCCCAGCGTGCCCGTCTTCCTGGAGGTGTCGGGGCAGTTTGATGTGGAGTTCTGGCTCACGGCCGCCTGCCGCGACGGCAACATCTACATCCTGCGCAGGTGCCGGGCTCTGGGAGGGAGTCGGGCGGCGGCCCGAGTGCGCTAGTCTGCAGGGGGGAGCCCGGGAATGAGGGCTGGGCGGAGGGAGGGAGGCACCTTCTCATGGGCCTTGTCCACAGGGACTCCAAGCGGCCCAGGTACTGCATCGAGCTGAGCTCCCAGCCCGTGGGGCTGGTCCGCATCCACAAGACGCTGGTGGTGGGCAGCACCCAGGATATGCTGCACAGCTTCACCCACAAGGTGCTGCTCTGCCCTCGGCTTCCCCCCTCCCCTCCGCCTGGCCCAACCTCCCCCTCCCCTGGGCCCAGCCCCTGGCCCCCCCCCTCCAGAGGGCTCCCACCCAGGGCCGCCTGACCCCCTGGCTCTCCCACAGGGGAAGAAGCTGTGGACGGTGCCCATGCCGGCGCCCATCCTGACCATGAGCCTCCTGGAGCAGCGCTCGCGGGGCCTGCAGGCCGTCATGGCCGGCCTGGCCAACGGGGAGATGCGCATTTACCGAGACAAGGCCCTGCTCAACATCATCCGGACTCCGGTGAGCCTGGGTTCCGGGGGCCCCCACCCTAAACTAGGATTTTCTCTCCCTGTCTCACATGCACCCGCCCACGTCTTCCCCCAGGACGCAGTGACCAGCATCTGCTTCGGCCGCTATGGGCGAGAGGACAACACCCTCATCATGACGACTCGAGGTCAGAGGGGGCATGACCTGGGGCTCGGAGCAGGGAGGCCGGAGCGGAGACCCTCCTATCTGGGCTTAGGGGGAGAGCCCCCAGGCAGTTCTGGGCTCTCCCCCTCCACTAGGTGGTGGCCTGGTCATCAAGATCCTGAAGCGAACGGCAGTATTTGGGGAAGGGGCTGGAGAGGCAGGGCCCCCCCCAGCCCAAGCCCTCCGGCTCAATGTGCCCCGAAAGACCAGACTGTACGTGGACCAAACCTTGCGGGAGCGGGAGGCCGGCACTGGTGAGCTCGAGCAGACACTGTAGCTGATGGTTAGGGGGTTACCTTGTGGGCTCCCACTTCGCTCTGCCTTCTTCCCGCGACCCCCCCCTTTTCTTCCTCTGCCACCCTCTGGGTCCCATCTATACTCCTCCCAGAATCCCCCTGGGCAGCAGCCTTGGGCATCTTGGGCCTCCCCCACCCCTCATGCCTTCTGCAGCCATGCACCGAGCCTTCCAGATGGACCTCTACCTGCTCCGGCTGCGGGCCGCTCGAGCCTACGTGCAGGCCCTGGAGTCCAGCCTGAACCCTGTGTCCGCCACCCTCCGGGAGCCCCTCAAGCTGCACGCCGTGGTGAGCGTGGGGGCCTGGGGAGGAAGCTTAGGGGGGAAGCGGAGCAGGCTGAGGGGGCTCCATCCTAAGGGGCCTGGGGAAGCCCCAGCAGCAGCAGAGGAGGCTCCCTCCTCGGCCAAGAAGTAGGAGAAAGGCTGGGTGAGCCTGTCTGCACAAGGGAGATCACTGGATCTGCCCCGCCGGCCCTTCTAGGGCCCAAGGGCCAGATGGGAGAACCAGGGTGGGGAGGTCTGAAGTCTGGAAGCCCGCCTTGAACCTCTCCTGGCCGAAGTGCACATGGACCCTCATGGCAGAGGGAGGCCTAGAAAGCCCCCATTCACGGATGGGGGTCAGAGCAGGGCACTAGCAGGGGTGCAGGGGCAGCCACCATCCCAGAGAGGGGCCAGGGGTCCCAGGACTCGGGGAGAACTCAGAAATCCCTTTGGGTTTTGTTCAAGCATTTTGCAGTGACCAGAGCTCCCCAGGAGGTAAGGAGCTCCCTATCCAGTCCCTGGATGTCTGGATGGGGCACACGAAGGCTGGTTGAGGACATGGGGGATGCAGCTCGATGCCCCCTCAGGAAGGGCACCCCGGGTGTGTTTGGGTCCCCGCGGCAGCTCTAAGAGCTTTGTTCTTCTCCAGGTTCAGGGCCTGGGGCCCACCTTCAGGCTGACCCTTCACCTCCAGAACACATCTGCCGTCCGCCCGGCCATCGGCCTGCTGGTCTCCTTCCTGTACAATGAGTCCCTCTACGCTCTGCCCCGGGCCTTCTTCAAGGTGGGCCCCCCCTGCACCAAGCACTCCCCTGCCCCCGCTGGAGGCCCCTCCCCACTAGCCCCCTCTCATCCGCCTCCGTGAGCCCCCATCCTCTGTCCCCACCGCAGGTTCCCATGTTGGTACCAGGCCTCAGCTACCCTATGGAGACCTTCGTGGAGTGTCTCAGTGACAAGGGCATCTCGGACATCATCAAGGTGGGTCACCAGAGGCAGGCTGACCGAGCTGGGGCGGGGAAGTCCCTGACAGCGGAGGCCCCTCCCCAGCTACACTCGCGGCCTCTGCCTTCCTCCACAGGTGCTGGTTCTGCGTGAGGGCCAGAGTGCGCCCCTGCTGAGTGCCCACATCAACATGCCTGTGAGCGAGGGGCTGGTGGCTGCCTGAGCCCAGCACTGGCCAGGAGTGAGCAGCAGCCAGGCGGCAGCCTCCATGTGGAGGCTGCCATGGAGGCCAGCCCTGGAAGGAGCTGTGGAGGCAGCTCCTCCCTGGCACCTGGGGCAGCCTGAGGATCCTGTCTCTCTGAGCAGCTGGCACTTCTGCTTTCCCCTCCCCCTTCACTGCCATCCACTGTTATTAAAGGGGTGAGGAGCCTCCGACACTCTGGCCTCTTTCTCATTAAGGACAGGGCCCCCCCTGCCCTCAGTTCCCGGGCGCTGAGCCCCACACCCCTTCCACTGTGGCTCAGGACCTCTGGCGTTTGACAGGGCCTCCAGTTTGTGCCAGCCAAGCCACGTTGGGGGGAGAGCGCCACAGTATCACACGGCAAACATTTATTAAGCCCTTTCTGTGTGCCAGGCACAGTGCTCTGGGATGGAGCCGCCAATCCTCAGGGACAACCTGAGGCGGAGTCCCACGGACAGAGGAGAGGGGGCAGGGCCTCTCCAGAAATGGAGAACGGCAGTCCAGGCAGCCACTGATGAACCCAATAAAACCCTGGTACCGGAACTCCAGAGAAGTGCTGGGCTTTGTGAGGGTGGTGGGCAGCCAAGGGCACCACAGGGCAGGAAGCCGCACGACCCTAGGAAAGGCATTCAACCCATCTGCCCCTCAGTTTCCCCATTTGTAAAATGGGGACAAAACCACCCCTAGCCCCCTAGGATTGTGAGGATCAACTGAGAGCAATTCTCAAATGGCAAAGCTTCCCTCAAAGCCTCCCCCAGCCCCCCATGATGCTGCATGTTCCAGAGCCAGAGGTCAAGGAACAAGAGGCGGCAGAGTGCCAAGTAAAGGGCCTGGCCCTGGGCCTGTGACCCCAGGGCGGCACCTCGCCAGCCCGTTTCCTCAACTGTCAGTCAGAGGCCTCGGCCTCGGTCAGGTCTACCTCAGGCGGGAAAAAGCTCGGCCAAGCAGGGCTCCCCCAGGGAAGAAATGTCCCCCAGCAGAGTGACGCTGCCCACCTTGGGGAGCCACCTGGGAAGGCAGCAGGTGGGGGCCCCTTGGCCCTGCCACCACACTGATGGGGAATTGCACAGAAGCCAGGCGAGGGAGGCAGCTGTACACAAAAGAAGCCTGAGGATGGGCGCCCCCTACCAGAAGGAGCTGCAGTCCCCAGACTTCTGTGACCCCATTTGCTCACTAGCAAATGGGTAGTGAGGAAAGGCCTCCCCTCCCCTGGCACTCTGGGCACTCCCCTCCACCCAAAACCCTGGCCATGCCCACTGTGGCCGACCCTGGCGCAAAACCTCCGCTCCCCCAAAGACAGCCCCCACGCAGCAGCAGGAGTAACTTCAAGGCTTTATTGTAGCGGGGACTGGGGCCGACAGCCCGCCCCTGTCCTGGCCGTGGGGGCAGGAGTAGTGCCAGGGAGGACAGAACACGGGGCTTGAGGGCCAGGCAGGAAGGGGGAAGGGAGGGCCCTGCTGGGTGGGGGCGCAAACCTGGAGAGCTCAGGCGGGCGGGGAGCAGCCCAGGACACTCCTCAGCCCCCAGTCCGTAATCCCCAAGGGCAACGCTCCTCACTCGGCGGTCTGGAAAGTGATGCCGTCCCCGGGCAGCGGGGAGGACAGGAAGGGCCAGAGCCATACCAGGAGCCAGCGGGAGCCCAGGGCAGCCTCCATGTTCCGCCGGGGGCCCAGATCGTAGAGGCGCTGGCCGTGGGCCCACTCGCGGGTGGTCTGGCCGCGCAGCAGCAGCATCCCGTGGAAGAGGAGCCCTGCCCCGCAGAGCAGGGCGCCCGCCACGCACGTGTCGGCTATGAAGGCCAAGGCGAACTGGGCTGGGGACACGCCACCTGCAGGGAGCACACAGCAGGGGGCCGCTGGGGCTAGGCCGGGGGGGTGCCTCCTTGCAGCCCCGGCCCGGCCCCCTGCCCCCCCCACGGCCCTCACCGGTGAGCAGCATGAGCCAGGGCAGCAGCAGCAGCGTCACAGCGTGCAGCTGGGAATGGGCCCGCAGCAGGAGCCCCAGGGCCGGGCCCAGCAGGGCCGTGACGTGCAGCAGCAGGCCGGCCCCGTGGAACAGCAGGCACAGGAAGGGCCGGTAGTTGCTGAAGCCCACGCAGCGGCCCAGCAGCAGGCAGTGGTGGTCCCGGCGCAGGACGCAGACCCTGCAGGCCGGGCAATGGCCGCTGCGTGGGGGCACCTGGCTCTGGCACTGGTAGCAATAGCTGCAAGGCAAGGGAGGCCCCATGAGCCCCAGCCCCCCAAGCCACGCCCCCGCTGGCCTGTCCTCCAGGGTGCCTCTTCTGCTCCCATTCCCAGGGACTCTACAAAGCCCTTCTCCGCGGCGGGGACTCCCTGTGTGGAAGCTCCCTCCCCCAGAGCAATCTGCTGCCAGCGTGGATTGTGGGCAGAACTTCCTGACTCCAAGGCTGAACCACTCTCCTCTCCGAGACAGCTAATGTAGTCCTCAGTCCCATTTCCCAGATGAGCAAACTGGAGCTCTGAGGGGTCGGGGAATCTGCCAGGATCAGACTCCCAGCGCTTCGCCCCAGAGCCCCCCATTCCCAAAGCCAGGCAGCCTCCCACTGGGACCCTCCCAAAGGCTCCTGGGGGACAGAAGGCTCCCCTACTCTGCCCTGAGCTGGTCCTGGGTCGGTCACTTTTTGATGGCATCGACTCCATTTTCAGGTGAGGATTTAGACCCAGTTAAGGTCAACAAGCGAGCAGAAAGAAAGGTGGCTCGCCCCCCCCTGCACCTGTCCCCCTCCCGGGACCCCTCAGCACCCACAGACCGCACTCCCATCACCTCTCAGGCGGCGGCCCGAGGCTGTACAGAACCGACATGCTCCGGCTCTCGGGGTCTCTACAGAACTGAATAAATGTTCCCTCGAGTTCCCCATTCCCCATCGCCAGCACGTCATTTGTCTAGTGCCTCGGTGGAACAGGCCCCAGACCGCACTGCACAGGGGGCTCAGAAAGCCCCAGGACCCTTCCCCCACAACCAAACCCAGAGGGGCGGAACCTCTCGGTACTCAGGCCACGTCCAGAAGGAGCTGGCAGCTGCCACCAGCCTGGGGACTCCCACCCTGCTCCCCCTCATTCCCTGGACTCCCAAGGCCAATTACAGCATCATGGAGCTGAACCTCCGCTCTCTGTGCCCAACGAATGGCCACCCCAGCACCCTCAGCTTCGGGGTCCCCTCAGCCAGTGGTCCCTGGGCGGCATTTTAGGGGAGACCCCCCCTCCCCTTGGGGGAGCAGTGTCACTCCAGGCCTGACCCAATGTAAGCTCCTCCAGGGCAGGGGCTGTGGCGCTTGTGCCCCCCCTAGGCCACGAGGAAACTCCCCTGAAACGTCATCGATCCTGCTTAAACCTTGCTGCCAGTGACGGCCGGCCTCTGGCCCCAAACCGTGACCCCGAGGGCTGGGGCTCCCAGCAGCACTAGCGGGACTCCCCAAATCTTGCACAACTCCCGTGCCACCTGCATCCCTAATCAAGACTGAAAAAGAGGCAGAGCACTCAGCAGGGCCCGGGAGCACCAACGCAAACCAGTGCCTGTCTGTTCTGAGGACTGGCCCACGGGGAGCCTCCACCTGGGCGAGTGTGGGCCGCCCCCAACTTCTAGAGGCAGGCCCCTCCCATGCCAAGTGACCACAGCCTCTGGTGGGCCTTTGGGGCGGCCCCGAGCAGTGCCCGCCCTTAGGAGACTTCTGTCCCAACAAAGGCCAAAAGGGAGGTTCAGAGAGGCAGGACTCCACCCCGAGGCCCCCCTTTCCTCTCCCAGAGTCTGTCTGACTTTTCTCCTCACCCACCAGGAGGCAGCAGAGGTCACTCGGGGCGCTCCTGCATGCCCACCTTGGGTGCCAGCCCCCGATGCTCCCTGGCACCCAGGGGAAAGAGGGCAAGGATGGCTATTTGGATACCCAGGCCTTAGCATACATTAGGCGATTAATAAATGTTCATCATCACCATCCCAGTGACCTTCCTATGGGGATGAATCTGAAAATCCCTTTCCATTCCTGATCTCTTCGGGGTCCTGGGATAAGGTCATTATCTCCTCCATCATAGGCGGGGAAACAGGGGTTGTCCCAGGCATGGTCTGCACCCTACTTCATGGTGGGGGGGGGAAATACGGGGTGAGGCTGCCCTTGGCCCAAGGAGAAGGCCCTCCCAGGGAGGCTGGATTGGAACCCGGGGCGGAAATGGGCCGCAGGGTGGGCACAGAGGGGGGGAAAGGGGGTGTACACGCACCCTGGGAGGGGGCGCCCCTCCCCCCTTCCGGCGCATGCGCACTCACTCCCAGCCGCGGCCCAGCGCCCGGCCCGCCAGCACCACTCCGCCGATGCCCGGGTCCCGGAGCAGGAAGAGGGCCGCGTTGCCCAGCACGTTGAGCAGCTGGAAGGCGGCCAGCAGCAGGTGCAGCGCCCGCGCCAGAGGCCCGGCGGCCGGCAGCCCCGGCCCGTGCTGCAGCACGTAGCCCAGCTCCAGCGCTACGGCGGCCGCCCACAGCGCCGTCAGCAGCAGCGGCAGCCGCTGGCCCCGGCCGCCGCCCGCGGCCCACACCGCGCCCATGGCCCGCCGCCCGTCGTCGCCCGAGGGGCCTCCCGCGGCCTCCGCCGCCGCCAGCGCCGCCGCCCCGCCCGACCCCGGCCGCGCAGGAGCCGCCGCCCCCGCCGGGGCCTCGCGCCTATCAGAGCCCGCGGGCCGCCGCCCAGCCCAATGCGCAGCGAGCGCCTGCCGACGCCGTGGTCTGATTGGACGGTGGGATGAGCCAATGAGAACGTGCGCGAGCGGAGCCCGCGAGCCCAAGCTTCGGCCCCTCGAACCTCCCCGAGGCCCCGCCCCCTCTCCTGGGCCCCGCCCTCCGAGAGCACAGCTTCTCGGGGCCAGGAGCCAGCCCCACAGATCTGGTCCAGCCTCTGCCAGGGGTGGAGGCTAGGTCCTGGGTTCAAATCTCATCCTTGCCACTCGTGGGGGCCTTGTCTCCTCCCCGAGCCTCAGATGGTCCTGGGTTCAAATCTCATCCTTGCCACTCGTGGGGGCCTTGTCTCCTCCCCGAGCCTCAGATTTCTTTCAGTGCCTTTGCTCCCCCTTGATGCCTGTCCTGCCCATCGCGGGTTTGTCCACGTGTCTGAGGTCCTCCTGGGCAGGAACCGGCCTTTGCCCTTTTGGGTAGCACGAGGCACACAGCAGGCGCCTGATAAATGTTCAGTGATTCGCCTGTAAGATGAGCCTCCCTTTAAGCAGCAGGAGATCTCCGACCGGTCCAGCTTCCACCTGCAGAGCTCGGGGGCCAGGGAGGTCGCTGCTGCCCTGGGGAGCCTCTCTGTTCCACTTTTAGACAATTTGGGATAATTACCAGGAAGTTTTTTCCTGTCACAGCATTTCTAAAGATCTTCGATCTCATTCTCCTCAAACATGCAGATGCAAGCCGGCCTGCCTGCCCATGCTCCCACAGACGCGGAATGCTGGGGTGAGGGTAGGGCAAGGAATCTGCCCCGATCCCTTCATGCTGCCTGGACACGAGTGAATCATGCCATCTGCTGTCCCATGATCCCTTGTAAAACGGAGATAATACCAGCACCTGCCTGGTTGTTGTGAGCATCAAATGAGTTACATGTGAATGCTTCGCAAATTGCAAAATGTCAGATGAATTTGAGCTATTATGAGCTCACCGAAGGAGCAACTCAACTTCTTTCCACTCCACACATGTTTCTCCTGGAGTCCCTCAGGCCCGAGGCAGCAGCACAGGCCCCGGGACATTGCTGAGTGCAGCCCAGACCAGATTCAGCTGGAAATAGTGAACGAAATAAATTTAAACGCCCCGAAACATAGATAAGGCCGTGTGTGATTTTCTACATCAATATGTAGCCCACAGAGATTCTTAGGTCCTATCTAGGGGCCCCGTTTCTGAATCGGAAACGGCTGCCCTGGCCTGGTCTCAGTCAGTGGGGCAAGAACCATCTCCTGTTCCTTCCTGAGTAATATGCTGAATCCTCCTGAAAACCACCTCACCTCCGCCCTTCGGACGCCACTCAGCCTTAGTCTTCACAGCCCTTGAGAGCCATTCCACAGCATCACTGGAAGACAGTTCTCTGGTACGCAGCTCAGTGCGGGTTCTTGCCCCCTCCAGCCAAGTAGAACAAATCCAAGAGGTTTCTCCATGCGGGTCCTTCAACTAAAGGAAGACATCTCCCTCAGTGGCTCGTGCTAAAACGTTTCTCCTCGCTGCAGCTGATCCACACAGGACACGGCCTTCAGAGGGTCTCCAACGTGTCAACGTCCTCCCTAAAACACGGACCCCGAACTGAGCAAAATACTCTAGAGTTGTTCTCACTGGAGCAATGACCATCTGTGAAGCACCTGCTGTGTACCACAAGCACTTGCTTCCCTGACTGAATGAAATGAAATAGAGTGTATGCTCCTTAGGAGTAAAGAATATTACATTTCTGTACCTTGGGCTTAGCGCAGGGCAGGCATCTGGGACAGACCAGCTCCCTCACTTTACAGATGAGGAGACACATTAAGTGACTTGCCTAAAGTCACTCAGCTAACACTTCCTGAGGAAAAAGACAGCGTCATGTGTTCCTGGCTTGGAGGCCAATCTTTTAGGCTGTATTTCTTAGTGTAAATTCCCTCTTTGGGTTCCCCTGTTATGTTGTTGACTTGGTTCCAGTTCTTAACTCACTAAAACACTCCACTATTCTCCATCTTGTACTTGTTAGACTCCAATTCTATTACACTTCAGTGCATGGTCCAAGCCCGTAAGAGTCTGGACACCCCCTTCTTTTTTTTTTTTTTTCCTGAGGCTAGGTTAAGTGACTTGCCCAGGGTCACACAGCTAGGAAGTGTTAAGTGTCTGAGACTAGATTTGAACTCGGATCCTCCTGAATTCAGGGCTGGTGCTCTATCCACTGCGCCACCTAGCTGCCCCTGGACACCCCCTTCTTGGTCATTCTTTCTTGTTTTCTGTCATCAGCAAACCCGGTGTGTCATCGAAGCCTTCATCCAGGTCACAGATTTTTAAAAGTTCTCAGATCCCTGTGGGATTCCCCTGGAGAACTCGACACTGCACTGACCACCAAGGGGTCTTTGGGAGGCTTCAACAGTCTTAGGCCACCAATCCGTTTCAGTTCCACCCAACTGGGCTTTGCTGCAGCTGAGAGCTCTCCAGCCATCTCGTCCTGGAACCATCTCTGGAAACTTTTACCAGGTGTTTTACTCCAGATTACCCCCAACAAGTCTTCCCCTGATCTGCTGGAGGGACAATCCTGGCAAAAAAGAAAACGGGTAAATCTGGCCCATCTGGGTCTGGGGCGGTGACTCTTGGTGATCACTGCTTCCTTTCCCGGATTCCACCCGTCCCCTCTCCTATGGCTTTGCCAGGAAAGGACCCGGAACTCAGGGTCCCCGGGATGGAGACTCTACCTCTCTGCAAACATGGGCGTCATTTGTGCATTTCCAATCCCTCTGCCCTCTCCCTTGGGGGCGTGTGTCAGAGGTCACTCCGCAGTCCCACCTGCAGGCTTGTGGCCATGGCGGTGCATTGAGGGCAGCTCGGGCGCCGTCTCCAGGGTCCTTGATCCGAGAGCTGAGCCCACCCTGGCTCCCTGGAGCGCAGAGGGGATGGAATTGCACCCGAGCGGGGCCTGCCCTGCCTCAGCACATTCCCGGCCAGCCAGCTCCAGGCCAGCAGTATTAATAGCCTCGGCCACATCCAACTGGCTCCGCTGGCCCCCCCAGGATTAGCGCCCAGCCTCCAGCTTCCCACACCTTCCCAGACATTCGCCCCCTCCCCCTTCCAGGAAAAAAGCAAAACCCACTCAGCGCGTTCCTTAGGCCTCGATTTCTCCGTCCGAGAAACGGGTGGATGGGTGGGCTCCCCTCCTCTCCCCGTGCGCCCCCACCCCCACTCTCCCACAGCTCGGATGTGTGAAGGAAAGGGAATTCAACCAAGTGAGAGAGCCCCGCCCCAGGGCTTTCTGGGACAAACGACCTCAAAACGCTTCGGAGGGCACTGGATGCCCAGATTTCCGCAGTTTTTCTGGGCTGGGAGGGGGCCAGCAGGGGATCATCCCTCCCGGTTTTTCCCTCCCCCCCCCCCCCCCCGCCCCTGAGTCCTCGCCCCCTCCCTTCCCCTCCTCTTGTTGCCCCTCCCTCATTTCCAAATTTAGCGGGAACCCGATCCGAGTCCCGGGAGTATTTATGGGTGCTGCCGTCGGGGCCGGGGGCCGGGCCGAGCCGGGGCAGAACCACGGGAGGCGGGCATGATGATGGTGCTTCAGCCCGAGGGCCTGGGCGAGGGCCAGGGTCTCTACGGGGGCGGGGAGTACATGGAACAGGAGGAGGACTGGGACCGGGACCTGCTCCTGGACCCCGCCTGGGAGAAGCAGCAGCGGAAGGTGAGGGGTCCGGCGCGGGCGGGGGCTCGGGGCTCCGGGTTCCGGCCAGAGAATGGGGGGCCGTGAGCGGGGCGTTCCAAACCTGCCTCGGCCCCCCTTTCTGCACAATGGCACAGACCTGGTCGCGTCCCCTCTTCCGAGGCGCCAGGTCTCTGGTGGGGGGGCTGGGGAGGGAGAAGGCTAGAGCGTGTGGAGACTGCCCCCTCCCCCTGACTGAAATCAGCCCGGAATGGGAAGGGTGGGAGGAAGAGCTCAGCTTCAGAACCCCTGGTGGCCCCCAAGACTTTTTCCCAATCTTAGTCAGAGGCGCCCCTCCCCCGTGTCATCGAAGCCTCATCTCCTGACTAGGACTGGGATGGCCCATAGAAGAAGGGCAGAGAGAAGGACGCTGGATATGAGTCCTTAATCCAAAACCCTCCTTTTACAGATGGGGAAACTGAGGCTTAAGAGAGGCATGTTCTAGGTCTCGTGTGGAGCCAGTGGCAGAGCCAAAACTAGTAGCCAGATGCCCCCGATTCAGGAATCCAGTCCTCTTCCCAGCACCTCCCTTGCCCCAATCTGGGGCACCCAGCTTCTGACTCTCAGTCCTCCCTATCCCGGGCTGGGAGGTGGGGTGGGGGGATCGGGGGCAGAGGCTGAGGGGGAGGGGTTGCCCGGGTCTCCTTACCAGTAATCTGACCCTCTGGCCAGATGGACACTTTCTGCTGAGGCAGCGACTTGGGGGAGCCTCCAGAAGGGGGGCAGCTGCTGTCTGCTGAATCCTGACCTTTTAGGGTAGTTAGGAGGGTGTCCCCGACCCCCCCCAGCCAACTCTCCTTGCAAAGCAGTCTGAGGTTTGAGGCGGGGATTCCCCGGCTCCATGTTTCCCCTCGAGGAGCTTCCCAGGAAGTGACCAGACCAGGGATTCTGCTCAAGCCCAAGTTGATTCCTGGCTCCGGCCAAACCTGGGGGAGGGGGGGAAGTGAGTGGGTTAGCCCTGAAACCGTTACTCTGCACTGAGGCGGGGGTCAGCCTCCCTGCCTCTGCTCCTCCCTGACTCTGGGGGCTTCCCTCAGAGGCCAGACCTGCCTGGGCCCGTCCGCCATTCCACTTGTGTCCCTGAGCCAGTTCTCCGCATCTGATCCTCCCCGAGTCCTAAGGCCAGCAGATTCCTCCCTGGCTCCTCTAATCCCCACAAATCAGGGCTGGTGGCCTGCCCCAAATCCCTCCCCCAGCCAACTTAGCTCTAACCTTCTGCAGCCCAGCTCGCCAACTGCTGAGCCCCTTCCTGATGAGCAAAGTCCCCTTCAGCTTTCTGTGTCTGGGGCTCACAGAAACCTCAGTTTCCCCTGCAGGCCCCTGGGCCCCCAGCCCCCTCTTCTCCAGGCCAGCTCTCCCTTCTCCACCCCTGACCCGAAGTCCAGGAGGACACTGCGGCCCCCTGTTCTCACCGCCATGTTCTTATGAATGGCGTTCACCACGGCTCCCTCTTCTCGCCAGCACCGCCATGACCTGGCCCGGCCTCTACCCCAAAGCCAGCCTCCTGTGAAAAGTCTGGCCCCCACTTCCATGACCAGTTCCACTCTCCTACTTGCCTGACTCTGCTCTAGGGCCTGGAGCTCCTTGTTTTGGCCGTGGGGTCCAGATGCCAAAAAGAAAGACCTCTTGGGCTTCTGGGAGGAGCCCTCCCTTCCCATCCGTCGCCTCTTCAGGGCTCGGGCCCGAGCAGGACGGATGAGTTGGTCCCTCTGCTCCAGTCTCCAGTCTCTTGCCTCCTTGTCCTGCCACTTTAATCCGAGGCCAGCCCAGGACCGCTGCCCCCCCCTCCCAGGCAGAAGCTCAAGCTCCTTCCATTTCCCCCTAAGCGATTCCATGCCCTGTCCCCCCTGCAACGAGGCAGAAGCTGCTCTTCTTTCCCCTGCAGCTCAGGATCTGGCTTGGACATTACTAAGACAAGATTTCCCCCCCCCCAATCCCCTTTTCCCCTTCTCTTCAGCCCTGACTGTTCCCTACCCCCCTTCTTTAGAGCAGCCCCTGACTGGTGGGTTTTTTCACTACCATGGTCAGCTCCTTTTCTCCTGCCCCAGATCCAGCCTTTCCACCTTCTCCAGGAAACCGGGAACCTCCACCATCCCCTCCATCTTCAGTGTCTTCTTTCCAACTGCTTGAGAAGAGCCCAAATCTTCTTCATCCTTAAAAAAAAAAAAAAAAAAAAAAAACCTTCCCAAGACTCCTCTGTTCCCTCAAGCCTCTCCTCCCTGTCAGCCAAACTCCTTGGAAAAACAGTCTCCCGCTCCTGCTTCCACTTCGCTTCTCCTTGCACTTTCTGCAAAGGGGCTCCTGAGCTCATCACCCCAATGGCACCGGTACCTCTTTACCAGCGATTCCGTTCCCCCTTTCTTATTAAAGCTTTTTATTTACAGAACATATAAAAACACCGACCCTTGCAAAACCTTCTGTTCCAAATTTCCCTCCTTCTCCCACCCCCTCTGGGTAATCCAATCTATGTTCAAACATGTTAAGATACATGTGAAATCCAATATGGGTATACGTGTTTATACAATGATCTTGCTACACAACAAAAATCAGATCAAAAAGGAAAAAAAAATGAGAAAGAAAATAAAATTCAAGCAACCAAACAAACAAAAAAAGTGGGAAACACTATGTTGTGATCCACCCTTAGTTCCCACAGTCCTCTCTGGGTGCAGATGGCTCCCTTCATCACAAGATCATTGAATTCAATCATCTTGTTACCTCATCAGCGCCCCCCTGTTTAATTATCAACCCCCTGAAGAGGACCATGGCAGTGTCGAGTGGAGGCTAGGATACTGGACTAAGAAAATCTGGGTTCAGACTTTACCTCCCACACTTACTAGCTGAACGACCCCCCAGATAAGTCCTTAATCTCTCTATGCTTTCCTCTTCTTACCTGTAAAATGAAGGGGTTCGACTCAATGGCCTGTAAGGGTCTTTCTAGATCTAGGAACCACCAGGTGATGCAGTCAATGGAGCTCCAGGTCTGGACTTGGGAAGACCCTTCTTCCTGGTTTCAAATATAGCTATACGTCTCTAGACAAGTCATTTTGTCCTCTTTGCCTCAGTTCCCCTCTCTGTAAAATAGTCTGGAGAAGGAAATGGCTATTCCCTCCGGTGTCTCTACCAAGAGAACCCCCAATGGCTCAATGTCCTCTAGATTTCTCAAATTCATCATGTAAAAAATACAGCTCATTATCTTTTTTTTTTCCCCCCTGAGGCTGGGGTTAAGTGACTTGCCCAGGGTCACACAGCTAGGAAGTGTTAAATGTCTGAGATCAGATTTGAACTTGGGTCCTCCTGAATTCAAGGCTGGTGCTCTATCCACTGCATACAGCTCATTATCTTGACCCCCAAAGCCACCCTCTTCTGAATTTCCTACTTACGTTGAGGATGGATTCCCAGGTCCTCCATTTTGGAGTCGTCCTTGACTACCCCGTCCCCTTAGCGCCAGCCTTGCCATTTGTAGGGGCCTGCAGAGACTTTCTCCTTTCTAGTCTGTTATGAGCAGCTGCCGAAGTGATTTCCCTCCATCTGGCCTGTTCCCCACAAAGCCCACTGACTCCCATTGTCTCTAGGACCCCATTGGACATCTACAACCTGCTGCTTCTCCCTGGGGTTCTCCCCACCCATGATGCCCCATTTTCTGTCTCCTTCCCTATACTCTGGACGTCCCCAATGCCAAGGATGCTCTTCTTCCTCGCCCTCCTTTGGAATCCCTGGTTTCCAGGCTCAGCCCGAGTCCCACCTTCCTCAGAGACTTCCCCAGGCCCTCCTGCTGCTGCTGCCCTGCCCTCCCCAAGCTGCTTTACTCTGCCTTGTATGGGGACATTTCTTATGGTTTCCTCTACTTGTTCTCCTCTGCTGATGTGGGAGCCTCAGTCTCCTGATCTGTCCAATGGGTGCACACAAACTACTTCCAAGGGCCATTGTAAGGCAAGTGGGCCTGGCCTGAGGCCTCCCAGGGAACAGCTCCTAGCGCTTCTCTTCCTTGTGCTCCCAGACCTTCACAGCCTGGTGTAACTCCCACCTGCGCAAGGCCGGGACCCAAATTGAGAACATCGAGGAGGACTTCCGCAATGGCCTTAAACTCATGCTGCTCCTGGAGGTCATATCAGGTGAGGGCCAAGAGCTGGGGGCCATAGAGTTCTCAGAGCCAGGAGGTCATCAGGAGGCAGGGGGCTGGGGGCGTGCTCTGTGATGGTGGGGAAGGAACCAGGGCATGCAGAAGCAGCTGCTGGAGGTGGCCAGAGGGATGGCTGGGGCCGAGGCTGCCCTGGGGGAGAGTCAGGGGTCCACCACAGGAGTGAGGGCTGGGGAGACACAGAGCACCAGGTGGCAGCTTTACCCATGCCCCAACCAGATGGGCAGCACATCCTATCTCTGGGGTTTTACTAAGCTTCCCTGAGTGACATCTTCTGTCCAGCTACTGGGGTTAGAAGATCTGCCTCAGACATATGCCAGCAAGGTGACCCTGAACAGGAGCCTCCCAGAGCCCCCACGCAGCCCCTGAGACGCTCAACTGCAGAATAGTCGCTAATCTGCACAAGTAGAGGGAATTTCCACACTGGGAGCTCCTCACAATGAGGAGCAAATCCTAGCTCTGTGACTTCTGAATTCCAACCCAGAAATACAAAAGAAAACAGTAATTTTCTTATTTTTCCTCCACTTAGTTATTTTCAAACTTGTCTCATACTTATTTATGCAATTTTAATAGTTTAGATTTTTTAATTGTTAATGAGTATCTACCTTCTCTCTCTCCTACCTCTTACCAAATCCTATTAAAAAAGAAAGCAAAACATAACCCTTTGTAACAAGCACAAATATCAAATCAAAGGATTTCTTGAATTGTCGGTTCAGTTGTATTCCATTGGATGGTGTTTTCAAGGACTTATTTCCCATAGCTCCTCCAGTATTTATTTTCTTTTTGGGTCAACTTTGACAATTTGATTAACGTGAGATTCTGTGTTGTTTTAATTTGCATTTCTTTAATTATTGCATATTCTTTTAAAATTATTTGTTAATTATCGCATATTCATGAATTATTAATTATTTAGAGCATTTAAGATGGCTATTATGGCTAATTATTAATAAGATAATAATATTATTGTGTATTATATTATTATATCAATATATACTATATATTATATTAATATATAATGTTACGTTATTATATATTATCATTAATAATGAATTATTATTATTATTCATGGCTATTGATAGTTTGCCTTTCTCTGAAAATTGCCTAGTGATATACTTTGATTATTTGTCAATTAGGGAATGGCTTTTTGTTTCCTTATATGTTTGAATCAACTCCCTCTCTTAGAAGTGAGACACTTATTGAAGAACTGAAGCAACTCAAAGCAAAAATTGTTTCTTATTTATCTGTTTCTCTTCTAATTTTAGATGAATTGGTTTTGTACAAAAAATATTTAAAAAATATTTATATCCTCAAAATTATTTTAATTTTTTTTGATTCTTTCTTACCATTTTGGTCATGAAGCTTTGATCTGAAGCATAATTTTTTCCTTGCTCTTCTAATTTGCATAAATAAATATCACACTTTGCATCTCGAAATCACATACTCACTTATAGCTTATCTTGAGGTATATAGTGGGAGATGTTAATCTGTACCAAGTTTTGCCAGATCACGTTCTAGTTTTCCCAATAATTTATGTCTAATGTGTTCATTTGCATCTGTATGTTTTGTAACTAATTGATTCTATTGACCAACTTCTATTTCCTACCTAGTACCAAATTATTCTGATAATTGCAGCTTTATAGTGTAGTTTGAAATCAGATACTTCTAAGGCTTCCTTCCTTCTAATTTTTTCTCTCAATAATTTCTTACCTTTTGTTCCTCTGGATGAATTTCATTATTATTTTTTCTTGCTCTATAAAGTAATTCTTTAGTAGTTCAGTTGGCATGGAGCCAAATTAATTTCATAATTTTTTCATTTTTATCAGACTACCCACAAGCAATTAATATTTCTCTAGTTGTTTAGATCCATGTTTATAGAGAGTGTTTTATGATTGGGCTCATACAGTGCCTGTGTGTCTCTTAGCAAGCCTCCCATATATTTTATGTATTATCTAACTATTTATATCATTTCTTCCCCTCCCCCTTTGAAAAGCAGCATGGTGTAATGGATACTCTCATCCTTGCCACATTCTGCTTGTGTGACCCTGGACAAATGGCTCAACCCCTCATCATTGCTCAAACTCAAGTAGAAATGGGGGCCACTAAACCATATGAGTGTCACATTTGTTTTATTGTGTTTTTATTTTTGTTGCTCAGTATGTCCCTGCCAGTTTTTGGTCCCAGCCACACTGAGGCGGGCTGTGGGCCACATGTTTGACCCCTCTACTCTAGACCACCCTCCAAAACAAGGAGTTAAAGAGAAGACACTGCCCTGAACCTTTGTTGCCACTTTCTTATTTGGGGAGCTCCAGTCTCTGTCTCTATTAGATTGTAAGCTTTCTGAGGACAGGGAATGTATTTTTTTCTTTCCCATCCTTCTATCCTTAGTGCCAAGCATACAATAGGTGCTTAATAACATTTCTGAGTTGAACTCTTGGGGGCCTCCCACCATCTTGGCTCTCTCCCATCTCCTAGGTGAGAGGCTGCCCAGGCCAGATAAGGGCAAGATGCGCTTCCACAAGATTGCCAATGTCAACAAGGCCCTGGACTTCATTGCCAGCAAAGGGGTCAAACTCGTGTCCATTGGGGCTGAAGGTGAGGTGCCTGTGCTAGTGGGGGGGTGGGCAGGGAGGGGAGGCCCTGGTTCAATCTCCTCTCTCCTCGGCCCGACTCTCCCCCCCAGAAATTGTGGACGGGAACCTGAAGATGACTTTGGGCATGATCTGGACCATCATCCTCCGCTTTGCCATCCAGGACATCTCTGTGGAGGGTAAGAGCCAGGCAGAATGGGCGGGACTGGCCCCACTGGCCCCTCTGTTCTCCTCACAGCCCCTTTCCTCTGCTCCCTTCCAGAGACCTCGGCCAAAGAAGGTTTGCTCCTATGGTGTCAACGGAAGACCGCACCTTACCGGAACGTGAATGTGCAAAACTTCCACACGAGGTCTCTGCTAGGGGCCCCCAAACACCACCTTACCTGGATCACTCTCCCCAGAGTGCCCCTATGTGGGAGCTGCTAGAACTGGGGGTGGCAGAGCTGGGGGGCCTCTTAGAACTAAAATGTCAGAGGTGGGGGCCCTTAGAACCTGAGGTGTCAGATGTGGGAGACCCTTAGAACTCAGATGTCAGAGGTGGGGGCCCTTAGAACTAAAATGTCAGAGGTGGGGGGCCCTTAGAACCTGAGGTGTCAGATGTGGGAGACCCTTAGAACTGAGATGTCAGAGGTGGGGGAGGGACCCTTAGAACCTGAGGTGTCAGATGTGGGAGACCCTTAGAACTCAGATGTCAGAGGTGGGGGCCCTTAGAACTAAAATGTCAGAGGTGGGGGAGGGACCCTTAGAACATGGAATGTCCAAGTTGAGGGGGAAGAACTTAGAGATCATTAAGTTCAACCATGTCATATTATAGATGAGAGGGGGAAGGGGCAGTGAACGCTTGTGGGAACCAGATCCTCCGGCCCCCTGGGTCTCCTGCCCTGGATGGCACAAGATTCTGGGCAGAACCAGCCCAGAGCTCAATGGCCCCTCAGCTTGGGAGGGACTCACAGACCACGGTCTAATGTGGGGGGAGGGCTCCAACCTCACTTCTCTCCCCCCAGCTGGAAGGACGGCCTGGCCCTCTGTGCTCTCATCCACCGGCATCGCCCCGACCTCATCGACTACGCCAAACTGCGCAAGGTGGGGGCCCTGACCGGCCAGCATCTGGCCCCTGACTATTTCGCTGATACTGCTGCCCCTCCCCTTGAGCTTGACCTCTGACCTGGCTCTGACAATTGCTCCCTCCCAGGATGACCCCATTGGCAACCTGAACACCGCCTTTGAGGTAGCTGAGAAGTACCTGGACATCCCCAAAATGTTGGATGCAGAAGGTGAGCGTGACCAGGAACTAGTTAACGTCCACAGACTAAGGGGCTTGGCCTTCCTGGGTGGGGGGGCTGTGCTGGGCAGGCAGTGATGGGCCGGCGGCTCAGCTTTCACAGGGGACAAGATGCAGGGGAAGGAGCCCGAGGGTCTGGGTTCCAATCTCACTCCAACCACCTCGGGAGCTGCTCGGGCTCCCTGGGCCTCTGCTTCCACTTCTGTAAGGTAAAGAGACTCAAAGCAGGTGGCCCTGAGGCCCCACCCACTTCTTAGCCTTTGCAAACACAGAAATGTTAAACATAAAAGAAAAACACCTAAAATCACACCTGGAGTCTCTGCCCGCCATTGTGGTCATAGGATGAGAAGGGACAGGGTAGTTTTTACATGAAAAGACCTAGGAAATTTAAGCGGCTTGCCCAGCGTCACACAGCTGGTAACCTCCAGAGCCAGGATTTGACAGAAAGAGACAGAGACAGAGAGACAGAGACAGAGACAAAGAGAAAGAAAAGGGGGTGGAGAGAGAGAGAGAGACAGACAGACAGACAGACAGACAGAGACAGAGAGACAGAGACAGAGAGACAGAGAAAGAGACAGAGACAGACAGACAGACAAACAGACAGAGACAGAGAGACAGAGAAAGAGAGAGAGACAGAGAGAGACAGAGAGAGAGAGAGAGAGAGAGAGAGAGAGACAGAGAGAGAGACAGAGAGAGAGAGAGAGAGAGAGAGAGAGAGAGAGAGAGAGAGAGACAGAGACAGAGACAGAGACAGAGAGAGAGAGGAGGGAGAGAGACAGAGAGAGAGAGAGAGAGAGAGAAAGAGAGAGAGAGAGAGAGACAGAGAGAGACAGAGAGAGAGAGAGAGAGAGAGAGAGAGAGAGAGAGAGAGAGAGAGAGAGAGAGAGAGAGAGAGAGAGATCACAGAAACAGAGGGGGAGAGACAGCACTTCTAAGGCCTGTTTCCCGCTCCCCAGATATTGTGAACACCCCCAAGCCGGATGAGAAGGCCGTCATGACCTACGTATCCTGCTTCTATCACGCCTTTGCTGGGGCGGAGCAGGTGCAGGGAGCAGGGCTACCTTGGGATGAGGAAGGAGGGAGCTCCGGGGTGGCCGACTAGGATGAGGGCGTGGAACAGGTGTTGTTCCCAAGGCCTTGGGTTAAATCCCGGATTCTGGAAAGCCATGACTTTATCCTTTTTGGGCCTCCATTCCCTGATTGGTCAAATGAGGAGGATTTGCCTTTCCGTGCCCACTTGGCAAGGTGCTGGGCTACTGCCAACTACTCTTGGCTAAGCCACTCTACTGCAGGAGAAGCACATGGGATCAGTTTCACTGAGGGGGGCGGGACTAGGTGGTCACATCACAAGTCTGCTGGAACCATGTCGTGGAAAGCCCTGGGTTCAAATCTCAAGCAGAGTCACTGAGGTTTTGGGATGTCACTTGCCCTTGCCCCTGTGGAATGACCCTGGGTGCCTGAGGGCCGTTCCAGCTCTACGATTCCCTGAGTTTCTAAAAGGGGCCGTGGGAGGGCTGCTCTGGCCCCCGAACCTTTCCTGGAAAAGAATCCCTGCTCTGGGCTGTTCCTGTGTCCCCCAGAATTCCACGGGTCAGGGGCCTGTGTGGCAGGCCCTTCTCCTCCTCCTCCATCCTGATTGCTTCCAGCCTGGTCCCCCCAAGGCAACTGGGGCCATGCACTGTTCCTGCATTGGGTAGTGATGCTCCTTTAACTCCTTAGGGGACCCTATAGTTCCAAGACTCAGGTTGGGGAATGACCCCCTTTCCTCCTCTATTCTTTCACTCGCTCATTTGACCAACATTTATTAAGTCCCTGCTGTACGCAGAGCACTATGGGGGATTTGTGGCCTGGGAGTTAGGATACAAGGACAGTGAGGAGACACAATATTTGACAAGATTTCCTGGACCCTAGTGGAGATCCAGATCTAGGGGCCTTGTGGGGGAATCCAGGCCGCTGCACGTGGGGGAGGCCGGGGCCCTGTAGCCGTTGGAGGGAGAGCCCGCCTGTGAGGGGACAGAGCCCCTGGGGAAGAAGCCTGAGGGAGTCTTGCCTTGGGACCCTCTCCCCACAGGCCGAGACGGCTGCTAACAGGATCTGCAAGGTGCTGGCAGTGAACCAGGAGAACGAGAAGCTGATGGAGGAGTATGAGAAGCTGGCCAGCGAGGTGGGTGTCTCTGGGGCCCCGGTGACCTTGACACCTTTGGTCCTGGGGACATAAGGGCCAGAACTGGATGGCCTTGCTCTGGAGAAGCTCCCGGGCTGCCCGGGGGAGCCCAAGCTGCCGGGCGGGATGGGAAAAGCTGGGGGCAAGGTGGGAACCTTCTCTTGGCCAGTTGCTGGAGTGGATCCGCCGCACGGTGCCCTGGCTGGAGAACCGGACCAGTGAGCCCAGCATGAGCGCCATGCAGCGGAAGCTGGAGGACTTCCGGGAATACCGGCGTCTGCACAAGCCGCCCCGCGTGCAGGAGAAGTGCCAGCTGGAGATTAACTTCAACACGCTGCAAACCAAGCTTCGGCTCAGCCACCGGCCTGCCTTCATGCCCTCGGAAGGCAAGCTGGTCTCGGTGAGCACAGAGGCCCAGGGCTGGGGGGGGGGGGGCGAAAGGGCCCGGCCGCCAGGGACACAGAAGAGCCCCTCTCCTCCTCCTCAGGACATCGCCAACGCCTGGCGGGGCCTGGAACAGGCTGAGAAGGGCTACGAGGACTGGCTGCTGGCAGAGATCAGGAGGCTTCAGCGCCTGCAGCATCTAGCGGAGAAGTTCAGACAGAAAGCTTCCCTGCACGAGACGTGGACCCGGGGTAAGGGTCGGACCAGCACCTGCTCCATTGCTTTCTGCAGTCAGGGGGCCGTCGCCCTGGAAGATGAAGGAGGATGTCCAAGGGAGAGCAATTTCTCTGCCTTCTGGGCAGTCTGCATTTGGTCACAAGGAGCAATCAGCCCTCACTTGGGCCACGCCCTTTGATCCTCACAACCCTATGAGGTGCAGAGGGGTGACAGGTATTACTGTCCCCATTTTGCAGAGGAGAAAGTTGAGGCTGAGACTTTCCGCAGCCATACAACCAATAAGAATCAGAGGTGGGGAGTGTCCCTACTGGGTCTTCCCAGTCCCTCCAGCTCAGCTCTTTCCAGGGCTCTGTGGCCCTGTCCATTGAGGATGTCATCTAAGTCATTAATAAAGATGGCCGACACCAGCGGTCACCGTCAGGGCCCAGAGCCTCCCTCAGCGGGCCTGCTCTCCTCTGACTGGGACCACCCTCTCTGGGGGCCCGGATGCCATCAGCAGGACAGTGTCCAGAGCAGGACAACCAGGACCGGGGAGAGGCTGGGGGTGTTCAGATCGAAGGAGGGGAGACTCCGGGATGGGAGAGGAGACTGTGAAGGCCGTCTCTGAGCATCTGAAATGCTCCCTGCAGAAGGGGGCCCAGGGGGCAGAGCCAGAAGGGGGGGGCGGGATGGACAGATGACATCATATTGATATCAAGAGATGCTTCCTAGCACTTAGAGCCATTCCAAAGTGGAAGGGGTGAGCTCTCCATTCCCGGGAGTATTCAAGCAGAGGTGCTATGGCCTCCCCTCAGGGAAAAGATTGTGGGTATTTTTTCCTGGGTGTGGGATGGGCAGTGAGGGCCTTCCACCTAAACACATCTGTGAACATCAGCTGCTGGTTCTGATAAAAATAACTTGGGCAATGAATAAGAGGGGTCCGGACGCAGAGTGGGCATCGGGAAGCTTGGGCCGGGGTCCCACCACGCGGCTGTGGGTGCAGGGTCCCTTCCCTGGGCAGGGCCAGAGTGTCTTGCTTTAAAATGGCAGGATTGGCCGCCCTGTGGGTTAAAGTCCGCTCTAGCACCATGCCCTCTGACTGTGGCACCCTGTGGACTGTGGGGGCCCGGGGCCACCTGCCTCTCCCTCCTCCAGGAAAGGAAGATCTGCTGAGCCAGAGAGATTATGAATCGGCCTCCCTGCAGGAGGTGCGGGCCCTGCTGAGGCGGCACGAGGCCTTTGAGAGTGACCTGGCCGCCCACCAGGACCGGGTGGAGCAGATTGCTGCCATAGCCCAGGAGCTCAAGTACAGCTGCCCTGCCCCTCCCTCCTGCCCCCTCCCCTGGTCTCCCTCCCATTCTCCAGGGACTCCTGCCTCTAGCTTCAGCTTGGGGAGCTCCCCTGGCACCCCTCCCCACCTTGCATTCCCTGTATCCCCAAAGATTTCGGGGGGATTACAGGGACCCAGCTACACCTGCTCTCAGGCCCTCACACATAAGGGATGAAGCTTCAGACACAGAACTCGAACTCAGACCCAGCTCTGCTACTTGCAGCTTCCGGGAGAATACCATCTCCCTGAGGAGATCAGTTTTGATCTTCAAAGCCGGCCCAGTATCTTATACCTGTAAATTGAAGCTGAAGGCACGGGGTCTGGCCCCAGCTCTGCCAGGGGCCCAGCCCCGGGATTTCATGGGGATCGGGAACTCCCACTGAGGAAATTCCCTCCACCTGCTCTGCAAGAACCTGCTCGGAGGAAGTGGTTTGGGACCCTGGCTAGTCAAGGGATGTGCTCAGTGTCACCCATCCAGGAAACGGCAGAGGCTGCCCTTGAACCCATGACTTCCTGACTCAGGCTGGCCACCCACAAAACTCCTTGCCCCCACGACCTGAGTGTCAGCTATTTTTATCATCATTATCTGCACTTTACAAATGAGTAAACTGAGGACTCTAGAGGTGAACGGATTGAGTAGCCAAACATCTTTAAAGTGTCCACTATGTGCCAGACACTTCTCCTATTCATGGGTATAGAAGTCAAGTAGCATGTATTAAGCACCTACTATGTGCTAGGTACTCTTTTTGCCCATGAGTGGTCAAGTAGCATGTGTTAAGCACCTACTATGTGCTAAGTACTGTTTTTGCCCATGAGTGTAGAAGTCAAGTAGTATGTGTTAAGCACCTACTATGTGCTAAGTACTGTTTTTGCCCATGAGTGTAGAAGTCAAGTAGCATATGTTAAGCACCTACTATGTGCTAAGTACTGTTTTTGCCCATGAGTGTAGAAGTCAAGTAGCATGTATTAAGCACCTACTATGTGCTAGGTACTCTTTTTGCCCATGAGTGGTCAAGTAGCATGTGTTAAGCACCTACTATGTGCTAAGTACTGTTTTTGCCCATGAGTGTAGAAGTCAAGTAGCATGTATTAAGCATCTACTGGATGTTAGGTTCCTTTCTCCACCATGGATATAGAAGTCAATTAGTAGATATTAAGCACCTACTACGTGCTGGTGCTGGAATCATGTCCAGGGCAGGGCAGGAGTGGAGGGTGGGCCTCCCGACTGCAAGGCCTTTGCCTCTCCATCCGCGTATAATAAATCTCTGAGGGAGGTGGGGGCCCTCAGGGCCGGGCTGCCCCCCCAGCCACCCCGAAGGATCAGCGGAGCCTTGCCCCTTTCAGTGAGCTGGACTATCACGACGCAGCCTCAGTGAACAGCCGCTGCCAGGCCATCTGCGACCAGTGGGACTCCCTGGGAACCCTGACTCAGAAAAGGAGGGATGCCCTGGAGGTGACGGAGGGGCTGGGCGCGGGCGGCCGAGGGGGGGCCCGGCGGGCCGGGCCGGCTGTGGGCAACCTCTCGCGCCCCTCCCCCCCCAGAGGATGGAGAAGCTCCTGGAAACCATAGACCAGCTGCAGCTGGAGTTTGCCCGCCGGGCAGCCCCTTTCAACAACTGGCTGGACGGGGCCGTGGAGGACCTGCAGGACGTGTGGCTGGTGCACTCGGTGGATGAGACCCAGGTGGGTTACAAAAGGCAATGGGAGAAGGCCCCGCCCGCTTCCTTCTCCCGCCGACGTCATTGGCTGGCCGAGCTTTCCGTCAGCAACAGAGGACCCGTGCCTGTACTTGGTTGCTCTTCAATCATTGGCTGGCCTAAGAGGATGGACAGCTCAGCCAGCCTGTGGGGACGGCGCTTGCTAGTTCCCCCCTCCTTTGCTCTGTACAGTGAGCCAGCGGTCGGGGCAGCCACGGGAGGGATATAGTGTATCTGTCGGGTTGCCGCGGCCCCGCCCCCTCAGCATCTCCCCGGGGGCAGCGGGCTGCGGGGACTTGCCCTCGGGCTGAGGCTGCTCCGGGTCTGAGGGTCCTGGGCCTGAATGGGGCTGAGATGGAGAAAGGGAGACGGGCCGACCAGGAGGGAGGCGGCCCAGCACCGCCCCATGCCCCCCCCAGGGCTCACCCTCCCCATGGGGGGGGGCCCTAAGCCTGGGCCCTCGCTGCTGTTCCCCAGAGCCTCATCACCGCCCACGAGCAGTTCAAGGCCACTCTGCCTGAGGCGGACCGGGAGCGGGGCGCCATCCTGGGCATTCAGGGGGAGATCCAGAAGATCTGTCAGACGTACGGGCTGCGCCCGAGCTCCTCCAACCCCTACATCAGCCTCTCGGCCCAGGACATCACTGGCAAGTGGGACATGGTAAGTGCCGGGCGCCTGTTCCCGCCCCTGGGGGGCACCCTCCCCCAACCCCTCCCCCGGGCACGGCCCTCTTCACAGGAAACCTTTGAGGTTCTACGAGCCTCACCCTCACTTAACCCACACTCTGTGGGCCCTGCCCCCACCCAGCTGACCCAGCCTCCCTTGCGGTCAGGTGCGGAAGCTGGTACCCAGCCGGGACCAGACGCTGCAGGAGGAGCTGGCCCGCCAGCAGGCCAACGAGCGGGTCCGCAGGCAGTTTGCGGCCCAGGCCAATGCCATCGGCCCTTGGATTCAGGGAAAGGTGGAGGTGAGAAAAGCTGGGCCCGAAGGGTGGGGGAGGGGCGCAGGGCCCAAGCCTGGGGTGGGCTTCCCCCCCTATGAGGGCAGACCTAGCACAGGGTGGGCTTGCCCCCTAGCGAGCAGGGATCTGGTCTGGGGACACAGCAGGAACGTCAGGAGGAAGTTGGTGGCCCAGGAAAGTCCAATTGGAGAACACCTGAAGAGAAACCTCAGGCCTCAGAACCCAAAGTCCTTTGCAGGGAGACTTCAGGGGCAGAAAGCAGAGACCGCCCTGGACAGAGAGCAGGGCCAGGCTGGCTTGGGAGAGCCCCCCACCCAAGCACGCAAGCCCTCCCCTCCCTATTCCTGGCAGTCCACAAAAGACCTGGCGCAGGGCTCGGGGCCTGGCGTTGTGACGTGGGTAGAGAGACCCCAGGAGTCCCTCATGTGATTCATTGACATGAGGGCAGGTGAAGGACGAGCAACAGGTGGAGAGCAGGATAGAACAGGCATTTGCATGGGAAGAAGTGTCCTCCAAAGTTGGCACCTGAAGGCAAAGCTCTAGTTGCCCTACCCTAGGTATCACTCTGACCAGGCTGTCTTTGACCCTGCAGGAAGTTGGCCGTCTGGCCGTGGGCCTGGCTGGCTCCCTCGAGGAACAGATGGCGGGACTGAGGCAGCAAGAACAAAATATCATCAACTACAAGAGCAACGTGGACCGGCTCGAGGGTGACCACCAGCTGCTCCAGGAGAGCCTGGTGTTTGACAACAAACACACCGTCTACAGCATGGAGGTTGGTGTGGAAGCAAAAGGAGGGGGGGGCCTGCAGAAGGAGGAGGAAAAGGCGGGGGCTAAAGTGGCCAGTGTCATTCAGCACTCATGGACCCTACCTGCCTGGGGAGAAGAGAGACCCGGTGCCATCTTCTGTCCCTGGGGCGGACATCGGTCCTGCCATTTACCCAGAATTTCAGGGTTGCTCTCTGTGGTTACAGTAATAATCTCCTCCTTAGCTCTGAGTCAGTCTTCCCATGATTCTCTAGTTTCTTCCGGTACGTTCCCATTCTGTCACCTCTTGGTCAGCTATTCCTGCCCAGTGCACAGGGATCTGCTTTGCCTCTGCCACTGGGAGCACAATGGGTACTTGAGGGTTTGCTGCCTGAGGGACTGGTTGCTGCCCCAAGCCCATGACCCAGATGGGACCTTTCTCTTGCTCTCTTTGAGCTCCTTAGAATACAAGCCCAGATCGCAAGAGGCAAAGGTTGCAAGAAGACTTTTCTCCAGCCTCAATAGCAGGAATTGTCAGTTGGGAGGGCCCTTAGAACACGGAACGTCAGAGCTGGGAGGGCCCTTAGAACACAGAACATCAGAGCTGGGAGGGCCCTTAGAACACGGAACATCAGAGCTGGGAGGGCCCTTAGAACACGGAACGTCAGAGCTGGGAGGGCCCTTAGAACACAACATCAGAGCTGGGAGGGCCCTTAGAACACGGAACATCAGAGCTGGGAGGGCCCTTAGAACACGGAGCGTCAGAGCTGGGAGGGCCCTTAGAACACGGAACATCAGAGCTGGGAGGGCCCTTAGAACATGGAACGTCAGAGCTGGGAGGGCCCTTAGAACAAGGAACGTCAGAGCTGGGAGGGCCCTTAGAACACGGAACGTCAGAGCTGGGAGGGCCCTTAGAACACAGAACGTCAGAGCTGGGAGGGCCCTTAGAACACGGAACGTCAGAGCTGGGAGGGCCCTTAGAACACAGAACTTCAGAGCTGGGAGGGCCCTTAGAACACAGAATGTTTTAAGCGGGTGGGGGGGGGGGTTAGAAAACTAAGGCCCCAGAAAAAATTGACTTGCTCAAGAGGAGGAAAGTTGCTCAGAACTTGAATCCAGATCTTCTGCCTCCAGGGATTTTAGAGCTGGAAGGGACCTGGGACATCTGCTCTCCCCATTCTGCCTTGGCTGCTGAAGATCAGGGTGTCTTAATGCCCCCTTCCTGTCTCCTTCTAGCATATCCGCGTGGGCTGGGAACAGCTGCTCACCTCCATCGCCCGGACCATCAATGAGGTGGAGAACCAGGTGCTGACCCGGGATGCCAAAGGCCTGAGCCAGGAGCAGCTGAACGAGTTCCGGGCCTCCTTCAACCACTTTGATCGGGTCAGTAAACAGTCCTGGGGAGAGCTGGGGGCAGGTGGGAGAGCCCGGGAGGGCAGCAGAATTGTGCCCGTGGTGGAGGCAGGAGAGGCCAGATGCTGGAGGCTTGACATTCTCTTTGACTATCCCAGAAACGGAACGGGATGATGGAACCGGATGACTTCCGAGCCTGTCTCATCTCCATGGGCTACGACTTGGTGAGTAGTCCCTCTGCACACTCTGTTCTCCCGGCCGGCCATAGCGGGGGCCCGAAGGGCTTATCCCATATCCCTCCTCTTCCGGCCAGCTCTGCCTGGGCCCCTCCTTGCTCTAGGAGGGCCTCCCTTCTAGCATCAACTTTGAAGCCTTCTCAGTCTGGCTT
Organism: Sminthopsis crassicaudata; assembly: GCF_048593235.1. Classification (NCBI taxonomy): domain Eukaryota; kingdom Metazoa; phylum Chordata; class Mammalia; order Dasyuromorphia; family Dasyuridae; genus Sminthopsis; species Sminthopsis crassicaudata. Next base: position 251,636,382 of record NC_133622.1, read on the forward strand.
GTCACGTTACTCTCCGTGCCAGCCAAACCACCCCTTCTGCTGCTCCCCGTGACAGTCCATTTCCCAGCCCCAAGCTTTGGCAAGGGCCGCACCCCGGTGAAAGTCATTTCCTTTGGACCCAGACTCCATTCCAGTCAGCACTAACCAATCTGACAGAATCGCATCAAAGCTCTGAGTATAAGACCCCAGAGCTGCAGATTCACCCCCTTGATAGGAAGCTAAAGGCCCTCCTCCCTCGTTTCTCCCAGTCATGGTGGCCAAGCCCACGGTTGTGAAGTTGACTCAACTATAGGGAAAGTTCCCCCGAACATTTTTGTACCTCCGGCCCAACCTCTTGTCCAGTGGGGGCAGGTGACCCTCTCATGACCACTTACTGTGAGAGCGTGCCCCATTTCCTCCTGCCCAACCTCAGGAGAAGCCCGTCCATCTCATGTGGAGACACTCCTTGCTTCCCCGACTCGGGACCCTACTGCCCTACCATTTTGCTTATTTTAGCTGATGCAGCACATAGCAATCAATGGAACTATTGTCTGGGGTATAGCTGTTCTTGAGTATTTGGACCTTAGCCCCGAAACAATGGGGTCCTCTGAGGAAGAGGGACCTCAGACCCCTAACTCTGTAACACTGGGGCCTTGTGAGGGAGAGGGACCTCGGACCCTTTAAGTACCACTGGCTCGGAGTGCTTTTCTTGTCTGGGGGATAATTTTAGTCGCCGCACCCCCATGCCCAGACCAGCCATCCTCACCCCTTTGAGCCCGCTCAGGTCTCCAGTTTGGCCCCCAGGAAGCCTTCCCAAGCCCCTTCCAAAGCTTCCTCCCTATTCCTGTCCACGTTCCCTTCTCAAGGACAGGGCGCCAGCTCTGTACCTCCACTGCTCTGGGTCCCCTTTCCTAGCGTCTGGTCTGCAACCGACCTGCTGCTTTGTCAGAGGAAGGAACAAACGCCTGGGGCTTTGCCTCCTAGGGGGAAGTTGAGTTTGCCCGCATCATGACCATGGTGGACCCCAACGCGGCCGGGGTCGTCACCTTCCAAGCCTTCATCGACTTTATGACCCGAGAGACGGCCGAGACGGACACGGCAGAGCAGGTGGTGGCCTCCTTCAAGATCCTGGCGGGAGACAAGGTACGTGTCTGGGGCTGGACCCGCCCCGGGGTCCCGAGAGCCCTCTCCTGCTGGGAGCGAGGGTGGTCTCTGAGCATGGGCCGGGGGTGGTGGGCTCTGACCCTGCCCCTTCTGTCCCACAGAATTACATCACAAGCGAGGAGCTGCGGCGGGAGCTGCCGCCCGAGCAGGCCGAGTACTGCATCCGCCGGATGGTCCCCTACACCGGGCCCGGGGCCCCCTCGGGGGCTCTGGACTATGTTGCCTTCTCGAGCGCCCTCTATGGGGAGAGCGACCTCTGACCGCCAGCCCTTTCCCTCGCATCCCCCCCCCCTCCAAGCATCCGGCCTCCTCCTTTCTTGGGCAGCACCTAAGCTGCCTCCCCGACCCCCTGACCCCAGTTCTCACCATAAGGTCCCTTCCTCCTCCCAAACATCTGTGAGCTCAGAGTCACCTCCCTCCCCACCGGCTGCACTCAATAAAGCTCCCTCTCCCCTGGCTGGGACCCCGTCTCTCCTCTACTGGGGGCAGTGAGCAGACTGGAAGCCCTGGGGGGGGGCTAATCCCACTGTGCCCCCTCCACGATGGGCGGGGAATGGCTGGTGATGAGACCTGGGGCCAGCGACCCTCGGTGGCCCATTGGCCATCCACTAAGCACCTACTGTGTGTCAGTCCCAGTGCTAAACACAGGGGCTGCAGGCAAAATGGCCCTGCCTCAGGGAGCCCACACTGTTAGTGAGACAAATGTCCAGGGGCTGGAGGGAAGGGGAAGGGGCTGAGATCAGGAGAGGCCTAGGGAGAGTCAGCTGCCTCTGGTCTGGGAGTGGTAGGGAGCCACTGGAGGTTGTAGAGCAGGGGAGTGCCACAGTCAGGTCGCCAGCTGACCGCTGTGTAGGAACAAATGAAAGAGGCCTGAGACCCAAGCTGAGGCAAGCTCCCCTCCCCTGAACTGCTGCACCGGGGTCTGACTGTGCGCCCTGCAGAGAAGTCACTGCACCCAAACATAGGGAGGGAACTATCTTTATTGATGCTGGAAGGGCTCCGGCGCCAGCCTGAACCGTACCGCCGGGGAAGGAGAATGAACACCATCATCCAGACAGGGAAACTGAGGCTCAGAGAAGGGCTTGCAGCAGCTGGGCTTGCGGTCCTGCTTCACTTGAGGGGACCCCATCCTTCCTGCTCCGGCTGGACCCCCAGCTGCTCTTAGCTGGTGCTGAAACCCCCCTAACCTGCCTCCCCCACACCTCAGATGGCCCGGGGCAGGGGCTGGAGACAGCCTCACCAGGGCTTAGGGTGCCCCCAGTGCCAGGGGTGCATGTGGCCAAGGCAGGTCTGGGGTCAGAGGTCAGGAGCCAGGCCAAGCCAAGGCTAGTCTAGGGGTCAGAGATCAAGAGCTAGACCAGCCAAGGTTAGTCTAAGGGTTGGAGGTCAGGAGTCAGGCCAGGCTAAGGCTAGTCTAGAGGTCAGAGGTCAGGAGCCAGGCCAGGCAGCTGCTGAGACGTCCTGCCCGCAGGGGGTACTGCTTTTACCGCTTCCAGGCCGGAGCGGCTCTCTAGTCCACGACGGCAGAGCTGGCCATGGCATTCACCCCACAGGCCCGGGCCCCTCGGTATAAGTAGTAATACCCCTGGAAGGAAGGAAGGGTGGGAACAAAGCTTGGTAAGTGAATGGAAGGGACAGGACGGGGGAGCAGCTTGGGGGGGGGCAGCTACCACTTACCTCCTCGCCCCAGTCAGGGCCCCAGCTGTTCTTGATGGCCCAGAAGGGGATGCCTGAGCCTGTGAAGAGAAGCCGGGAGGCTCAGAGGGGCCTGGGAGAGGCCGGCCGTGGCCCCAGGAGCCCCGTGAGGCACGTTTCAGGGTGCAGGGGGCTGGCACAGCGCGCCCTTCGGACATGAAGGGCTTGAGAAACATGGCCTGAGGCTCAGGGCCTGAGGCTGATGGAAAGGATGGACACAGGGCCCAAGCCCTCCCACTGCCCAGAAGACACTGGGTGACTTACGGTGGCCATAGCCCACAAGCAACACGGCGTGGTCGATGAACCAGGGGCTGCAGAGGGGCCGGAATGGGTGGGAGACTCCCCGGCGGTAGAACTGGAGAGACAGAAGGAAGATGGAGTGGGGGCCGGGGGGGGGGGGTTGTGTGTCTGCGGGGGAGGGTTGAGGGTCTGGGGGGTCTGCGGGGGGGGAGGGGGGGAAGGCCGGAGTACCCTCACCTGCATGGCGAAGGCATTGAGAGCGATGGAGACGGGGCCGTTCTCTGCCAGCCACGCAGCAAGCTCTGGGGTGAGAGAGAAATAAACGGGGTGACTCGCATGGGGCCCCCCCAGGCAGCTGGGACAGCCCAGAGCTTCCCGAAAACCCTTCCCCTTGCAGCGTCCCCCGCCACCTTCTTCATCGCGGCTCAGATCCACGGAGCTGTTGATGTAGACTTGCGCCTTGTCGGGAGAAAAGCTGCAGCGCTCCTTGCGGCCCTCGTAGCTGTAATCCTTCTCTGTCTCCAGGCCACCTGGGGAGGCAGGCGAGGAGACCCTCACTGGGGAGAATGGGGGAGGGCCAGGAGAGCAGAGCCGGCACCCCCTGGGGACTCCCCCTCCCCTCAGCGGGGTCCCCCGCTCCCTACCGAGCTTCTCGATGGCCGTGTAGGCGTTGGAGGGCAGGCCTCCGCCACAGGCTTGGTCCAGAGTATCACAGTCCACCAGCTCTACAAGGAGAGAGCAGGAAAAGGTCTGAGGGGCCCGAGGGTCAGGGCAGGGCCAGGAAAGGGGCTGGGGCCGGAGCCGTCCCTACCCTGCTCGGAAAGGGCCAGCAGGGCCCCTCGGCGGAGAAACCACTGCCCCTCCACGTTGCCGGTGACGGAGAAGGCCCAGCAGGACCCACAGGCGCCCTGGGGAGAAAAGGAGGAAACGGGGTTGGCTCAGAGCCCCCACCCCCTCCCCCCTCGTGGGGTCCCTGTGGCCAAGCGCCCACCTGATTCTTGACGTCAGTGACAGCCCCGTGGTCTCTCCAGTCCCAGGAGGCCGGGGCCGGGCCCTGAGCGGCTGGACCAGGCTTCAGGGCCCGGCCTGGAAGGCTGCTCAGCAGGGGGTTCAGATACAAAGTCCGAAACTCCTCCTCTGTGGAATGAAATGGGAATCAGGTGGGGTGGAGGCCGGGCAGGGGAGGCCCTCGGCAGGGCCTGCCATTGGGACGCGGCTGACCCGCCCCCTCCCCCCGCCTCCCCCCCTACCTGTGAGGTCACTGAACTTGGTGACTCCGTACTCGGCGGAGCCTCGGTCCAACTCCTGCATCTTGCGGGCCAGCTCCAGGTTGTGGGCGAAGATCCCCAGGCGCCGCTGCGTCTCTGCGGACGAGGAGGGGCTCACCGGGCGGGAAGGCGCCTCTCGTCTCCCCCCACTCGAGGGCCGGAGGGGAAGCTCTCCAGGAGGGCGGCTGCCCGGGGTTAGCACCGGGCTCTGTGGCCAGCAGGCTCTCTTTGAATGCCGCAATTACCCAGTGAGGGCTCAGGGACGGGAATGAGCATTTAGGAAGCACCTTCTGTGTGCCAGGCCGAGGCTGCACACGTTACCCATGTGATCTGGGTACCCCCTCTTCCGGCCTCTCCAGCCCCTGCCCCCACACAGGGGGTGCCCTCCCCCATTCACTGAGATGGCATTTATCTGTATGTCCTGGAAGCTGTCCCTGGCATGGGTCCTGGCACACAGCAAGTGCTTAATAAGTGCTTGTTGACTAGTTGACCACTCTACTGTGGCCTCACAGCCAAAAGTGGTGGCCCCTGTCCTGCAGGACATCACTTCTATGGGAAGAGGAAATGCAGAGACAGTGAAACAGCCGTCAGGGAAAGGGGGGAGCAGGGCGGGCCTCCTGGAGGAGGTGGCCCCGGGAAAAACGGGAGGAAGGAGACAGGGGGCACAGCCTGGGTAAAGCTACTAAGGGAAAGGCAGGACAGAAAGCTGGGGGAGGAGAAGGGTTTTGACCCCACCAACGAGAGCGTTTGTAATGTCCTTGGTACAGAGGCGGCGCTTAATAAGTGCCCATTCTCTTCCCTTTCCCTCACAAAGTCCCATGGGGAGCGGTGCAAGCTTGCTGAGGGAGGGAGGGGCCGCACACATCAGCGGGGCCGAGCCGCCTGCGAGGGGACAGGGCAGAGGCGGGACACGGGGGCCTCCAGGACACCCCCCTCTCCCCTCCCCGAACCCCACCTGTGGCATTGGCGTAACTCTTGTTGTAGGTGGTCAGGAAGTCCTTGAAGAGCGAGATCAGCTGCACTGAGTCGCCCTGAAACAGAAGGAGGGGCTGCCCACACAGGCCCGGGCTCGGGGAGGGCCCGGCCCGCACCGGGACTGCTTCTCACCTGCAATGCGGGGGTGGGAGCCTGGCGGCCGGAAGTCCAGAGGAGACGCTGGTCCCCTAGCGGGGGTGAAAGCGAAGGAGGCCATTGAGGGAAGCCCGGGCCAGCCCCCTCCCACGAGCCCCCCGCCCCGCGCTGCCACCCTCTGGCCCGCACCCCCTCCGCTCACCCGGCTGGCCACAGTCTTGCTTCAGCAGCGTCTGCTTGGCCCCCATCTGGTCCAGGACTTCAAAGTGACAAAGCTGAGGGGGAGGAAGAAGCCCGTGTTGGGGTGGGGGAGGGGGGGCAGGCAGGGCAGCCCACGGTAAGAACCCTGCTTCAGACGCTCCTCCCAGGGGGCCCTAAGCAAGGCCTGCTCCGTCTGAGACTCTGGGAGCCGAGAGTAAGTCAGGGCCGGGCCGGGCTGGAGGGTCTCAGAGGCCCCTTCCAGGCGGAAGCTGGGATCCCGTGGTCCTCCTGGGACAAAGCGCCCTTTGCTTCTCCTTTGTACACTGTCCCACCAGCACCATCATCTCCTTTAGGGCAGGGACAGTTTCATTTTTACCTTTGTCTCACTGTATAATTCCTGGCACATAGTAGGTGCTTAATAAATGCTCACTCCTTGATGACACTGGTCAGAAGCGCACCAGGCCGGTGTCAGGAAGACCTGACTTCCAATTTTGCCTTCCTAGCTGCGTGATCCTGGGCAGGGCACTTAGCCCTTTCTGCCTCAGTTTTCTCATCTATAAAACGGGGATAATAATGGCACCTCCCTCCCAGGATTGTTGTGAGAGTCAAATGAGAAGGGCAAGATGCTTAGCATAGTGCCTGGCACACAGCGGGCGCTCCATAAATGTTGGCTGCCGTCGCTCTAGAGTCTGAGCAGGCCCCGGTGGGGGGCGTGGGGAGGCTTCTCCTGGCTGGGAAGCCGGACCCCAAGCTGCCCTTCGGGGGTCCGCACGGCGGGAGGCAGGGGCTGGCTCCCTCACAGCTGGGGGGGGGGGCTCTGCTCCAGACTCTTCTGCATCCATGTCTGTGGATGGAAAGGAGCAGGGGCGGGGCCCAAGCCCAGGGGCTGCGGGGGATCCAGACAGCCTGAGGCTCTTGGGGAAACAGGCCTAGAGCAGGATTCCCCAGTCCCCTCCCCCCCCCAGGCGGGTTCCTGGCTGTGACTCAGGGTGAGCTTGTTGTGGGGGGGAGGGGGCGGCTCCCTCGTGACACTCACTCACTCCGCTGAGTCAGCCCCACTGTGGGCATGTTGGGGCTAATGGGGCAGAAGGAGTCACGGCCGGGGCAGGCTCAGGGTGTGAGGTCGGGGCTTACCAGGGTCCCCGAAGGCTGCGCGTCCCTGCAGGCCGTGGGGGGGCCGCACGGCGGCTCCTGCACCGTCACTTCTAGGGAGTACAGCGCCCCCTGGGCCATCTGAGGAAAGGGGAGGCAGGGTCAGAAGGGGGATGGGAGCTCGGGCCCTCCGCGGCCCCAGGCCCAGCACAGACGGCAGCCTGAGGCCCCTCCCCCCACCGAGGGGTCCAGGGGTGCTGCACAGGGGCAGAATGTGGGGGCGGTGCCGCCGAAGTGGGGAAAATCTAACCGACAAGATAACAAAGTAAATTACTGTATGATCACACGGGATATTGTTTTAAAACTAGGTCAATGGGTGATCCATTGGATCCTTGGGAACAGTTTAATGACCTCGCTTTTGGAGAGGTAGCCCCTCCAGGGAGGGGGGCATGATCTCGGGGACCCACCGGGATAATCAGCACCTGCAGGATCCGCCCCCGGGATCCGACTCCACCCCTGAAGCTAAATCCCCCAAATCTCCTCTTACTCAAGGTCCTGCCCCTGAATAACAAAACCAGCTGGGTGGCGGTCCCTCAACTGCAAGCTCCACCCATCGCTCTCAGGCCCCGCCCCGAAGCCAATCCCCCCTCGTTTCGGCCTTTTACACAAGGCTCCGCCCCATCCTTCAGGTCCCGCCCCTCACCTTTAGGCTCCGCCCCCGAACGCTCAGCAGTTCAGCCGCAGCCCCCAGATCGCGGCCTCGGTTGTAAACCTCCATCGCAAACCGAGCCGGGGCTTCCAGCGCGGGCTCAGAGGCTAGAGGGAGGCGCCAGGCCTCCCCGCCCCGGAGCAGAGACAACAGTATCGGGAGGAGCAGCCGCCAGACCTCCATGACCGGTGCGGGTCAGGCTCCGAATCTCTAGCAGCTGCCGAACCCAGCTCTCGACTGCTCGGGAGGACCGGCGCAGCCACTAGTGAGGAGGGGCGGGAACTCCTCCGGCCAATGAGCGTGGAGGTCGCGCCGCGCCTGCGCCTTTGCCTGTTTATAGGCGCACGTGGGGCGGGGCGGGACGTGCCGGGCTGCCCCGGAGCCCCGGCCCCCCCTGCCTCCCCCCTCCTTGGTTAAAGATAGAACCCGGAGGGGTGCGTGTCCGGGCCGGGGTCATTCCATCCGTGGCCGGGCGAGCCGAGCGTTCTCTGAGAGGAACCGCGCCTTAGAGACGATGGCTGCTTCGCGCCGGCCCCGAGTGCAAATCCTACCTCAGGCGCTTACTAGCCGCGTGATCCTAAACCCCTCCGGGCCTCGTTTTCTGTAACCTGTACAATGGGGATAAGGACGGCTGGGGAATGGCTCGTGAGACCAAATAAGTGTTGTCGCTGTCACTACCGCCCCGAGAGTTGGGCCAGGGCCGTCTCCAACCTTCACCTCCGTTGATATCCCCGAATTAGTCCGTCTGACTTTGGACCTCGTGCCCCCTCCCACCATTCGGCTCCGACCTCCCGGGGGTCAGGGACGCGTTTTGCCTTTCTCCGCGTGCCCCGAGCCCGGCACACCCCCGGGCCGTCCCTGCTTTCTCACCCGCTCCCTGGGGACCAAACGAACTGCGAGAAATGGATGAACTTTTTATTTTCCACAATTGTGAGAAAGGAAACAAACTAGAAAACTGAACCCCCCCCCCCACAGCGAACCATAATCCGGGGTGGAGTTTGGCTTCCCCGCCTCGAGCTGAAGCTCCCTGGGGCGGGGCCGGCGGGGTGAGCGGCAGAGCCGCGCTGTCACTCAGTGGGGAATCCGGGCGAACTCGTGCTTCTGGACCCGAGGCGGCCCGTCCCGGCAAGAACGGAAACAAATCTAGCCTGCATTCGTGGGGACTTCCAAGCCCAAAGCCTGAGAGGGGCGAGTCCGCCCCCCGCCCCCCGCGGGGCCGCCTCAGGGGCTCTCGCCTGCTTTCTGTCCTAAGCTAGCGTGGGGCGGCTGCGGGGGAGGCCCGGGCGGGGGATGCGGCCCTAGGGCCGAGGCTGTAAGAGGTGCTAATGAGGGGGGTTGAGGTCCCTTTCGGATTCCCTTCTGATTCCCAGCCCCCAAGGCTGAAGAAGCCCGGATCTTCCATTCCCAAATCCTGGTCACCACGCACCTTTTTGAATTCCAATGAACTTGGGCTTTCCCAGCCCCCACTATCAGCTCAGGCTTCCCCAATCCCCACAGCTTCTTCCTTATCTAAAATCCCATCGAATTATTCCGAGCTAACCCAGGCCGAAAGCCGCGGAAGCCCGGGACTCCACCCACCTTCCAGATCATAAAAAGGAAACTCTGGAGTCCACTTGTGGCAGGAGCCCCCCCCCCCCCCATGGTATCTTCCGGGCCATGTAAGGGTTCCTAACCGTGCGGCGACCACCTCTGGCCCTGGCCTCGTCCACCTTTACCCTTCCTTCCAAACCCCAAATAAACCTTTTTTTTTTTTTTTTTTAATCAATCTAGGTTTTCGGGCCTACAGGAGACTGCGCCCTCACAGATTATCCTTGCGCCCCAAAAGGGCTCCCCTTCCCTAACTCATCACTAGGGCTCCTCCCGAGCGGCCGCAGGGTCTGGGGGTGACGGAATCCGCTCACTCCCCAACATTAGCGGCAAAAAGAAAGTTTCTTGTCGGCTAGAAGGCGGTTTAGCCAGAGGCTGACTGGAGAGCGGCGGATCTCGGGGAAATGGCAGGGAGAGCAACGCTAGGAAGGGCGGCTTTCTGACCAGGCTTCCCAACGGCATCAGAGGCCCCGCGTCCCGGACAGGGGACGTCTCTAGGAGGACTTGCCCTCCCCAGGAGGGGCTGAGACCCTGAAAGGGATCCCACAGCAGTAGGAAGTTTTTTTTTCTTTTTTCTTTTTATAGCTTTTTATTTACCAGACATATGCCTGGGTAATTTTCCAGCATTGACAATTGCCAAACCTTTTTTTCGTTTTTCCCCTCCCCCCCAGATGGCTGGTAGACTTACAGGGCCGAGTCCCTCTCAGGATTTAGCCGCTAAGGGCAGCCCCCCCCATGGGGTAATTGAGATCTCACTGAGGAGCTGGGCTTCCCCCCCCCAATATTTCACATTTACCCTTCCTGTGTCCGTGTATCCCTTCAGTTCGTGGATAATCTCTTCCCTAAATAAATCTACTTTTTGCCAAAGAGAATGGCCACTGGGAATGCTTCACACGACTGAACCCCAACTTTGGGAGCTGCTGGCATCACAGATCCTATCAATGGAGAGCAGCGGGCACGGGATGGCCCATAAGCACATTTTTGTCTTTTTTTTTTTTCCCCTGAGGAAGTTGGGGTTAAGTGACTTGCCCAGGGTCACACAGCCAGGAGGTGTTAAGTGTCTGAGATCAAATTTGAACTCGGGTCCTCCTGGCTGGTGTTCCCACTGTACCACCTAGCTGCCCCCCCCCATAGGTACATTTTATAGGGAAACATGATGGATTTCTGACATGGCCAAAGAGAGATCCCTCCAGACCTCTGCAGGGGGTGGGCCGCAAGGCTTTGACATAAGCTGGATTTCAGAGTGGACCTCCCCGAGGGTGGGAGCCCGATCTCTCTCAGAGCCTCTGCCTTCAGGTCTCAGAGATTAATTTTGGTCAATTCCTGTGTTCACCTGAAGATCCCATCAGTGTGAAAGACAGTGGGGGGAAGGGGGTTTATGAAAAACAAGCTTTGGGTGGACTCACAATTACCCAGTGGAAAGGGGGTCCCCTCGAGGTGGGCCCTTAGCTGGCAGCCTAAATCCTGACTCCACTCCCTGAAAGTTAGCTCTAAGGGGGAGATTTGGGTTCGGTTAGTACAGCGGGGTTAGGGGAAGGGGGAAACACCACAGTAGGGGGGGCGCCCCAAAGGAAGGTTGCAGCCACAGATGGCCCATAAGTAGGATTTATAGGGAAAATGCAACCTCAGAGACGAGACAGATTTGGGACCCGGCCCCAAGGTGGGACTGCTCCAGCCCTTTCTAGAGGGGCGGTCTCCGTGGTCTGACATCAGTGGATTTCAGAGTGGACCACCTCCCCGAGGGTGGGACCCTGGATGGATATAAGAGCTTGATCCCTGGTAGACTCAGGATCAGTTTTCCTCCTCCATCAGAAAGGAAGGAGCTTTGTCCCATTAGCAGCAGGAAGCGGCTGTGGTGAGTGAGGACGGGTGGGGGGTGGGGGGCCGCTCCGGAAAGGCACCCACAGACCCTTTTGGGGAAGGGGGCTTGTGGGGGAGGGGCACAGCAGCGCAGCCCTGACATGGACACCCACTAGCAGGCCAGAGGGAGAATCAAACCCCATCATGTATGTCCCCAGAATTCCATAAATTCTAGAGGCTTTCTGGAAACAGCGCGGGGATCTACCGAGTCAAGACGCTCTCGTGGGAATGCTAAACTATGTCTTACTTATGACTTAAGGCTTTGTAATAAGTAGGGCTAGAGCTGAAAAAATTGCAGCTGTTCCTCCTCTCCCGTTTCCCAGCACCTCTTAAATAGCATTTAAGGACCTCTTTTAAAAGCGATTTGTTTTATTTTGGGAGTAGCTTTCTTCGATTAGAATATAAGCCCGGATTCTCCCAAATACTGGGAGAAAAGGGAGGGACCCTCTGTGTTCAGGCTTTTTAATTTTGTTTTACAGTTTTTCTATTGCACTCTTGACTGACAAACTTGGAATTTGAGTTTGTTTTTGTGGTCTATACTGACCCTTCTCTGGATTTTTTTCCCCTGAGGCAATTGGTTAAGTGACTTACCTAGAGTCGACAGCCTTAAGTATTAAGTGACTGAGTTTAGATTTGAACTCAGGCCTTCCTGACTTGAGAGCTGGTTCTCTATCCCCAGTGCCATCTAGCTGCCCCTCCCTCCTTCATTCTCATGGATTCCCGGGACTCTGCAGCCTCTGCTTTCTGCTGGCTGCTTCTGCTCGGATAAATGGGTTTGTTCGGATTCATGAGTTGTGGGGGTCTCTTATGGAGGCAGCCTTGGCTAGGAAGCCTAAGCTCACCCTTAGACCACCAGAAGGGCTCCTGGGTTACAATGAAGGCCCACTCAGAGGCAGGCCAGAACGCAGAGCTGATCTATCCTTGGCATCGGCTAGCCGTGTTTATAGATGCTAATTATCTGTGTGGGCTTAATTATTAGGTTTAAATGAGGGAGTCAGACTGGGTGACTATAGTGTCACTCCCATCCCAACATGGGCCAGTGGAGAGGATGCTGGAGTTCCCACTGGGGAAGTGGCCTTCAAAAAGAGGACTTGCACCCGCCTCTTCTGCTTCTAAATAGTTGATTCTTTGGCCCAGTTATCAGGCCAGGAAATACCCTGCCATGGGATGTAGTTCTGAGAATGGGGAAGCTGTGGACTGAAGTCTAGCCCCAGTCACAAATTACATAAGACAATTAATTCCTGGCCCCGGGCGACTTCTAAGCCTGGGAGTGACCTGCACATTGTTGGGATGTTTTGGTGGAGGAAGTTTTTGGACCAGAATTTCACTACAAAGATGGAATTAGTTGTCTAGATTTAAAAAAAAAAAAAAAAAAAAAAACCCAAAAGGCAAAACAAGAATGGTTTTCAGGTACATTTTGTCTATTATTGTAAAATATTTAAAAAAAAAAAAGACAATTTTAAACATCAAAAAAGAAAAATTTAGAACTCAACTTCCTAATTCCTTCCCTGGTAAGGCGTGGTAATTTGATATAGGTTATATATGTGCAAGCTTGTAAAATGTTTCCATATTAGTCATGTTGCGAAACAAACAGATGAAAAGAAAAAGCTCACAAAAAATATTAAAGTGAAAATAGTCTGCTTTGATCTGTATTCAGACTCCATAGGTGGAGAGCATTTTCCTTTGTGATTTCTTTGGAACTGTCATTATGTTGATGGAATTAGATCCAGGATTTCACCACCAAGATGGAATTACTTATCTAGAATGGGATTGATTGGATTTTGTCTTAGTTTGAGGCAATCACATGATCCCTGTTCCCAGGTCTTGAACTCTGGGTTACAGTCAGTCCTGTGGTCTCTAAAAATCAGACTCACGGGAAGTGACTTGACTACAGGAAGCAGACAACATAGGTCAAGCATGGTTCATTCCATGAAAAGCCTTTTTAAATCCCGGACAAGCCGGGGAACTGGTCAGGTTCCCCGAGAACATGGTGGGAGCTGGGATGGTTCTCAGGTGTGTGTCTAAGCCTCTCCCTGCAGGGACCCGTCCCACACAAGACCAAAAAAACATTTTCCATTATTTCTTTGGAATTGTCATTATGTTGATGGAATTGGCTCTTTTTGTGAAAAGAGCTGTTTTCTGTGAACTGCTAGAAGTGAGCAGAACCAAGAAAACCTTGTAAACGTCAAAGACCTGTGATCAATTCTGGTGGTGATTCAAGGCAATTCCAATAGACTTGTGAAGAGCCTTCTGTATCCAGAGAGAGCTCTAAGGGGACTGAAGGCGCATTATGGAGTATTTTCACCTTTTTGTTGTTTGCTTGGGTTGTTTTCTTTTGCTCCGATTTTTCACCCTTAGCACGATTAATGTGGAAATTTGTGTAGAAGACTTGCACGTGTTTAACCTAGATTGGATTATTTGCTGACTAGAGAAGATAGAGGGAAAAATTTAAATAAGCTTTTACAACAGTGAATGTTGAAAGCTCTTTGAAAAATATTTTAAGGGGCAGCTAGGTGGCGCAATGGATAGAGCACCAGCCTTGAAGTCAGGAGGATCTGGGTTCAAATATGATCTCAGACACTTAACCCTTCCTAGCTGTGGGACCCTAAGCAAGTCACTTAGCCCCCATTGTCTCAGCCAAAAAAAAAAAAAAAAAAAATTAAAAAGAGGAAAAGGAAAAGAGCTTTCACAGTTGATCATTGCAGAGTTGCTATTGCAAGGATCATGTTCTCCTGGTTCTGCTCACTTCACTTTATCAGTTCACGGAAGTTTTTCTAGCTTTTTTGAAATGAACCTGCTCATTTTTCATAGCACAGTCATATTCCACTACATTCAAATACAGCTTATTCAGCCATTCCCCAATTAATGGGGATCCCCTCATTTTGCAAGTCTAACACTACAAAAAGAGCTGCTATATTTGGGCACATGTGGGCCCTTTTCCCTTTTAGCATCTCTTTGGGATACAGAAATGGTATTGCTGGATCAAAGGGTACACAGAGTTTGCATTGACAGTCATATTCCACTACAGTCAAATACAGCTTGTTCAGCCATTCCCCAATTAATGGGGATCCCCTCATTTTGCAAGCCTTTCATCACAAAAAGAGCTGCTATATTTTGGCACATGTGGGTCCTTTTCCCTTTTAGCATCTCTTTGGGATACAGAAATGGTATTGCTGGATCAAATGGTACACAGAGTTTGCATTGGCTGGAAGTTCTTTCTATTAAGACCATTTAATGTTGAACTAAGATTAAGATATTGGATGTGCTGCATTTTCTTGGTTGCAAGGACACGAGGCTAGGAGCACCCTCTAGAGGGTATTGTTGGTATGGCAGCATTTCTATCAGCTCTCTTGACAATGGGATATCTGACTCTAAGAGCAGTGTTTTTTCATTGGTGAGGTGGCTCCTCTCTATCGTGGAGGTGGCCACCTCTGGGACTCACAATCCCTCACCTGGTCACCTCCACCCTCCGCTCAGACAGCATGGCTCAGGGGATAGAATATGAGCTACGGGGTGAGCCGAGGGCCATGATGGAAGAGCTGTGTGATCCTGAGTCTTCTGAATCTCTGTGTTATTTGTAAAATAGACTACGCAGGGCTTACATTAAGATCAAAGCTGCAGAGGAGGAAGCAATCCGCATTGGTGAAGGGAGTTTGTTTGCACACCTGGCTCCGGGGCTGTGGTAAAATGTGTCAACTGAGGTATGGATCAGTTGTGTTTGGTTCTTTGTGATTCTATTTGGAGTTTCTTGGTAAAAATACTGGAGTGGTTTACCACTTCCTTTCCCAGATAAGGAAACTGAGGGCTAGCTTGTCTTGCCCAGGGTCACACAGCTAATGTCTAAGGCTGGATTTGAACTTCTGATTTCCAGTGCTTTGCCCATTGTGGCACCTAGCTGCCCTGAATTTTGACCCTAAGCTTCATTTAAGCTAGGATAAAACTGGCAGCTTTCCAAGGTTGCTCTGATATTGATGGGGGGATGTTTTCAATGAATCTCTTAAATGATTGCACCAATCACATCTTCTCCCCCAAATAACAGATGTGCATGTGCATCTGAGCACATAAGTATGGAATAGATGACTCTACATATGTACATGGAAACACATTTGTGCACGTGCATCTCTATCTCCATGTGAATCTAGGAGGCCTCCTGGGGAAGTGGACTTGAAAAGCTAGGGCAGAGAAAGGGCTTGGACTACATGATAAGGTCCCTTTTAGCTCAAAAGGGCTTCTCTGCCCCCAAGCAAGTGAGACTTGGTGGCAGAGGAGGCTTAAATCTTCATGGCTAGAGAAAGTTCCTCATTAGGAGGAAATCGTAGGCTGTGAGAGATATACATCCATATCTGTACATATAAATGTATATATACCTGCATGCATTACATATCTATTTACATATAGACACGTATATTTTACATTTTCAAGTATCTTTGTACATGCACTTTTGACTAGAAATTAAAAATTTCACCATATCAGAAAATCAAACCTCAGACTGTCTAGTTGTGAGATTGCATCATTTTGTCTTGTTTTAAGTAATCAAGAAAACTTCAATCTTTCCATTTGTTCATTTGCTCCTATGAGTCCCAACCAAGCTGATTGCAAGGTAGCCTGTACTGGGGAGACTGGATTATATTTAAAGTAACATCTCAAGCAGAGAAATCACAGGGCTCGGGGGAAAGAAGCCATAGTTCTTTGGCCCTTTCCAAATTCTGGCTAAGATGGTCAGTGTCTCTTTCCTCATTACCTATTCTGTTTGGATGCTGTGTCCTCTTTGGTTAAACAAAACAAAACAAAACAAACCCAATTCCCTGCAGCTGAGGCACAGGGTCCCTAGTAGATGTGTATTTGAGTATCATAACCTGGCTTGTAGAATGCTCTCTATACTTGGCCACGGGACAGAAGTGGGAGAACCGTGGGATCTGCATCTGGGAAAGATTCTCTCAGACCTGAGTAGTCCACAGAAGACTGGATGGATTCCTCTACTAGACTTTAGCCTTTGAGGACCAAGTTCAGGATCTTAGACAAAACTGTAAAAGCCGGCGAGGTACAATGTTAGCCTTTCCATCCCATCGTCCTACTCGGGACCTTCATGCTGCCTGCCTCATGATGACCAGGACAATGCACGCATTCTCTTTCTCCAGATTCTCCCCTTTTAAAACCTAACTCCGGCAAAGGGTCGAAAATGGCCTTTGGGTATCTTTGGGTTCACTGATGGTGAAGCCCAGGGAAAGAAATACAGCTCCATCGGGGGTTTCAGCTGTCAACAACAGTTGTGGCAGTGGGAGGAGGCAAGCCTCTGCCTTCTGTAACTGCTGATTAAGCCAGACCTGAGAGACACCCTTATTCCTTTAAACTTCTTCAGCGACTAGATTCGAACCAAGCTTCCCTCAGAACTGGAGTAGAATGAGATGCTCAAGCGTTCTACCTGGCCAATCCTGTTTCATTCACTCAAACGTTCAGACCCAGTTTTCTTGACATACCAGAGCTTGGCTATATCGATTGAACAGGACTTGAAATTAGCTGGCCAACCTGGGGCAATTTCCATCCTATAGCTATACTATATTATAATAAAATATGAACTCAACTAAGATCTCTTCCTAATCCACCCCAGTGGGCCTGGATTTCTGAGATGTTCTATCACCTGGCTGACCCTGGGGACTGGAGAAGGGTGTAATGTTTGCTGTTTAGTCATTTGTGTGAGAGGAAATGAGGCCGTTTTCTGGGTTTCCTGTGATTTTGGGGAGAAGGGAAGGCAGTCGGGAGCTCTTTTGGACATGGACCAGGTTCTTGGCCCGCCTTTCCTGCTGCAGCCAGTACAGCATCTCCACTTTGTCCTTCTTCATCTTCTCGAGATAGCACCGCCCCTTGTAGGTCACCGAGTCCCCAAAGGTGATCTGGATATTGTGCAGGAGCTTGGCCAGCAAGGTCTCCCCTGCTTTAATCCTCTGATGTAAGCTGCTACGAATCTGGGACTCCTCTTTCAAGCGCCAAAGGTCATAATTGACCTTCAGGAAGAAGCGGTTGGGGTCAGAGGCTTCTCGCTCAAAGCGTTCCAGCTGTGCTAACAAGATCTCCCGCTCCTGGATGGGCTGCAAGGCCTTCTCCCAGGCACTCACCAGGGCGGGGAGCTGCCCCAACCGGGCATTGGTGCTGTACTTGATGGCCATGTCCAGCCGGTCTTTGTCCGGCACCTGCAGGATTGCCCAGATCCTCTCGAGTCTCCTCTGAAGTTGCTTCGCTTGCCTGTAGTCCCCTAGGGATTTGCTGCCCTCGGCTCCCAGGCCGTACTCTAGGACCGAGTTGGCATCCCACAAACCTGGCACAAACTCCCCGACGTCCTCCTCCTGCCCCAGCGGAGGCACAGGTGGGAGCCGTAGGGTGTCTTTGGCGGTGACAGGAGCCAGCACAGGTTCATCTTCTGGGTACATGTGGAAGATCACATGGAGAAAGTCACACTCCTGGGTGGCCAGGTACAAAAAGTAGTCGTCTGTGGTCAGGGTGGTTCTCCACCAGCGCAGCCAGGAAGACTTGTTTCTGAACCACCGCTTGGGTACCTTGGAACCCAGCAGCGGGGCAAACCTATCGTAGCCTAAAGAAGGTAATCTGTGCTTCCCGATGCCGTCCAGGGCAGGGTTGATGATTCGCATGTTGGGATCTGTGTTCAGGTAGCCTGACATCACATATTTGGTCCAGTCCCGGTCGGATGTGGCCTCCACAAGGGGCCCCCGGTCAAAGTGCAGGTAGTCGGCAGAGACACGGCTCAAAAGCTCGGTGTAGATCTCCTGGATTTTGGCCCCAGCAAAGAGGATGTGGTCCAGGTCTTCCACGGTTTTGTTGTCCAGTTCGTCAGACAGGTGGTTATAGAGAACGGGCTCCTCCTTCAAGTAGAAGCTGTCACGGAAGGCCCGATCTGATACTCTGGCCGCTGCGGCCTTCAGAATGATCTGATCCTTCCACCTCAGGGCCACGGTGACTGGCTGTGGGTGCTCAGTAGCTGGGAGTTTTTTGGTGGGCTTGAAGTCCCATTTTCCAGAGTCGTCTTCTTCCTGGAGAGTCTTTAGGATTCTCTGCAGCTCTTCCATTCGGAGGTAGCTGTTGGGGAGCCGGGTCAGGGCCCCGAGCAGAGGGGGGAGGGCCGAGCTCTGCAGGGGTTTCTTGGACCGCTCCATTATGAGGTTTTTGGTCATGTGCTTGAGGTCCTCATAAGGGGTGCCGATGAAGGCCTCTGTTCCGGTCTCCAGGCCGAGGATCAGCGGGGTTAGAGTTCGAACGGGAAAGGTACATATGCCCAGTTCGTCCGAAAGCCTCCGCCCTTCTCTCATGTCCGGCAAAGAGTAGCACTTCCTGGGGATGTGCAGCTGCAGGAAAGTCCCCATCTGCAGGCCTTCCTCCAGGGTCAGAGCCTCTGAGGGGCGAATCTTATGGGCAAAGGCCTCCTCGAACCTGGAGGTCCTGGGGGTCCGGGGGGGCAGCCAGCGCAGGTACTTCCTCTGGTCCAGGTCCGGGATCGAGCGCAGCCCCTTTAAGGCGTCGGGGCAGGGCCTCACCGAGAGGTAAGCGGGGCGGCTCAGGGACACCAAGTAGCTCATGTTGAGGGCGGAGCAGGGGATCTGGGAGAAGCCGGTGCTGTGTGGCCAGGGCAGCGGGCACAGGCGGGACGCCTGGAAGGTGCCGATGGTCTGCTGGGGAATGAGAGCCTGCTTGCGGAAGTCCTCGGGCTTGGCCGGCCCCATGTGGAAGGGCCGCAGGCCCTGCAGGTCGAGGAAGTCGTTCACCAGGCTGCGGTAGGCCTGGGGGCTGGTGAGGAAGCGGGAGCTGTCCACGGCCAGGTAGGCCGCCAGGCGGGTGAGCGTGGCCGACTCGGTGAGCACGGACTGGGACTGGGGCAGGGACAGCGTGATGAGCAGGTGCAGGTAGTGCACGAAGAGCTGCTCGGCCGCCAGCACCACGTGCGTCTCCACGCGCTGGCGCAGCTTCTGCTGGTCGCGCGGGCTCAGGCTGGGCTCGGGCGGCGGCATCTGCCAGCCGTAGCGCAGCTCCGACAGGATGACGTCTAGCAGCCACTGCCGGTGCTCCTGGGGCACTTCGTGCGTGACGCCCACGCGGGACAGCCGGTCCGACACCAGCATGCACAGAGAGCCCGGGGACAGCTGCTCCAGGAAGTAGGCGTCTCGCCCCACTCGCGGCTCTCTCTTCTCCTGCGAGGAGGGCAGCGGCTCGGGGGTCGTCGGGAGTTGTATCTCCTCCTCCGGGAACAGCGACAGCGGCCGCAAGAGCTGCTCGTACACCTTCTGGATCTCCGGGTCCGCCGTCCTGTCCATCGGCGGCTGCTTGCGCTTCCTCGGCTCCATCTCAGGTGGCTCAGTCCCCCTGGAGCCTCTCAGCTCACCCACCTGACGCTGTCGCCACCGCGGATCTGTTGGTGCCTCTAGGCGCCGGGACGCGTCGCTATGGAGACAACACCGGAAAAGGAAGGGGTCGAGCCCATGGGCTCTCGTCCCTGGCCAATGGCCGGGCGCGGCGGGGAGGATGGGCGCGAGAGGGCTGAACCTATGAGCCCGGAGGGGAAGACCGTGAGGTCCGGCCCCTTCTGGGCTCCTCTGACTGGTGAGTGGCTGGCCGCGCTCCCCAGGAGGAAGGGGGCGGAGCCTGCGGGTGCCCAGCCTATGCGAGGTCTTGAGGCCTGGCTTCCTTTCTGCGGCTCTGAGTGGCTAACTGAAGTCCTGGGGGCCGGGGGAAAAGCACGTGAGAGGGGCCAAAGGTCTCGAGGCTCCGCCCCTGCCGGACTGCTGGACTTCTGGCGTCTTTGGGAGAGTATCCCTGGCTCCGGGAGGTGGAAGATGGCTTCCGTGGCGGCGGCGGCGGCGGCCCCCGCACGGGTGGGAGACAGTAAGACAGCGTGCACGGTGAGCGGGCACACGACCCACGGGAGGGACGGCGGGCGGGCCGGTGGCACTGGCTGGGGAGCTCCGGAAAGCGGGGCTCCGGCTACGCAAGTAGGGGAGCGCCCCTCACTCTTGTCCCCGCCCCTGGCCAGCATGGCTCCACCCCTCCGCTCTCGGCCCCTTCGGCAAGTCCCGCCCCCTGGCCAGAGCCCCGCCCCCTGACACAACCTGCCTCCCACAGCTGGAGTTCGCGGTGCAAATGAGCTGCCAAAGCTGCGTGGACAGGGTGCAGGCGTCCCTGCGCGGCGTGGCAGGTGAGAGCGCGAGCCTTCCCTCCTCCTGCCTCTGAGCCTCCCTTTCCTCGGTCAGCCCCGGGGCTGAGGTCCGGGGGTCTTGTTTTTCTGGAGCTTCCGTTCCTCACCTTGACCTTTCTGCAGACCCGACGCTGCCCTCGCCGCCCGCCTTCGGACCGCGCCGCCCCTCTTTCATTGCGGGTCCGCCCGCGGGTGGTCCTGCCCCTCTCCAACAACCGCCCTTCTTGCTGAGCGCCCCCAGCCCCCTCCCCAATAGCACCTCCGGGTCTGTGCTTAGGCCCCCCCCATCTGCGGCTTCTCCCCCCCCCCAGATCTTTCAGGGCCCCCAGGCCCTTGGGGATTTCTGGCCCAAATGGGCATCCCCTCCTGTTTGCTCCCAGAATCCCCCGCTGCAAGCAGGCCTCTCTGCAGTCCAGCCTCCCTGTGGCTGGCAAGGCCATCTTGTTCTCTTACCAACCCTAACACCCCCTCACTGAAAGCTTTCTGCCAGCCCTAGGGCATTGACCTCCTTGCTGCTCCTCCCGCTCCCCACCTCCATACTTTTGCTCAGGCTCTTCCCCCTGCCAGGAGAGCCTTCCCTTCTCATTTCTGGCTCCTCCTTTCTGTGCCTTCTACAGCCACACTGTGTATTGGGGGGGGGCCTGTCTTGGAGCCCCGCCCCCGTGTTCCCTGAGTTCATACATTGCTCTTGTACCCAGGTCTGTGGATAAGAGGGCAGGACTGAGTCCAGTAGGTGCTTGGCCAAGTGCCAAGGCCTCAGGCTTGTGGCTCCCAGAGGTGAAGCTGGGAGGGCCTGACCTGGTCACGGAGGAGTGCAGGGAGGACGGGGGCAGCCCGGAGACCCCCAGTGGTGTCTGCATCTGGCCCGGAATCCTTCCCTTCCTATCTCGGGCAAACGCTCACCGGGAGGGGCCAAGCCTTGAGGCCCGTGCTGGTCCGGCCTGAGCTGCAGGCAGACAAAGCGCGTGGAAGGACAGCGGGGACCATCGTCCGGGCCTCGGGGGACCTCCCCGGGCGGCTTGCCGCGCTTCCAACTTCAAGCAGCCTCGGCCGGCTTTTCCCTCCCCTTTGGGCATTTTAAAAATTCTCACTTCGCTTGGGTCTGGACGTCACTATAACGTTTTTAATCCCTCCCAGTGACTGGTCAGTGGAATCGGATACTGCCTCAGAAAGCAGGCCGTAGCCCCCGTCCTCAGCTGGCCGGACGCTGCCCGGCGCCCCGCCGGGGTGAGCCCAGTCTGCCCGCGGGTCCGTGTGCCCCGGCTCGGGGCGCTGAGCTTCCCTAGGCTCGGCTGTGACCCCTTGGGGCACTCCTGAGCTCCGGGAGAGGCTGCTCTGGAGTCTGACGGGCCCCAGGCTGGGGCATCCGGCCTTCTTCCCTTCCTTGCATCTTCCTCCTTCCCCCTTGTTCTCGCAGGCATCCAGGGAATGGAGGTGCAGCTGGAGAATCAGAGCGTCCTCGTGACCACCACCCTGCCCAGCCAGGAGGTGCAGGATCTCCTGGAGAGTACAGGCTGCCAGGCAGTGCTCAAGGGCATGGGCAGCCACATGCTCCGTGAGAACCTGGGCTGAGGGCGGGGGAGGGCCGGGGAAAGGGGGCAGAAGTGGGTGGTAAGAGGGCAGACTCAGGGGCTGGGAAAGCGGCCTTGGAACCCGAAGGGAGCCTGGGACAAGGCCGGGAGAGCTTTCCTATCCAGCTTCTTGGCTTCTGGCACGGAAGAGATCTTCAGGTGCCAGAGTCGTTACATCCTGGAAGGCTCATCCTGGTTAGAAAAGGGACCCTCGGGTCAGGGGGGGCTGGGGAGCAGCCACGGCCATGATCCCAGAGCCAGCTGTGGCCATATCGGGTAGCCTGGGGCCAGCCGTGGCCATGGTGGGGGGTCGGTGTGGGCCGGGGAAGGCAGCTCACCCGTCTTACCTGCTCTTGCAGAGAACCTGGGGGCAGCCGTGGCCATGATAGGGCAGCCTGGGGCCATTCAGGGAGTCGTGCGTTTCTTACAAGTGTCCCCCAAATGCTGCCTCATCGAGGGGACGATCGATGGCCTAGAGCCTGGGCCCCACGGCCTCCACGTCCATCAGTATGGGGACTTGACCCAGAACTGTGCCAGGTGGGTAGGAGCCCTTGGTACTGCCTCGTATCCCCCTGTTTTCTAGGCACTCGTGCCAGTTAGCTCCCAAAGGAGGGCAGGACACAGAATCCCAAACTCTTACCCCCTTACGGAACCTCCTTGGCCCCCTCCTGCTGCTAGGTGACCTCCCAGATTTCGGGCCCAGCCCCCCTCCCAGACTGGTCCCGAGTGGGGCCCCCCACCAGGACTGCCCGTGGAGCACTCCTCAGGGCCCTTTCCTCATTCCCCTGCTGTCAGTGTCCTGCCTCTCCAGGCAGTCACCTTGGGTTCATTTGGGAACATATCCATTTATGAATAGGCTGCCTCTTTGGGTCCTACGCAGGGCCTGGTATCCCATAGGAGCTTAATAAATGCTTGTTGATGGCTTGCTATATGGGAGTGCTTATGAGCTGTAGAAGTTTTGTGGGGGAGGGGAGCAGGCCCTGCTTGCTGAGCTCCTCCAGGCCCATAAAATACTTTTGGCTTGTAGTTGTGGGGACCACTTCAACCCTGATGGGATGCCTCATGGCGGGCCCCAGGACGCCCAGCGGGTAAGTGTTGGCACCAGGAAGGGCTCGAATAAAGGTCTGATCTGGGGGGGGGTGCGGGGCTCCCAGGGGCTGCAGCAGTGGGTAGGAGGGTGGGGGCCCCAGGGAAGTCTGCCCTTCTGCCCTGGCTGCTCTGGCCCAGGGCCAGGGCGGCCTCCGCAGCTCTTGTGCCCTTCCCAGCACCGTGGAGATCTGGGAAACGTCTACGCTGGGCCCGACGGGAGAGCCACCTTCAGACTGGAGGATGAGCAGCTCCAGGTAAGGGACTGAGTGGGGGCTGTGGGAAGGCAAGGTAGGAAATATGTATTAACCATTTATTATAGTTCAGGCAGTGGGAAAGGTCAGGGACATTATAGTGGGGGTTGGTCCCTCCTCAGAGCTGCCTCCTCCACAGGTATGGGACATCATTGGCCGAAGCGTGGTCATCGATGCAGGCGAGGACGACCTGGGGCGGGGAGGGCACCCACTCTCCAAGGTCACAGGGAACTCTGGAGAAAGGTAAGGGCACTGCCTCCCCCCCTCAGGCGTGCTGGGACGGGGTCTTTTTCTGGACTTGCCCCCTGACCACATGGCATCTGGACTGTCCCATAGGCTCGCCTGCGGGATCATCGCTCGCTCCGCCGGCCTCTTCCAGAACCCCAAGCAGATCTGCTCCTGTGACGGCCTCACCCTCTGGGACGAGAGGGGCCGACCCATCGCCGGTGAGGGCCGAAAGAAGCCCCCGAAGACCCCCGCTCACCTTTGACCTGCTGCCACTGGGACGCCCCCGAAGGCTCGGTTGACCTCCCCCATCAAATCAAGTGGAATCAGAAAATCTCCCTCCTGTGGACCAGCCCCCGCCCCTTCCTGCCCCATGGCCAAGCTGCTCCTGTATCTCTTATAATTAAAGGTTTATTTTCCTAGCAGAAGTCAGTGCTGCGTCTTTGCACCTTGGGCAGGGTCTCGCTTCTTTCTCATCCCCCTTGGGACTGGCAGCCTCGGCTTCTAGGATGCCTTCATTTCTGAGCAGAGCCCCTTCTCTCTGCACTCCCCCTCCGCAGTGGGCACACTGCCATGTCCTCTAGCCAGGGAGCAGCTGGCTCCTTTCTGAAAAAGGTAAAAAGCCTTTTCCTGGACCTGGGTGGAACATCACGCCCTCCCCTCAGCACCCCAGGGCCCTGCTAACATGCAAGGGACCGTCCCATGCTCGAGACCAGCACTGTCCCTGCCCTCGCCTCTGCCCGACCCGACCCCTCTGCTGCCCGCATCCTCCTCACGTCACCCAGCCACCCCACTGGCTCCCAGCCTCTGCCTTAGCTGAACTCCCTGAAAAACTCACTCATTCTAATTGACCCGGGCTCCGAGTCCCTCGCTCGCTCTAAGCCACTGGTGTTCTTAATTGCCAAATATCATGGCTTCCCAGTCCTGTCCCAGCCTCTACGGCCCTGATCACCCCTGGCCGTGCTCTCTGGGTGCGCTCGCCTCCCAGCCTCCTTCCCCAGAGCTTGGTCTCCAGCCTCCTTGGTCTCATCAGCTCCTGTGGCTCCAAAGCAGATGGTCTCCTGAGCTTTAAAGGCAGCCCTCATCTCTGCCGGCCTTCAGCCTCTAATCACAAACCTCAAACATTTATCGTCCCCACCATCCCTGCTCAGATTTCCTGAGTTTTGTTGAGGGAGCCGCCATCCCTCCCAGGGTCACCCTCGGCTCCCTACAATCTGATGTCATCTTCCCAGGGCCAGGCCATTTCCGCTGTGCGCCCCTTTCTCCCACCCCATCACCTCAAGGTTAGGTCCCCGTGCTCCCTGTTCCGGAGCCCTTCAGTCAGGACGATGACCTCCCTTAGGTCACATGTGACTGACCGACCAATGTCCGCTTATCCCATGTTCTTCCTGCTCTCGCAGAGTGTCCCTCATAATACAGTAGTCATCCCTTCCATATCTGGGATAGAGGGGATATCTGGACAACCGGGCAGGTTTTTTGGCCTTCCCTTTGTCCCACAGAAAAAAATTGTCTACATTTATGGTACTAGAAAATAATTGATATTATATAATAATATCCTTACGTTTGGGGCATTTCTGAGTTTTTAAACTTTCTGTGTCATCTACAGTTTTCACAAAACTCCCCCCCCCCCATTCTCATTTAATTTTTTAGTCCAACCTGCAATCTATTGATGGAGGTGTAGAAAGTTGCAGTGTGGATAACTATGCAAAAAAAGAGAAATTGCACAAAACTGAGTAACAGAAAACAAAGCCTGACAGTAAACATCCTGCACCCGTGGGCCCCTTTCTAGTCATTTATCATGTCTCAAAGCACACTAATAGTCCATTGTTCACGTGCCACAGTTTCCAGAGCCTCTCTAACTATTGTCATTTCCCCTTTGGGGCATCTTTTCCAATAAATTACTTTTCTCCCTTTGAGAACTATCTGTTTACATCCCTTGCATTTATCTCATTTGATTTCTGAACCAGTTCTCTCCATATTTTGGATATTATACAATTATCAAGAAAGTTGCTCCAAAGATATTTCCTCCCCCAGTTAACTTTGCCTTCTGAGTGAACTCGGAGGGCAGAAGGAGACATTTTTTCCTGTTTTTTTTTCCTCATTTTTTTTTTTAATGGCTAATGCAGAAATTTGTTTTGCATGATTATACTTATTTGCAATGGGATCGTTCTTCCCTGCCTTCTCAGTGGGTGCAGAGGGAGAGATTGTGGAACTGAAAATAAAAATTAAATAGAATTTAATGCTTTATAGAATACAATTCTTCCTCTGCTCGTAGACGTGAAAGGTTTCGCTTGCCCCTTATGTTTATTTCTCAGCCAATCATCCCTCTGAAAATTACTGGGGTACATGGTGAGAGATGATAACATGGGCTTGATTTCCTCCAGATTTGCTTTCTAGTTTTCCCAGCAGTTTCATTTGTTTTTTAATCAAATTTGGGGCTTCTTCCTTTGGAGCGGGCCTGTGTTTCCCTCTAGCTTTACAAACCAAGATCCCTTTGTGGTCACTGCTCCCCTATTCGTGTTATCTCCGGTTTCACATGCAAGTTCCTCATTTTGGAATTATTCAAGTAAAGAGGCTTTTAAAAAAACCTTTTCACACAAAGTCTCCCTTATTTAGGAATATATTGAAGACCATCGACCCCAGGAGACCACTGATGGGAAGAAAGGCTCTTCATAGGCCAAAACATTCACAGGAACACCTTTCTCTGGCAACAAAAACATCAGAAAAAAACCTCTGTTAGGGGCTGACTGTGCAGTTCCCCTGGAAGGACGTGAGACCCAGAGCAAATGAGGGTCACGGGTCATTCCTGGGAACTGCACAGTCAGCCCCCAACAAACCTGGAGGCTCATGGACTGGGAGATGGCTAAAGCAGTTGGGGCACATGGATGGGATGGAGTGTGACTGCTGTGAGATACAACCCAGAGGAATCCAGATAAGGATGGAAGGATACGGAGGGCTAGAAGCAGTAGTTTCTGCCAATGGTTGCAATCTCTCCTCCCTCCCTCCCCCAGAAGACAGCACAAAGCTTCTATTCTGGGTAACTGGGAAGGTCTTCCTTTGGATTTACCCAATTGAGAGAAAGAGAAACCTCCCTTGCTCTCCTTCCTTACTTGATGAAACTTTTCAACTATTCAGTACTATGCATGCAAATTAAAACAACTATTTTTGCAATCAATTTAAAAGTCAGCTCCCTTGTATGTCATTTTTTTTTTTTGTTTTGTTTTGTTTTTTTGTTTGTTTGTTTTGTTTTTTACTGAAGTACTTGGGGTTAAATGACTTCCCCAGGGTCACACAGCCAGGATGTGTCTGAGATCAGATTTGAACTCAGGTCCTCCAAGCATAATGCTCTATCCACAATTTGGGTATTTATAATAGAATGACTTAGTTGTTCAAAATTTTCTTAAAACAATATTGCTGGAACCAGGAGATCATTATACACTTCAACGATACAGTATGAGGATGTATTCTGATGGAAGTGTATATCTCTGAGAAAGAGAAGATCTAATTCAGTTCCAATTGATCAATGATGGACAGAATCAGCTACACCCAGAGAAGGAACACTGGGAAATGAGTGTAAACTGTTTGCATTTTTTGTTTTTCTTCCCAGGTTATTTTTACCTTCTGAATCCAATTCTTCCTATGCAACAAAAAAATTCCATTCTGCACACATATATTGTATCTAGGATATACTATAACACATTTAACATGTATGGGACTTCCTGCCATCTAGGGAAGGGGGTGGAGGGAAGGAAGGGAAAATCGGAACAGAAGTGAATGCAAGGGATAATGTAAAAAATTACCCATGCATATGTACTGCCAATAAAAAGTTGTATTAAAAAAAAAAGAAAATTAACAAAAAAATAAAACAAAACAATATTGCTGTTACCATATACAATGTTCTCTTGGTTCTGCTCATTTCACTTCATTATTTTGTGAAGATCTCTACATGCTTTTCTAAAATCATCATTTTTCTAGAGCAGAGTAATATTCCATCATGAACTTATACCACAAGCCCTTGTTTAGCCATTCCCCAATTTACAAATACCTGCAATTTCCAATTCTTTGCTTGCATACAGAGAGCTGCTATAAATATTTTAGGACATGTAGGTTCTTTTCTATTTTCCCTAACTATCTCTAGAAACCTACCTGATAGTTGTGTTGTTGTATCAAAGGCAGTTTAATAACTCTTTGGACATAATTCCAAATGTCTCTCCAGCATGGTAGGATAAGCTCACAAATCCACCAGCACTGAATTAAAGTCCCAATTTTTCCACATCCTTGCTAAGATTTGTCACTTTTCCCCTTCTATCATTACAGTTAATCTGGTAGATATAAATTGATATGATAAATAGTGAATTCTTCCCTCAAAAGCTGCTGTTGTTAGGTTTATTGCACACTAGCTATTTTGTTTATTGGTTTCTGTACCTTATTTATATAGCACTTCAAAGTTTGCAAAATGCTTTACCAATATTAGCCAATCTTCACAACAATCCTGGGAAGTAAATACAATTATCTCCATTTTACAGATGAAGAAATTGAGACTGGAGAAATTTTTAAGCTACTTGCTCTGGGACACACAGTTACTATGAGTCTAAGTCTGGATTTGAATTCAAGTTTTCCTGACTCCAGATTCCAGCACTATTTTTATTTAATCCCTTCCCTTGATCTACCTCTCCATTTTGTTTAACTAGCACCACATTATTTTAATGATTACTCCTTCATCATACAATTTGTTAACTGCTCCTAATAGAAGCCCTTCCAATTTTTTTCATAATTTTTTCTCCTTCATGTGACTATTTTTTAAGTTTCCTAAAACATCCCCTTGGTACTTTGGTACTTGATTGTTTTAGCATTGAATAAGCACCTTAAATAATATTGTCATTTTAATTATAGTGGCTTGATCTACTTAGAACAATTCATGCTTCTCAGTTATTTGTTTTTATTGCTACCAAAAAATGTTTTGTAGTCAGATTCAGATTATCCCTTGAGTGAATCTTGGTAGATACATGCTAAAATATTTTATAGTGTCTGTGGGCATTTTTAGTGGGTTTTCTTTTTCTAGCTCTTCCTGATGAGTTTTGTTGGTTATATGCAGGAATAGTGATGATTTGTATGGATTTATTTTATATCCTACAACTTTGCTGAAATGCTTTCAATGAATTTTGGCTTAACTTTCTAGGGTATTTGAGCATATTACCTGGGCCATTTGCAAAAAGGGGTAATTGTGTTTACTTGTGATTATTCCACTTTCATGGGGACAAGTCCTCAGAAAGCATGCCCCAAGATTCTGACCTTTCCATTGGGCTACTTGTGTTTTAAATTTGTCTTAAGATAATCAAGCTCTTCCAACAGAGCAGTAATGAACTGAACCAGTTACACCCAGTGAAAGAACTCTGGGAGATGACTATGAACCACCACACTGAATTTCCAATCCCTCTAATTGTGTCTGCCTGCATTTTGGATTTCCTTCACAGGCTAATTGTACATTATTTCAAAGTCCAATTCTTTTTGTACAGGAAAATAACTATGGACATGTATACATATATTGTATTTAATTTATATTTTAACATATGTAACATGTATTGGTCAACCTGCCATCTAGGGGAAGGGGTGGGGAGAAGGAGGAGAAAACTGGAACAAAAGGTTTGGCAATTGTCAATGCTAGAAAATTTCTCATGCATATATCTTGTAAATAAAAAGCTATAATAAATTTTTAAAAAACATAATCAAGCTCTGTAGTCACAGAAGGTAACCCAGGAAAATATTAGTCTACAGAAATGGATGAGTTTTTGCAGCAGTGGGTAGCAAAGGATCCTTGAAAGTTGTGGAGTTTTGTTTTCTTTTGCCATAGCATCTTGGAAATATTCTTGGAAAGAACTGTTAACAGCAGGGGTCACTGTGGAGCAAAGTTCTCTGGGAATTTTTTTTTTTTTTTTTTTTACTCTTTTCTCCCAGCAGGAAAGGGTGAGGGTAAAATCCCAGACTCTGCTTAAAACAATAGCTACTTCTTTAGCTTAGAGGCACATTGATCCCATCCGCTTAAAAGTCCCTTCCTTTCCTCTCCCCTTCCTTCCCCTTCTTCCTCTTTTCCCCTCCCCTTTCCCCTTCCTCCTTTCCTCTCCTTTCTCCTCTGCAAAAATCATCATTGTCCAGCAAGCTCTGGAACTTCTAGCTGGAGAAACCCAACTATTTGCTCACATTTTGAGGATTTCCAGCCAGGCCCTGGCATCCTGCCCCCAGTTCACAGGCAGAGAGCTCTCATTCAGCACAGAAATGAACTCCCAGCTGTAAGCAGGCTTGATGAGCAGAACAGACAGGAGGAGCAGCAGGTGCGGGGAGAACAAGAGGGAGAAGGAGAACCTGAAGTTCTTCGCTGTTTGCTGGGGGCTCTGGGAGATCAGGATAGTCAGCCATGGAGCTGTCCATGCAGCTGCCCCACCCCGAGCCCTCAGTGCGGTAGCAGAACTATAGAAGGAGAGGGGGTCTAGAGGAGCCAGAAGAGCAGTGGGCCATTCTGCCCCTTTGGGCCTGGACGTCCCATTTGGGATGCAGGAGAAAAAAGTGCGATGGATGGATGGAGAAACAGGAGATGCTACTGTGGCTTGGTACTGACTTGGGCCCTGGGCTTTTCCTGCTTGAATGGGGGAATTCAGGTTATTCTACCCATGCTGTCCTTCTAAAACAGCTTTCTGCAACTAAAATAGGGCCACAGGAAGGAAGGAGCAGCAAGCAGACAAGAAGAATGGAGTTGTCCTTGGGAAGGGATCTCAAACAAAATCAAGTGAGGTCTGTGGCCAGACAAATCCCATTTCCTTTTTGGAAAAGGAGCTCAAGAAAGTCAGAGAAAATGAGTGTGCTCAAGGGTTCACATATTTAATAGTCATATTGGGAAGTGGTTTTCAGAAACTGACCATGTAGGAGTTTAAATGTATTTTTATATTTGAAATGTAAATACCTTCTTTAATTTAAAAAACCCCATACTCGATGAATCATTTAACACTCAAAAGCAATAAAAGAATTTGGAGTCTTAAAAATTAACTATGTGGCTAGAAACTTAATGGATGCCCATCAATTAGAGAATGGTTGGGTAAATTATGGTATATGAATATGATGGAATATTATTGTTCTGTAAGAAATGACAGTAGGATGAATACAGAGAGGCCTGGAGAGACTGACAGGAACTGATGCTGAGGGAAGTGAGCAGAACCAGGAGATCATTATACACTTCAACAACAAGACTGTATGAGGATGTATTCTTATGGAAGTGGATATCTTCAACAGAGAGATCTAATCCAGTTCTAATTGATCCATGATGGACAAAATCAGCTACACCCAGAGAAGGAACACTGGGAAATGAGTGTAAGCTGTTTGCATTTTTTGTTTTTCTTCTCAGGTTATTTTTACCTTCTGAATCCAATTTTTCCTTTGCAACAACAAAAAACAACAACAAAATTCGGTTCTGCATATATATATTGTATCTAGGATATACTATAACATATTTAATATGTATGGGACTGCCTGCCATCTAGGGGAGGGGGTGGAGGGAAGGAGGGGAAAAATTCGGAACAGAAGGGAGTACAAGGGATAATGCTGTAAAAAATTACCTATGCATATGTACTGTCAAAAATGTTATAATTATAAAATTAATTAAAAAATAAAAAATTAACTATGATTATGTTATATATTATATGATATAATTATGGGAATCCGATTATAAACTAGGTTCTTCTTGTTCCTTGTTTCCATAGCACTCTCTGCCCATCTCATCCTCTTTTCCTTTTGCCTTCAATCTTTCCTAACATAAAAGGATTTTCCAATAAATTCCATCTTGTCATTATGTGACCAAAATAATTAAAATTTAGCTTCAGGATTTATTCTTTGAGTGAATAATGAGTTCATTTCTTTAAATCTCATTTATTTATTTGTTTGTTTGTTTTGAGACAATGGGGTTAAGTGACTTGGCCAGGTTCACACAAATCATTAAAATTTAGCTTCAGGATTTATTCTTTGAGTGAATAATGAGTTCATTTCTTCTTTAAGTCTCATTTATTTATTTGTTTGTTTTTCTCAGGCAATTGGGGTTAAGTGACATGGCCTGGTTCACAAGTTAGGAAGTGTTAAGTGTCTGAAACCAGAATTGAACTCAGCTCTTCCTGACTTCAGGGCCTGTACTCTATCCACTGTGCCACCTAGCTGCCCAATCTCTTTAAGTCTTGATTAATTTAATCTCCCTACTATCCAAGGGACTTTCAAAATTCTTCTTAAGTACCACAGTTAGCAAATTTAATTTTACTTATAGCCCAACTCTCCCAGCCATATATTTCTCTGGAAAAAAAAAAAAAAAACAACACACTTTTGACTTTATGGACCTTTGTCAGCAAAGTGATGTGTCTGCTGGCCAGATTGGCCACAGTTTTCCTTCCAAGGAGAAGCATCTTTTAATTTTAGGGCTGTAGTCACCATCTGTCTGGATCTTTGGATCCCAAGAATAAAAAAATCTGACACTGCTTCCATTTCTTCTACCTTTATTTGCCAGAAAGTGATGGGAGCAGGTACCAAGATATTAGTATTTTCTAAGATTAGTTTCAAGCCAGTTTTTCTCCTCTGCTCTTTCTTTTTTATTTTAAAAATTTTTTATTAAAGCCTTTTATTTTAAGTAGATATGCATAGAAAGACTTACATGAACTGACACTGAGTGAAATGAGCAGGACCAGGAAATTGTTATATACTTCAGCAACAAAACTATGTGATGCTCAATTCTGATGGATCTTCCACAATGAGATGAACCAAATCAGTTCCAATAGAGCAATAATAAACTGAACCAGCTGCACCCAGCGAGAGAACTCTGGGAAATGACTATGAACCTCTACATAGAATTCCCAATCCCTCTATTTTTGTAAACCTGCATTTTTTATTTCCTTCACAGGTTAATTGTACACTATTTCAAAGTCAGATTTTTCTTGTGCAGCAAAATAACTGTATGGACATGTATACATATATTGTATTTAACATATATTTTAACATATTTAACATGTATTGGTCAACCTGCCATCTGGGGGAGGAGGTGGGGGGAAGGAGGGGAAAAGTTGGAACAAAAGGTTTTGCAACTGTCAATGCTGAAAAATTATCCATGCACATATCTTGTAAATAAAAAGCTAAAATAAAAAAGAATGAATGCATAGATAGTTTTCAACATTCATCTTTGCAAAACCTTGTGTTCCAATTTTTTTCTCCCTCCCTTCCCCCACTCTCTCCCCTAAATGATAAGTAATCCAATACATGTTAAATACATGCCGTTCACATTTAACATGCTGCACAAAATAAATCAGACCAAAAAGGGAAAAAATGAGAAAGAAAACAAAATGCAAGCAAACAACAACAGAAAGAGTGAGGATGCTGTGTTGTGATCCACGCTCAGTCCCCACAGAACTCTCTTTGGGTGCAGATGGCTCTCTGCATCACGAGGCCATTGGAACTGGCCAGAGAAACTTTGCTGTTGAAAAGGGCCACGTCCATAAGATCTTTTTGTTGCTGTGTACAATGTTCTCTTGGTTCTACTTACTTCATTTAGCTTCAGTTCATGTCTCTCCAGACTCTCTGAAATCTCCTGCTGATCTTTTTTTTTAAATTTAATTATAGTTTTTATTTACCAGATATATGCATGGGTTATTTTACAGCATTGACAATTGCCAAATCTTTTGTTCCAACTCCCCCCCCCCAAGATGGCAGGTTGACCAATACGTGTTAAATATGTTAAAGTATAAATTGAATACAATATATGTATACATGTCCAAACATGTGATTTGCTGCACAAAAAGAATCGGACTTTGAAATAGCATACAATTAGCCTGTGAAGGAAATCCAAAATGCAGGCGGACAAAATTAGAGGGACTGGGAATTCTATGGAGTGGTTCATAGTCATCTCCCAGAGTTCTTTCGCTGGGTGTAGCTGGTTCAGTTCATTACTGCTCTATTGGAGCTGATTTGGTTTATCTCATTGTTGAAGAGGGCCTCATTCATCAGAATCAATCCTTATATAATGTTGTTGATGTATATAATTGATCTCTTGCTCTGCTGATCATTTCTTAGAGAACAATAATATTCTAAAACATTCATATGCTGTAACTTATTCAGCCACTCTTCAATAAATGGGTGGTTTCTAATTTTTTGCCACCACAAGAAGGGCTGCCACAAACATTTTTGCACACGTCGGTCCCTTTCCCTCCTTTTAGGTCTCTTGGGGACACAGGCCCAGTAGAGACATTGCTGGATCAAACGAATGCACAGTTTGATGGCCCTTTGGCACAATTCTGCTTTCCAGAATCTGTTCACAACTCCACCAGTGTAATGGGACAGAACTCTGAAACAAGGATTCTTACAAGATGTTAACTCAGAGGAATTGATGAGACAATGGTTATCGTTTAGCATGCTGCTTAACAGTTCTCTAGTTCAGCACATGTGCTTAGTCCTTACTATAGTTCCACAAGATTCCCACCTATGAAGATGTAACTATAATAGACCATATAAGTTGGGACAAACTTAGCCAGAGACATTCTATCTCCCACTTTTGCGGGGGCTGGAAGCTGGAGCACAAGCCCTCGGACTCAGAGAGACATTCCATCTTTGATCAGCCTCCTGGTGGCTCTCCTTCATTTCTCCACTGAATCTAAGTCTTGTCTGAAGGCCCTCCGGAAAGCTAGCCAGGCCCCAAGTGAAGGAAACAATAAACAATTTGAACTTTATCCCTGGCTATTCTCCGAGTGATTACTCAGCTGAAACGAAGGCTGGTCCAGAGACCTCCAGAAAACCAAGCAGAACACCACACACCAACACCGCATTAGCGTCCCTGTTTTCCCATATTCCCTCCAATATTCATCATTACCTTTTCCTGTCCTCTTAACCAGGTGTGTACTCTCCTCTTTCACCCTCATCAAAAGGCTTCTGAATTCTTCTTCCCTTTCTACATTAGAGAGGTATCCTCTGCATATCTGAGACAGTTGACATTTCTCCCGGCTTTGTGATTCATCCAGCCTGGCATTGCACATGCTGTACTCTGCATATAAGCTAAATACATAAGGTGATGATACACAGCCTTGTTGTGCTCCCTTTTCCAGCTTTAAACCAATCAGTTCTTCTATGTTCAGTTCTCACTTTCATGCAGGTTCCTCAAGAGACGATCTGGTCCTCCCATGTCTTTGAGGGCTTGCCACATTTTGCTGTGATCCACACAATCAAAGGCTTTATTTAGTGTAGTCAGTGAAGCAGAAGTAGATCTTTTTCTGGAGCTCTCTTGCTTTCTCCATCATCCAGTGAATGTTGGCAGTTTGCTTTCTTGTTTCTCCGTCTCTTCAGAACCCAAGCCTGCTCTTCTAGTAATCCTTGGGTCTAGCTTGTGGTATCCTAAGGGTAAGCTTGCAGATGTGTGAGGGGAGCGAAGGTGATTGGTTCTTTGGACATTCGGCAGAGTTGCCCTTCTTTAGGATTCGGCTGTGAACAGATCTCTTCCGATCTAGTGGCCACTGGTGACTTTTCCAAATTTGCTGGGATATTGAGTGCAGCTCTGTAGCAATCATCTTTTAGAATTCTAAATAGTTTGGCTGGAATTCTGTCACCTCCCTTCGCCTTTTTGTTAGCCCTGCTTCCTAAGGCCCCCTCCACTTCTCCAGATCAGTGATCATACCATCGTTATCAGTGATGGTGGAAAGATCTTTCTCGTAGAGTTATTTTGTATATACTTGCTGTCTCTTTTGCCTCTATTAAATCTTTACCCTTTTTGTCTTTTCCTTATCATGTCCATTTTTGCACAAAACTTTCTCTTGTTATCTCTAATTTACTTGAAGAGATCTCTTGTCTTTTGGAATTCTAATATTTTCTTCTATTTCTTTGTATTGCTCATTTAAGAAAACCTTTATCTGTCCTTGTTATTCCCTGGAATTCTGCATTCTGTCAGAAAATCTTTCCCTTTCCTTTTTTCCTCAGGTCTTTGTAAAACCATTCTTGGCTCCTTTTTCCCCCCTCTGGAATAATTTTTGTTGCTATCTCTTGTCCAATGTTGTGAGCCTCTGTCCATAGTTCTTCGGGGACTCTATCTAAAAGACGTAATGCCTTGAATCTATTCATCACCTCCATTTTATATTTATAAAGGAAGCTATTTAGATCACACTTATATGGTCTGGTGGTTTCTTCAATTTAGGTCTGAATTTTGCAATAAGAAGCTCATGAATGGAACCACCCTGAGTGCCAGATCTTATTTTAATTGATTGTCTAGAGCTTCTCCACCTTTTAGTCAATCTGATTTCTATATTGACTATCTGGTGATGTCCATGTGAACAATCACATATTGGGTTGTTGAAAAGAAAGTGTTTGCTTTGACCAGTGAGTTATTTGAACAAAATTCTATTCGTCCTGTTTTATTTTGTACTCCACTGCCAAACGTGTCTGTTTTTGATTTCCTACTTTAGCACTTATTAGTACTAGAGCTCCTTGTCATTGTCCTCCATTCTTTCCCAGACCATATTGGGTACCTTCCAACCTGAGAGACTCATCTCCCAGTGTTCTCTTGCCTACTTTTGCACTGTCCATTGGCTTTTCTTGGAAGGTGTACTAGAGCGGTTTGTTACTTCCTTCTCTAATGGATCCTTTTTGTCGGAACTCTCCACTATGAGCTGTCCATCTTGGTTGGGTTACCCTAAATGGGACGGCTCACAGTTTACGCAAGCCCTTTCACCACTCCCTGAAAGCAGTATGTGTGATAATGGTAACTCTTGGAGGATAGTGTGGCCCAAAAGGGGAACACTGCTTACATGTAGTAAGCAAAGAGTACTTGCCCATTTCTTCTTTGAGGGGCCCTTAACCTTATTCTTGTCTCCCTGTTTTCTCCTCATTACTTCACTCCTGTTGCCCGCTAAGCTACGCCTCCAAGCACCAATCGGCCAGGGTTTGCTTCCTTCCTCCATTCTTGTCCTGGGGAGCAGAATCACATTAAATAAAATCACAGATGATAGTACTCTGCAGGTTATTTTCCTAAGAAATCTTTTGAACTGAAAGAATGGTTATTTCGATTGGGAATGGAAGGGATTTTTCTGGGAAAGGCAAACCTAGCAGAACTGGGGAAGGGTGTCTAGATACGTGAAGGCGGTAGGTTCCTGTCAAGTAAGAGATATATGTGAGAAAGTGACAAAGAGGGAAGGGAGAGGGGCCAAAGACAAAGTTGGCCAGTGGCTGAGTGGGGATAACTACTGATCTGCCCTGGGCCACTGTAGGTCACCTAGCTGGTGATGTTATGCTATATCTGGTGTGGGTGAGAGCCCACGTTAAAGACCCAGATCCACGGACCCCACAAACAGCATCTCAGTTCTTTGTTCCCTGTGCTGGTCTAACCAGCCTTGTGCCTGTGATCCATGGCTGATCTGAAAACCTCATTGGAGGAAATGATGGATGGATGGATTGATGGATGTTTGGATGATCCAGTGGAGGATGAGGATGATGATAAGGGCAATAACAACAATGGCAATCCCAGAATGGAGTCACTCCCTTTTAAATACCCACAAAGTCATCAGTTTGTCCTGCTTGTTGGTCAAGGAGGGCACTCTGTCTTGCCCAAAGAAGAATGGATCCTTCACACAAATTCCTGTGCTTTCCTAGAAATTGGAGAGTTTTCTACAAGCTTCCAGAGATGGCCCCTAAAAGGTCAAGAGCCAATTCATCGGCACTCCCCTTCTTATATATCTCTAATGCTTTGCACATAGGAAATACTTCACCAGGGACAATCGGGTGACTAATGCAGAAGTATGGTTTGCATGACTTCAGATGTAAAATGGATATCATATTTCTTGCCTTTTCAATGTGTGTGGGAAGAGCAGGAAGAAGGAAGAGAAGTTGGAATTGAAAATAAAAATAAAATTAAAAATAAACAAGCAAAAGAATTCCGCCCTTCAAATGATTGCTGAATTGAGGTACTCAGTCTTTGTGTCAAATGAGGAAGAAGGGCACTGAAGGAAATAAACCTGGGGAGAGGGAGGCTGCCTAGAGGTAACCTTTGCTGAGCGTTTATTGTTGTTTTTTAATCAAGGTTATTACAAAGTTTTTTATATAACTTTATATTTCTCCCCCAATTACATGTTAAAACAATTTTTAAAAAAAGTTTTAAGTTCCAAATTCTATCCCTCTTTCTCTCCCTTTTCTCCTTCTGAGAAAGTAAGCAATAACATATGGGTTAATTTATTTTATCAGTCATTTTGTATAAGAAGACATAAATAGAAAAAAGAAGGCAAGTGATAGAGAGGGTATTTCAATCTGTATTTAGATAGTACCTTTCTTTCCCTGGAAGTGGTTAGTATACTTTATCATTTGTCCTTTGGGATTGTCTTGGATCATTGTATTTCTGAGATAGCTAAATCATTCACAGTTTTTCGTTAAACAATATTGCTGTTGTTATGTACAATGTTCTCCTGGTTCTGTTCACTTAGACTTGCATCAGTTCAGGTGAATCTTTTCAAATTTTTCTGAAATCATCCTGCTTGTCATATATCACAGTAATATTCCATTACAAACACATACCACAGCTTGTTTAACCATTCTCCAATTAATGGGCATCCCTTGGATTTCCATTTCTTATACATCACAAAAATAACTGCTATATTTTTGTCCCCTCCTTTTTGTATGTCTTTGAGATATAAATCTACAGTGGTATTGCTGGATATGCACAGTTTTATAATCCCTATGTCTCCAATCTGCTGTTCAGGACCTTTGGATCAGTTCACAACTCCACCAACGATGTATTAATGTTCCAGTTTTCCCACATTTCCTCAAACATTTATCATTTTCCTTTTTTTAAAAAAACACATTAGCCAATCTGATAGAAACGAGGTGGTATTGTGCAGTCTCTAATCAACAGTGAATTAGAACATTTTTCATAGCTTTGATTTTTTTGTCTAATAATTACTTGTTCATATCCTTTGGCCATTTATCAATTGGCAAATAACTTGTATTTTTATAAATTTGACTCAGTTCTCTCTATATTTGAGAAATGAGGCCTTTCTCAGAGATACTTGTTGCAATTTTTTCCAGTTTTCATTCCATTGATTTTATTTGCAAAAATGTTTTCATCTTATATAATCAAAATTATCTTTTAAAAGCACTGAAGAGATAAGTTCCAACCTATCAAAGAAGGGAAGAAATTGAACAACTTAATAGGCAAGATTAGGGGAAAGAAAAGGGAACAAATTTTTTTTTTTCATTTTAAATATATTTTTATTTTGTTAAATTATTTTGTTAAATATGTATTTTGTTAAAGAGTTATTTTGTTTTATTTTGCACTCATTTGTAAAAATTGTGAGTTCTAAATTCTCTTTCTTGCTTGTCCCTTAACAAGGAAAAAGCAATAGGATATTGATTATATATGTGAAGGCATGCAAAACTTATTTCCATATTGGCAGGAAGAGCATTTAGTAAGCACCTACTATGTGCTATACATTGTGCTGAGTATTTCTTACAATCTCATTTGATCCTTGTTTGTCCTTTATTCTTTGCTATCTTCATTCACTCTGAGCAGTCAGGTCCCAAGTAATGACCAGATGGGGCCTGCCTTGGTATCTCGGCCCATCGAAGGGAGCCCAGTGATTTGGGTTTAAGACACAGTCCTTAAGAAATCTAGCTTGTAACTCCAAGATATCTTGCAGATCAAAATTGTCATTCCTTCAGGCAGAGTACCTGCAGACAAAGCTCTGATAGCAACTAGGTGGCCCAGTGGCTAGAACAGGCCCCGGAGTCACAAGGACCTGAGTTCAGATGTGATCACAGACACTAGCTGTGTGCTCCTGAAAAAGTCACTTAACCCTGATTGCCTCAAAAAAAAAAAAAAAAAAAAGATAAGTTGATTGTTACAGCAATCCTGGGAGAAAACAGAGAAGGTTGCACTTTCTTAGGGTCACATGGCTGTAAGTGTCTAACTTTGAACCCAGAACATCCCACTGCAGGCCTAGTGCTCTGCTCACTTTGGTGCCCCCTCACCGCAGGATGCCCAGGGTCCCGGGATACGGTTTTGCAAGTGATTTTGCTCAGCAGAGGGCAGCTTCCTGGCTGACTGAGCATTATGGGAAAAGCAAGAACCTGTTGTGATTATTGTTGATCATGACCTCCCCCAAGCCAATCTCCCCCCCCCCCCCCTTTTTGGCTGTTATGTAAGATTCCTTGACCACAGAGAACTTGGCCAAGAGATCCTGTGATTATCAGGATCAAAGCAGCCAGAAAAAGGCGGTGCATCTGCTCACAGTCAGTGAGTCAGTCAATAAACATGGGTTAAGTACCGAGGACATGCCAGGCCGCTCTGGAGAAAGTCCTTGGCAGAGCCCGGTGGAAGGGGTCCTCCCCCAGACATCCTGCGTGGTGGGTGACCACAGGACGGTGCTCACAAGGCCGCAGGTCCTCCATGGGAAGATCCACAGACTGATCTCACAGTCCACAAAGGAATGCCGAGTGCATGAACGAGGGGGGGGGTCTCCCCTGGTGGCTTGTCAGCCCGGCTGTCTTGCAAACAGTGGATGGGACCAAGAATTGAGGAGAAACACTTGGGAATTAGGGGCTGCTCCCAGCCTGCCCATGTGTGGACATACTGATATCCAGGGAAGGAATGCCTGCAGCACATCGTCTGGATTCAGGTCAGTTCAACAGCCACTTATTAAATGCTTGCTGCATGCAAGGCAGAGGGGCTTTGGCGTGTAAGGAAGAGATGGTTGTACTTGGAGAGACAAAGCCCCGAGTTCAAATCTTTCCACGTTCCACAATAGACATGGGGCCTTGGGCAGGTCACTTAAGTGTCCCCGACAGCTGGAAAACCCACCAATGCCAGGTGGCGAAGGGGATCTGCGGAGGAATCCCAACAACTTGCAATCACACACACTCACACCATGGCAATCGCACATAATCAGAGGCCTCTGCGCTTGCTCTGTGGAGTACTTATGGGAAGGCCTGACGTCAGGGACACAAGCGAACTCACTTGCCCCGGGTGTTGGCTCGACCTGACCATGGGCAAAGACTATCTCCTGGGACGCTCTTGCCGCCTCGTTATTCCGGGGCCTTATTAGTTTATGGCCTGCTGGTCACCGCCCCCTATTTAGAGTCCGGGCCCCAAATCTTCATCCCCAGCACCTGGCCCAGGGCGGGCACGCAGCGGGTACTTAGTGCCTGTGACTAACACACACAAGCAGGAGGGGGGAGGATGGGCACTTGTCCCGGAGATAGGAGGGACCCACGGAGGCGGGACGTCAGGGAGAGGACCCTGGCCCTCCTCCTCCACCTATAGGACACCCAGGGGCCGAGCTCTCGGGGGAGGGCCACGTGTTTTGCAGGCTGAGGCCCTGGGTTCGAATCCGCCCACTTTCTAGCGCCGGCTCCGAATGGCTGGGGATGGAATGCCGATGCCGTTGGGGGACAGCGGCACTGGAACGTCGAGGGCCAGGGAGCGGAGGAGGAATGGGAGGCCACGCTGCAAAGGTACGGCGCCGGGGCCGGGCGGCTCCCGCGGGCACTGGGGAGCCATGGAAGGTCACGAAGCAGGGGAGGGACGCGGGAGCCGGGGAGAAGCTGAGTTGGGCGGCGGCCTGGCCGCGCCCCTCGGGCTCGGAGCCCCACCTCTCCTCCGGCAGAAGCCGGGCGGGGTCCGGGGGCCGGCGGGGCGGGGCGGGGCCCTCCGGCTGTGGGTCGTTACCCTCGCTCTCTCCCCCCCCACCCTCCCCCAGCTCTGAGCTGGGCCGGCGTCCCCTGCGGCGGGGGAGGGGAGGAGGAAAGGGGAGGGGAGGGGGAAGAGGAGCTGGCGGCCGTTGGTCGCGCGCGCGCCGCCGCCACCCCCCCTCTCCGAGCTTCCTCGCCCAGCGAGCGGGCTCCCCGGACGCGGGGATTGGCTGCCCCCGCGCGCGGCCCTTTCCGCAGTTCCCATTGGTCGGCGGTGGCGCGGAGCGCCGGCTGCTATTGGCCGGCGCGCTGCGCCTGCGCGGCGGGGCTGTCGTCCGCCCTCCATTCCAGGGGAGGACGGCCGTCAGGGCAGACGTCTCGCTCGTCGCTCAGGGAAAGGCGGGGGTCCGGGCTCTTGGCCGGGGGCGGCGGCGCCATGAAGATCTTTGTGGGGAACGTAGATGGGGCGGACACGACCCCGGAGGAGCTCGCGGCCCTCTTCTCGCGCTTCGGCACCGTCATGAGCTGCGCCGTCATGAAGCAGTTCGCTTTCGTGCACGTGCGCGAGGCCGCGGGCGCGCTGCGCGCCATCGAGGCCCTGCACGGCCACGAGCTCCGGCCGGGGCGCGCCCTCGTGGTGGAGATGTCGCGGCCGCGGCCTCTCAACACTTGGAAAATTTTCGTGGGGAACGTGTCGGCCGCGTGCACGAGCCAGGAGCTGCGCAGCCTCTTCGAGCGCCACGGGCCCGTCATCGAGTGTGACGTGGTCAAAGGTAACGCGGGGGCGCGCCCGGTGGGGGGACGGGGCCAGGACCCGCGGGGGCGCGTGTCGGGGCCGCGCCCGTCGGCGTTGGGGCGAGGACACTTTAAGCCGGTGACCGTGTGGGGGGGACGGGGGCGCGTGTGCGCGGCGGGGGCGGAAAGTGTGGGGAAGTGCCGGGGCCACGCGGGATCCCGAGGCGCCTTCGGACGTCGGTCCGGGCCCGCTGCAGACGAATGC
This sequence comes from Sminthopsis crassicaudata, assembly GCF_048593235.1. Taxonomy (NCBI): domain Eukaryota; kingdom Metazoa; phylum Chordata; class Mammalia; order Dasyuromorphia; family Dasyuridae; genus Sminthopsis; species Sminthopsis crassicaudata. Next base: position 251,678,250 of record NC_133622.1, read on the forward strand.
GCCGGAGCGGAAGGTAACGGGGCCCCCGAGCCCAGCCTCGCAGCGGCCTTCGCCCCCTCTCCCCAGGAGCCTGACCCCGACTTTGAGCTTCCCCCCTGTGGCCGCAGGGCCTCCCGGTCGGCAGGATCGCCGGCTTTAGGCCGCGCGGTGTGCGCAGATTCTGCCGCCTTGGGCAGGAACGGACCCTTGGGTAGTCCAGCGTCCTTTTCAGGTGGGATCGGCTTAGCTTCTCCTGGTGATCTGCAGAAGCCGCACGTAATTTTCCTGCATTTCGGAAGAGAGGGAGGAGGGATGTGCTCGTAGAGTCTCATGCCCCTCTTTGGGGGTGTTCAGACTCGGCAAAAGGAGTGCTAGGGAGAGGAAGCCTCCGTGTGTTTTCTGGATCTGCCACCCGGTCCCGGAAGGCTCCTCCGTGGTGTATCTCCGCTTTCCAGCAGGGGTGGGGAGAGTAAACGTTCTAATCTGGCCCTCCACTTCTCCTCCACAGGAATAGCCTTCTCATCCTGCATTAATATTGCATTCTATTTTCCTCAACTCAGGTTATGGAAGTCCAGGAATATCCGGATCCAGGCTCTTCTGCCAGGTGTTCTGGGGCAGGCTATGGTGTTTGCAGTTTGCTTTTGTATTGAGGAAAAATGGAAAGGACTTCAAGGAAGTGGGGATTCTGACTTTGGCTCTTATTTGTTTTCATTTGGCTTAAACGGCGGCAGAATGGCTGCTTCACCAGGGGGTTCTGTGTGGAGAATTGAGACATTTGCATCTGTGAGTTAGAATCGCTGTGGTGGAATTCCTGGTGTTCAGGAACCTGCTTTGCTCGGTGCTTTCTCCGAAGCAGAGGTAGCGGAGGGAGAACAAGCTCATCACGGCTTAGTTAGGCTGAAAAGAACTGGGCATGGGAGGCATCTGGCCTTTCGTTTGGAAGCACCTGGAGAACGTTTGTGTGTTTAAGAGCAGAAATGTGTTTGTGGTCATGGCAGTTATTTTGGAAGTACCGGTTTGTTCTCCTTATTGATAGTTTGATTTGATGAGGAAGATCTGTGGGAGCCTCTTTAACATTAGAGGCAGGAGGAAGAGGGTCAGACTTAGCCGAATCCTTTTATCTCTTGCTGAGAACTGGAGCTTGGGTGAGGCGTGTCCCCCCAGGGGAGGTAATGCAGTGATGGGTCTGAAAGAGGAACCGTTTTCCTCTTCCCTTCCGTTATTACATTGACTTTACCACTTAAGCCCAAGGCTCACCATTAGAGGAGGAGGAGGGAGTTGGGCCTTTAGTGCAACCTGTGGCCCAGGTGCAGAAGGAAAGAGGAAGCTGCTTGGTGACTGGTGGCTTAGCGTATTAGAGCAGCAGTTCTGAGCCCCCTGGGCCTTTGCCCCACAGGCTGCCCAGAGAAGTGGGCCCATCTCCAGCCTGGGAGGAGCTCTGAGGAGATGCTTACCTCCTGAAGAGTTGTGCCATGCTAGCAGAGGGAATTGGGCGGTGATGCTGGGAAACCTCTGTGGTTTGTTTTCCCTACAGAAAAAGTATCTTCTCTAAAGTTCCTCCACATTCCATTATCTAATTTGAAGGGCTTGATGGGGCTCTTCAGGATCCTTGACTCTTCAGATGTTTTTCCTTGCTGTGCTCTTAGAAAAACGAGGCTCTGTTCTCTTCTGCTTGGCCCAGGCTCTTCCCCTGGGAGACTGGTTAGGCTTATGACTCCCTGAGCCAGCTGGACTTGTCATTTTTATCTGCTTCCCAGAAGCCCCTTTTATGGATAGGATTTGGTTGTAGTTCTATATATATTTATATATTTTTATGTGTGTCCAGTTGATTTTAATATGTGGCATTTATGTAGATTTCAAGATACTTTTCAACCTGGCTCTTAAAAACAATTTTAAAAGTGGACAAAGTTGGGTTGTAATTAGAGTACCTGGCCTTTTTCAACTTTTCCCATTGTTCACTGGTGGTTTTTGCCTAATTCTACCCATTTTGGGACTGATTAGAAATAGCTGCCAAGGGAATTCTCATTCGAGTTTTATTTCTCTGAGAGTGTTTTGGCTCTCTCTCCTCTTGGACACTCCCCCACCCCCCATGGAGGCTACCCTTATTGCCCATCCTTTCCCTTGAATGAGGTTTGAGTGCCTTCCTCCTTCCTCTCCACTTGTGTGAGGTCTTTTTCTTTCTCCTTCCCTCCCCTGTGGAGAGGAGAGCTTGTGTTCTGCTTCGGGGTGGGAAGGCAGGGGCTCGGCTCCCGTATTTCATTCTTTCATCATCTCAGGTTCTAAGATCACAAGTAGAAAGGGTCATCCTGCCTCTTGTTTGCTTTCTTAGAACAGGGGAGGTTGGGATTTGGAGGGCATTCTTCTGAAGCAGCTTTAGAGCACCCGTGTGTGCTATGTGACATGATACTTGAGAGCACTTCCACATTTCTTAATTCACAACAGATTGGCCAGATGGAGAGGCAGTCAAGAGACTTGCCCAGCGGCTCTGATGGTGCACCTGAAACCCCTTCATCCCCCCAGTCCCCAGCACCATTTTGGTTCTTCCATATGGCTCCTACATAGGCTTTCTCATCAGTTGCATTTGAATTCTGATGGTCATATGTTTGCCCCCAAGGAACAGAAGAGGATACTGGTGTCCTGGAGAACATCTTGGGAGGAAGGCTCCACAACCAATGCAAATCTCATAGCTAAAGTACTTGTTTGGGAGCAGAAAATGCCATTGATTTTGAGGGCTGAGCATAAATCAGACTGATCAGTTACTAGTGAGAAGTGTTCTGATGGAGGGTCAGTGAGCGGCCTTAGTTCTTGCATCTCACCAGAGCCAGACTGGGCTCTTGTGTGTTCTCCTGGCTTCTTTTTCTCTAGCCTTGTCCCTTCCCCAGACCCTCTCTCCCGACCTCTAGCGTTGTTGGTCAGGTGCTGTGTTGGCATCTCTGCACTGACACATTGTGTGCTCCCCTCCCCCCAGTGCCCAGGTGATCTTGGAAAAGGCAGTAAGTGGTTTGAGGATAGACATGGTTCCAGCCACGATGACTGCAGCTTATAATTTCACAGCCTGGAGAGCAGAAGGCCCATGTAGTGCAGTGTCACAGAGGCTCAGTGTGGGGACAAGTTTGTCCCGGTACGGTGAAGCACTGTGGCCCCTGGGGGTGAGTCTGAGCTAGAGGGACTTTCTCTCAAGCCTATGGAAGCAATCCCGAGGTTTTGATCGGGGCTGGGCTTGTTTTGGAAGTTTGCGACCTCACTAAGTCAGAGCAGAAAATGTCTGGGATGAAGCCAGAATCCTTGCATTTAAGTGTAGCTCTCTGTCTAACCATGGACAAGTCTGGGTCTCACTTTTTTAATTTATAAAATGGAGATCTTTGCCTTGCCTCCCCTAGAGGCTGTTTGTGAAAGTCAGGTGACAGTGGTCTGGACTGTTTTGTTAAGTGCCTTCTGGTTCCAGAGGCTCATTCTTGAAACTGCTGATGGTTGGCTGCCTCTGTCTGGGAAGCTTTGGTTTGACCTGGTGTCCTTGCTGTGATTAGCCTCAGTGCCCTGGGGTTTGGAGACTGAAGCCTGGGTATAAACTCAGGTGAGTGGCAGCCATAAGCTGGAGAGAAGTCTCCTTTTTGTCTGGCAGTCAGGAAGCTCTTTTTATTGACAGCTTTGCGGGAAGTCCTTTTAATGGCTTTTCCCTAGCTTGGGGCCATTGGCAGCCTTAAGGCCTGGGCACCCAGTCCAGGAGGGAAACTGCGGAGGTGTGTGGAGGTGACTGGTGGTGGCCGGGACCTGCCATCGGGAATGTGTGTGTGCGAGTGGCTGCGTGTGTGTCCCCAGCGTGGGGCTTACTCTCAGGTAAAGGGCCTGCTCCCCCTAACCGCTAACCCCTCTGTCTGCTGCTTTATCAGACTATGCGTTTGTTCACATGGAAAAGGAAGCAGACGCCAAAGCCGCCATCGAGCAGCTCAACGGCAAGGAAGTGAAGGGCAAGCGCATCAACGTGGAGCTTTCCATCAAAGGTCAGAAGAAGGGGCCAGCGGGCCTGGCAGCCCCTGGGGAAAAGGCCAAGAAGCCAGGGGCTGGCGACACTGCGTTCCCTGGGACTGGTGGCTTTTCCGCCACCTTTGATTACCAGCAGGCCTTCGGCAACAGCACCACCGGCTTCGATGGGCGGCCCCGGCAGCCCTCTCCTCCTTTCTATGGCCGTGACCGCAGTCCCCTGCGCCGCTCGCCTCCCCGAGCTTCCTACGTGACCCCGCTGACTGCCCAGCCAGCCACTTACCGAGCCCAGCCTTCAGTTTCCCTGGGGGCGGCCTATAGAGCCCAACCTTCTGCTTCCTTGGGTGTTGCCTACCGGACCCAGCCCATGACAGCCCAGGCAGCCTCCTACCGGGCACAGCCTTCAGTGTCCCTGGGCGCCCCATACCGGGCACAGCTGGCTAGCCCTGGCTCACAGCCCGGGGGAGCTTCCTCACTTGGCCCCTACGGAGGTGCCCAGCCTTCGGCCTCAGCCCTTACTTCCTACGGGGCCCAGTCAGCCGCGGCCTCTTCTCTCACCTCCTATGGGGCACAGGCCTCCTCCCTTGCCTCATATGGGAATCAGCCAGCTTCCTATGGGGTGCGGGCTGCTGCCTCCTCTTACAACGCCCAGTCGGCAGCTTCCTCCCTGACCTCCTATGGGGCTCAGGCAGCTTCCTACGGGGCCCAGCCTGCAGCATCCTCACTTGCTTACGGGGCCCAGGCGGCCTCCTATAACACCCAGCCTACTGCAGCCTCCTATAATGCTCAGCCCACGGCAGCCTCTTACAATGCCCAGTCAGGCCCATACGCAGCCCAGCCAGCTGCTTCCTATTCTGCCCAGCCTGCTGCCTACGTGGCTCAGCCGGCTACTGCTGCAGCCTATGCCGCCCAGCCAGCTGCTTACGCGGCGCAGGCAGCGGGGCCCCTCGCCGGCTCCTACGGCGCCCAGCCGGTCGTCACAGCGCAGCTAAATGCGTATGGGGCTCAGGCCACCATGGGCCTCTCTGGCTCCTATGGGGCTCAGTCAGCTGCAGCGACCGGCTCTTATGGGGCGGCAGCTGCCTACGGCGCCCAGCCCACTGCGGCAGCCCTGGCTGCTCCCTATCGCACTCAGTCGTCGGCCCCGTTGGGTTCCTCCTATGCTGCCCAACAGCAGCCTCCCCAGCCTGCTGCTGCTTCCTACCGGGGTCAGCCAGGTGCCACCTATGAGGGGGCGGGCCAGCCGTCCGCAGCCTACCTGTCCCTGTCCCAGGGGCCTGTTGCCAACGCCGCTACCAGCACCCCGCCGCCCTATGAGCGTACCCGCCTCTCCCCACCCCGAGACAGCTACGATGATCCCTACAAAAAGGCCGCCGCCATCATGTCGAAAAGGTACTGTATGCCCCCAGGCTCTGCCCCCTGGCTGAGGCCTTGGGCTCGGGGCTGAGATTGGCATGGGAGGGAAACTAGAGCCAATGACCCTTACTCCATTCACCTTGGTGCTCCTTGGGATGCCTCGAGGCCAAGTGGTAGGATTTTGGGGGGGCAGCCTCTCAAGATTTTAGCAGAGGCTTTAGACAGAGACCGGATGTGGCTTAATTTAGAGCCTGCCACTTAAGGCTGTGAGAGGTGGCGCCTGGCTGGGTCAGCCCCTGTGCCACGGGATCCCTTGCTGGTGAATGGGTCCCTGATTTTTCCTACCATCTTGAATGCCCCCTAACGTGTGACCTGGCTGTCCTTGCTGTGATAGCTGTAGGTTTGGAGATGGGACAACGGGGGGCACCTAGATCCGCACTAGTACCCTGTTAGTCAGTACTGCGTCTGCTCTGGGGGAAACGGGGAATCTTGCTGGCATTCGCCGTTCCAAAGCAAACGAGCTTGGCTCTCCTCCGACCTGGACCTTTCACTGTGGGTGTCCCAGGTGTTTTTTGTGATGTAGAAATGAATGGTGGCCACAGAGCATCTTGGGCCTGGACCTAGGGGGAGGTGTCAGTGAAGGGCTTGGTCCCCCTCCCCCAACCCTAACCCAACCCAGTTTATCCCAGATTTGATTTTCTTGCCCTGTATCAGCATCCCGGGGGTGGAAAGCACACGAGACCCCTTGATTGGAGACTTGCCTGGCCACTAGCCCCTGACTCCATTGGCATTTCCCCCCACCCAGCTGGAGCTCCTTCCCCGACAACTGTCTCATTCACCAACTGTCTTCTTCTCTCGATCAGGTATGGTTCCAACCGGCGCTTAGCCGAGCTCTCTGATTACCGCCGTTTATCAGACTCGCAGCTTTCGTTCCGCCGCTCGCCGACAAAGTCCTCGCTGGATTACCGTCGCCTGCCCGATGCCCATTCCGATTACGCTCGCTATTCGGGCTCCTATAGCGAGTACCTGCGGGCAGCGCAGATGCACTCTGGCTACCAGCGCCGCCTGTAGGGTTGTCCTGCGGGTGGGTGGGAACAGAGTGAGGAGGAGGTGGGGGTAGGCTAGGGGCCCGTTCGGTAAGAGCGAGTTTTGATTCCCCTTTCTCCAGTGTGGTTCTGCCCGAGGCAGCCGAATCTTTGTAGTGTTGCGGCAGTAACCTGTTCTTTTGTTCCTCCGCCTCAGCAGTGAGTCTTGCCTTTGGCTCCAGACGGTCGGCTCCCCCTCCCACCTCCTGTCCCCTACCCCCTGCCTCCCACTTTTACTGAGCAGGAATTTCTCTTTACGTTTTTATCTTTTTCCTGAACTCCCTTGGATTTTTGTGCGCGGTGTTTGAGGTCGTCTGGACAGGAAGCAGCCCATGGCTGCAGTCAGCGGCGCCTTTTCCTTTTGAGAGATGAGGGAGGCCGGGGACAGGTCAGCCCCTTCATCCCCTGTGCTCCCTTGACCCCATCCCTGCTCACACGCCGCTTTGGAGGTGGGGTTCCTGGTGACTGCGAGCAGAGCTGATGTTGAGCAGTACACCCCAGCCCCTCGTTCCCCATCTTCCCCAAGTAGGGAGTGTTAGAAACCTCATTTTTTTCTTTCCCCTTTTGTATGGACTATGAATAAAACTTGGGGCAATTTGCAGTTTGGAAACCTGGTTGTCATTGTCTTGATTGAACTATGTCACCGAGGAGCCATCGGTGACATCGAGAGAGATGTGGCAGCTAAAGTGAAGGCAACCGGAACTTTGATCCCAGAAATCCAGGGAGGACAGAATCGTTAGGCTGTGGGCCTTCTACAGGAAGGTCACTGGGACTTGATCTCCTTGGGCATATCTAGCTTGTGGTGCCCTTTACTTCATGGCCCCTATACATGAGGTGATAGGGCAAGGGGGAATCACCTGTGCTTTGGGGTGGTTGGGAAGGAGAGGGAATGGCAGAGGGGACAGCTGGCCTCAGTGGACGTTCCTTGCTCCCTCCTGCCTCCGTTGTCACCTGCGCCCTCCTCCCAATTATGGGGTTCTGGAGTAGCCTTGTGGGCTTACTGTAGATTGAAGTAAGAGGGAAGCAGCAAGGCATGGAGAGCTGCAGCTTTTTTCCTAGCCTTAGGACCCAGAAAAAGGAGGCATTGGGAGCACAGACAGGAGGAGGCCTGAGGACTTGACTTGAAAATTGGAATCTGGTCTGGAGAAGTTGGTCTTCACATTACTTGAGCCAGATTTCCATTCCACATTGGGGGGAGGCGGGGCTTCTTAGGGTGATGTGCATCTGGAAGCATTGTTCTCCCTGCCCTTCCCAGCAGATGGTGTGCTGGTGCTGGGGTGTCCCGGCCAAGCCCGTCCACTTGTAGCCCATTGATGGGGGAACAGTCAGCACTCAGAGGCCGGCTGCCCGTTGATGGGGGAGCAATCGGCTCTCAGAGGCCGGCTCTTCTGTGGAGCTCTTGGGGTCACATCGGTCTGCCTATGATCATCCAGGGCTAGGATGCACTCCAGGAGATTTCTGAACTGTGAATTCTCTCTTCCTACTTGCTTCTACTCTTTGTTTTTCCTTTATTCTTTTGAGGGAATCTGAGGTGTGGCGAGGGGGGGGTGGGCAACTGAGGTTATTTGTAAGCCTTCCTAGGTAGAGCTCGAGCTCTCCATGAACATCAGAAGGTTGGCTGCAACAAATTCTTCTTTCTTGTCATTCTGATCTCCTGTCTTCTCTCTTTTTCTCCCCTGGCGGGGGTCTTGATTGACTGTCCTTACTGCAACTCAGGGCAAGCAGTTACCTGGAACCACCTGGAGCCCGGATGAGCACCCTAGCCGGGCCCAGGCTCCCGGCCCTCTCGGCTCTCTGAGTCCCTCCTTGGCTAATGGGGACAAAGCAGGTGTGCTGCTAGCCCTCTCCCCACCCTGTTCTCTCTCGTCCTTCCTTTTCTGCCCAGGAGGGTCAAGCTGGCTGGGCATTCTGTCGGTTCCAGCCTATTTTCTCATTTCTTCTGTTGCTCTTGTGTCTTTCTGACTTTGAGATCCTGTCTCCTTGGAGGGTGGAGGGAAGTGGTAGTTTGGGGGGCTGTTGATAGGTATGGGAGAGAACCTGTGATTCCTCTTATGTTGGGGACCCCACATCTACATGCACCTTACATTTTGGGAAAGTAGAAGTAGGTACAGGTGCTGCTGGATGGCTACTCCTAAAGGCAGGCAGACCCTGCCTCGGGCTGTCCCCGAGTAGTCCCGTGGCCACTACTACTGCTCCTGGTTGAGTTCTCCATGCTGCCTGTGGTGCCCCCCTGGACCGCTTTGCTTTTCCATTTCAGGCAAAATGGAACGTCACAGTGTATGTATATGTTTTTTTTTTACAGGCATCTCTTTAGGTGACTGTTGCCCCAAATGGACCAACTAACCCAATCATGGTCCTGTAGGCTTTGGATTTAGAGGCCTGGGGTTTAAGAGTGGGGGACTTTGGGACCCACAGATCAAAATGGCAGAGCTTTTGGTGTCCACACAGCACCAAAGAGTTTGTTAGTGGCATCAGTTGAGAGGCCCTTAGGGAGTGGCTGTGAGCCCGAATCGGGCACAAGCGGGATTTTTCACACCTGGTTCTGGTTTGATGCCGTCTTCCTGTTGAGCACTGGACCAAGCACTGTCAGAGGTGCCGTCCAGCAATTCCACCAACCTGAAGCGCCTAGAACTTCCTGTGCACAGGCCTCAGCTCTGGCAGAAGAGAGATGAGAGGCTTCTTCATGAGATAGAGCTGCCCTCATCAATTAATCCCATGATGGCGGGTGATAGGAGCCATTAGGAGAGGGAAGAATTTCACTGGGAGAATGGGAGGGACTTTGTTCCCCTTGGACTTTTAAGGGGCAAACTGCCTTTCCCCTGCTGAGGAGGGATAGCGAGCTTGACCTATAGAAAGGCTAGTTTAGACATTGAGACTAGAGATAGCCTGAGTTCTGGTGACTCTTGTGTTGAGAGGAGGCCAGGTATGATATTCCCTGGCTGCCTTTCTTCCCTGTAACAGTGGGATAGGCCTGAATAAGGAGTAATTAACTTTGTGTCCTTCGACCCCTCGGACAGTCAGTTTGGTGAAGCCTGTGGACCCTACAGAGTGATGTTATTTTTGAACGCCTGAAGTACATTCAAAGGAAACCAGTTATGTCAGAATAAAGATGTAATTTACAGATGCTCTGAAATTACTCATGGAGGTGAACCCCAGATTAAGAAATCTTGGTCAATGGCTCTCGGGTGCCCCTGCTTCTGATACCCTTGGATCTCCTCTAAAGCTGGGACTAATGTGGAGCTGGAGGTGGACCTCTTGTGGGGGAAGAAGCTGGCTGGGATATGGAGTTTGTGAGGCCCCCACCTTGTCTTCCTAAGTGGGGGCTTTAGGAGAAGGGTCAAACTGCCTGGGAAGTGCACAAATCCCTGCTCAGCAATTGGAAGGGACCTTACTGAGAGCAGAGCCGGAGTGACTGGCCCAGAAGGAGTTCCAGGCATGGGTCTCTGGGCTCTCAACTGGAGTGTCTTTGTCAGCCCACCAAGCTGGGCCCTGAAGCCTGGAGGCCAGAAGTGGACACTTGGCCCCACAAAAATCCCTAGCTGTTTGTTTTCTTATAGAAAATGGCGGGACCCTGTTCTCTGTGGTTGAGGCCCAGAGTGACCAGCCATTAACCCACTAAGGAGTCCAAACTAGTCCAGCAAAGGGTGGTTCTGTCCTAGGTTTAATTGGAGGCTCCTCTCCAAGTTAGCCCCTCGGTGTGGGGGCCTCCCCCCACAGTTCTATCCTAGGGTTATTTTGGGGGGAAAGGGGGAAGACTTGAACTTGGCATCTGGAGTGAAATTTCCTTGAAGAGGCAGGAATTAAGAGTTGGCTGCCCAGGCTGGGGCCTGGGAACTTTTGTTTTAGCCGAATTGGGCTCCTTTTTCACCTGCTTTTTAAGCCTTTCACAGCATTCTGAGAAGGGTGGGTGCAAAGCTTCAAGGGCCACACAAAAGATTCCGGACTAGTCCAAGCGTTATATTTTACAAATGAGAGGCCAAGATTCAGAACCAGGAAGGACCAAGCCCGTTATCCGAGGTACCGGGCCCTGCTGGTGTAGCAGCTGCAGCCAGACAGGAGAGACCGGGCTGGACCTGACAACGGCTCCTGGCCATCCAGAATATGTGGATGATTGGGTCCCATAGGGCCATCCTTGATATGTCCCTGGGGCTGTTTGCTTCATACGGGGCAGGGGGGGCTCAATGACATGTCTGACCTGCTGGACTCCCCCTCCCCCCCGCTGAATTTTAGTCTAAGCCATTAACAAGCCAGAGGACGCCCCCCCCCCCAATCCAGCCATTTCCAGAAAGGCATCTACACTGCAGAGGTGGCCGACACCGGACCCGGGGGCTGCTTGGGGGGCCGTGCAGTATGTGTGCTGGGGATCCAAGCAAATCAAGAGACGCCTTCCCCTCTGACAGTGCATGTCCTGAGATCTTCTCTTTTCCCCTTCCCCATTTTGGATGGCTCGGTTAGCCTTGTTTCAAGGCCCTTGCTGAGGATGCAGAGCCTCTTCTCCAGGCACCCCAAGCCTGGGATAGCTTGGCTGTGGTGGTGCATGATCTGGTCTCTGCACACTGGTCCCCATCCTCCCAGCGGGGAGTGAGCCTGCCTTTCCTCTGCATACAGCAGGAGCTGAATAAATGCTAAGTTGAAAATGCTTTTGAAGCACTTAATTTGGAAAGCAATGAGGAGTTGGTGTGTCAGGGAGGAGCATCTCACCACATGGATGTGCCTGGATAAGGGGGTACTGTTAATGCCATCTTGACGGAAGCTGCTGTTGGATCTCTCTGCTGTCTGGGCTGCATCCATTAAGTGCCTACTATGTACAAAGGTCATTTGGTTCTTCTATCATCCTCGTTTGACCCTGGAGAAAACTGAGGCAGGCTCCCCTGCAAGGGTTTGCCTTCTGTGCCAGGCGTTGACCCTTCATCCTGCGCTTTGGGCTCTTGTGTGGGCACGTCCTGCTTGGGTCTGGAGAGTTCTGTTGGGAAGCTGCTTCCAGCAGCGAGGGGACGAGCCGAAGGAAGGAAGCCGAGGATGGCGCTCGCCTGGAAACCGAGCGGGAGGATGGAGAGCAGCTGCGGGGCGGGGGGCGGGGCCGCTGTGTCCGGGCCGTGTACACCCCTTCTAGCCTGGTTGCAGAAAAATAAAAGACGGAACCAGAACTTTCGGTGCCTCGCACGTTTTCTTGGGAGGGGCCTTTCTTTGCTTACCCGTCCCCTCCCCCCTCATCCCCCATCTCCCGTTTCCCGTTTCTCAGGCCGGCTCTTTCTCCCGTAGCTGGGAGGGGGGCGTCTCCGGATCTTGGTCTACTCCCACATCCCTTTGGGCCTCGCCGCCTCCGAGGGCGCAGCTCCGTCCTCGGGCTGTTTAGGGTGTGTTCGGAGGCTGGGCGGTTACCGCTAAGAGCCGCCCACGTGCCCCAATCCCGGCCGCCCGTCTCCGTGGTGGGGGTGGGTTAGGGTGGGCTCAGTGAACGGCGGGCCCCCAGGAATTCGGGCAGCGAGCCACGGGAGACAGCGGAGCTGCGGGAGGCGGGGGCAGGAGCGAGGAGGGGACCCCCTGCGCAGGCCTCGCTCTCCTCCCGCCTACCTTTGGCTACGCCTCCGGCTCGTCCGCGCCCAATCGGCTTGGCCCGGCTGCGCACGGTGCGCTCTTATTGGCCCTCAGCGAACGCTCCTTGACATCACTGACGTCTGCTTTTCCCTGCCCCCCCAGGTGACGGACGTGTTTCGTAACCAACAGGGAGGAGGGTCCGCGTGGAACGCCGGCCTCCCGCTCGGTAGCGTGACCAATCAGGCGGCAGGCTGAGCCCCCAGCCTTTTCCCGGAGTCGCCGCTGCAGCCGTCGCCATTTTAGCGTTTTGTCAGAGGCGCGAGGAGGAGGCTGCGCCGCGTCCCGTGCGGGTGAGCCGCGAGCGCCGTCTCCGAGCCCCGGCCCCAACCCCGGGCCCCGGCCTCGGCCCCGAACGGGCAGCCCGAGCCCCCGCCCAGAGCCGGCGCGGCGGTCCGCCTCTCCCTCCCCCCACCCGCCCTGCCCCCCTGCTCGGCCCCGGGTGGGTCCCCGGCCCCGCCCCCGCCCCCCCTCCCCAGTGGTCCCCGGCCTTTGTCCCGTCTGCCGGGTCCGGAACGCGGTGCCAGCCTGGTGTCTTGCAGGCCCCGTCGAGATGGTGAAGCTGTTCATCGGCAACCTGCCCCGCGAGGCGACGGAGCAGGAGATCCGCTCTCTGTTCGAGCAGTACGGGAAGGTGCTCGAGTGCGACATCATCAAGAACTACGGCTTCGTGCACATCGAGGACAAGACGGCGGCCGAGGACGCCATCCGCAACCTGCACCACTACAAGCTGCACGGCGTCAACATCAACGTGGAGGCCAGCAAGAACAAGAGCAAGGCCTCCACCAAGCTGCACGTGGGCAACATCAGCCCCACGTGCACCAACCTCGAGCTGCGCGCCAAGTTCGAGGAGTACGGGCCCGTGATCGAGTGCGACATCGTCAAGGACTACGCCTTCGTGCACATGGAGCGCGCCGAGGACGCCGTGGAGGCCATCCGCGGCCTGGACAACACCGAGTTCCAAGGTGAGGCGGGGCGCTGAGGGAGGGAAGCGGCCTGGCCGTGCGCTTAGCCCTGCGGGTCTTGGTTCTACAGACTGGGAAACTGAGGCAGGGATCGGCCCAGGGGCATCTGGCCATCTTGTACACTCCGGGTCCGGGCGACTTTCGACCGTTCCGGGAGCGGTTGCCTCTCTTCCCCTTCCCCTCTGGTCTTTATTCCTGGCCCGCTGTGGCCGCCCTGCTGCTTGTTTTCTCCGCACCTGGAGGCCCCCTCCCTTCCCCGGGGATGACCTGAGCGCGGTGCCCAGGGCGTTGCTGGGGCCTGGTGCCGGCCCAGAGGGAGCTCGTTTTCCCTTCCTAATTGGCAAGTGGAGCACGGCTGGGTCAACAGCTTAATGAGGAGGCCTTTCTGCTTAACTCCTTCCTGCCTGCGCGGGGGTGTGGCGGCACAGCCGGCCTGCTCCCAGCTTTCTCCCCCTTCCTCTTGGCTTTGTTTTCTCGGCACGTCCAGGGTTCTCCTCTCCTTTGCCGAATGCTTTCCCTATTTGTTAGGAGGGACTCCCATTCCCCACGGGTCTCAGAATTTTGGAACGATTCTCCCCCAACGCTGTAGTCTTCTTCTTATTTCCCCATTTTATTTCTCACATTCCCACTTGTCTTTTAAAATCAGAGGTTGGTTTTTCAGGGCCTTTGAACTTCTGCTAAAAACCCTCGGTTCGGGGTATTTCAGGTTTTAAGTTGCCCCACGCTTTTTATGCCTTGAAAAAACCCTGGCTCGGGGGTGATTTGCATGAAGGAAAAGGCAGAACTAGGGGCTGTTCTTTTTGCTCCTTTTGGCTTTCGTTTGGTTTGTGCTTCAGCCAAGATGCTGAAGGCGGGTTGGCCCTGGAGGGATCCCCGCTGGAAGACACAGCTAGCTCTTCTGCCTGTTGCTGCTTCTGCCCCTTTTCTTCTGGGACGTGCCCTAATCTGTTCTTCACCTTCACAGATTTCTATTCTTTCATCTGAGCCACCACAGCCCCAGTCTCTTGGTTAGTTAGTTTCTCATTGAATGTCCCCATAGGAACCAGCTCCAGGAACTTCTCCCAGCAGCTGAGCGTTCCAGGTTTTGAGGGTCATGTGTGTGCTGTGGTGGTCACTAGTGAATAGAAAGCCTTGCTGACCTTGGCTCCCTTGGATTTTTGTGTATTAGAGCACATCTAAGGAAGGATCTGCATTTCCAGAGAAGCCGGTTCTGATTCTTTCCTGCTCTAGAACACCTGCTTTCTTCCTCTGATGGTAAAAAGTTCTGTATTTTCTCTTGCTTCACGATTAGACTCTGGTCTGCATTGGTTTTCACAGGCATTCTCCTTTTCATTTCCAAGTTGAAATATTTTTTAAGCTTTTATAATTTCTGCAGAAATGGTATTTAGGCGCTGGGTTCCTAAGTTTCAGAGAACCAAAGGTCACTATAGACAAGTCTCCCTGAGGCGACTGTCTGGATGGACACTTTATCCCTACTTGTTTTCCAGTTGTTGTGGCCTCCCCCTGCCCCTGTCTCCATCTCCACTCTCGCTTTCTCAATTTCCTTTGGGAAATCCTGGTTTTGTGAACATCTTGGTTCTCTTTCTGCCTTTGGCATAACTCCAAACTGTCAGTCCCCAGTCTCCGATGGCTTGCCCCTCCAGATGAGCAGATTGCTTACAACCTATTGAAGTAATGGACAAAAACTTGGGGAAAGGAAATAAATGCTTTGGTTAGAACTTTTCACCAGAGACATCTGTTACTGGCCCCCGGGCTCCTGTGGGTCTCACCTAGAATTGAAGATGCTAGTTCTGTGCCCTGGGTGCCCTGACCAGCTGAGGTTCACAGTCACAAGCATCCCAGTTGGGCTGGAACCCACGTCTTCTTCCTGTAAGACAATTGCTTTTGGCCATCTTGAAATATGCTGCGTCTCGCTGACGGACGTTTTGTGGGCGCGCCTTTGAAAGTAGAGGGGACTCAGCCATGGTCTTTGAAAGATCGGGGCCACTTACCCTTCTGGGATGAAAGACTCTAGGTCTTTCCGGCTTCCAGAGGGAGTTTTTCCTCCAGGACTTGTCCTTTACAATGGTCTCTTTCCTTGAAATGGTAGAGGGTAGGGGCGTTGGCCACTCAGCCGGAGGTTGTCATTCTCGGGGCCCTGCGCCCCTGTGTTCAGTAAAGGCAGCCACTCCTGTGGGGAGCAGAGGAGCCGCGGGGTGGGAGCTGACGCTGACTAGCAGAGGGGATGCGGTGACAGGCAGGTCACTCACCAAGGACTTGACAATTCTTTCTTAGGACAAGATTGGTTTTCCTTTCCTTGATAAAGGCTGGTAAACCAGCCTAGTGGAGAGCCTTCTTAGCCAGAAACCCTGATGCTGGAGAGAGACCAGGCCTCTCAAGTGAGTTCCTTGTGCGGTGCCGTAGACGGTTAAGTGTCTTTCTCATGCTGAGCTTGGCCTGCTTCGGAGATGGCTTCCAGTAGCTCTTGCTGTGGTGGAGGAGTCTGGGGCCGGGGGCTGGGGCTGTGGCCGAGTAACAGCAACCTTCTCGCCTCTGTTTCTTCAAGGCAAACGAATGCACGTGCAGCTGTCCACCAGCCGGCTTCGGACCGCCCCCGGGATGGGAGACCAGAGCGGCTGCTATCGGTGCGGGAAAGAGGGTCACTGGTCCAAAGAGTGTCCAGTGGATCGGACGGGCCGTGTAGCAGACTTGACCGAGCAGTATAACGAGCAGTACGGAGCTGTTCGCGCGCCCTACGCCATGAGCTATGGGGAGTCCGTGTATTACAGCAACGCATATGGAGCGCTTGATGCCTACTACAAGAGATGTCGAGTCCGGTCTTACGAGGCGGTGGCGGCGGCAGCGGCGGCCTCCGCGTACAACTATGCGGAGCAGACCCTGTCCCAGCTCCCACAAGTCCAGAATCCAGCCATGACCGGTCACCTCACCTCCACCTCTGTTGACCCCTACGATAGACACCTATTGCCGACCTCAGGAGCTGCCGCCGCCACCGCTGCTGCTGCCGCTGCCGCCGCCGCCGCAGTCACTGCAGCCTCCACTTCCTATTATGGACGGGACCGGAGCCCCCTGCGCCGTGCCCCCGCAGTCCCTACTATTGGAGAGGGCTACGGTTACGGGCACGAGAATGAGCTGTCCCAGGCCTCGGCAGCCGCGCGGAATTCTCTTTATGACGTGGCGCGGTACGAGCGGGAGCAGTATGCGGCGGACCGGGCGAGATACTCGGCCTTTTAAAGCTCGAGGTGAGAGCGTTGCGTTTCCCCCATGCTCTGGTTCTTTCTGGCGGCTCTGGGGGCCAGGCTGCCTTGCTGCTTTCTCAGGAATGGGCTGGTGCTGGGGACGGCAGCCGTCCATTGCTCGTTCCCTGGTGCTGTCTCAAGTCCCCGACCCTTGTGGCAGATTTCCTAGGTCCTGCTGCTGTTGGCTGGCAGCATTTAATCTCTTCAGGCTGTCAAACGAGGGAAGGGTGGCAGTGCCCCCTGAGTTCCTGGCTGCACATCTTGCCACGGGCAAGAATTGGTGTTTGTTTTGTCCCGGGAGTTCCTGGGGGAAGGCCCTCCTATAGCCAGACCCTGACCCGAAGTAATGTCATCCTAGGTGACCCATTGGTAGTCCTAGTTAGTGGCGTCCCTGGAGGCTCCAAGACAGGGAGCGACCCTCGGCTTGGGGCCGTGTCAGTCAGAATAAAGCGCTAGGGGGCGAGCTGGCCCAGACAGTCTGGGGGAGGAGGCCTTCCCTCAGCCCCTGGGATACTGCACCTCCCCTTGTCTGGCTTCCTCCTGTTGTTCTTTGGCACTCTTGTGATGCTCTCTTGTCCTCTGTGCAGTCTTCTGTGGCTTCTTTTGTCCAATGGCTCTTTTAGCTTTAATTTCATACGATTGGAGGGACTTAGGAAGTCAGGGCTTCTGCCTCTGAGGATCTGGCCCCAGAGCTGCTGTAGGGACTCTTGACTTTGTTTCCCCCTCCGCTCTTGGGGCCCTTGAGCCCCTGTGGCTCAGTCCTGCTTCTCCACAGCTTTGGGACCCCCGTTCCTCAGAGGCTCTTTGTGGCTTCCCTTTCTTTCGATGGATTATTTTTACTTTGGGGAACTGGTCGGTTCCCCTGGACCCCCTGCTGATAGGTGGAGTTGGGCCTCTTGAGATGGCCTCCGAGGTCTTAGTGGGCCCAATGCCCACAGCCTCGGAGCCAGTGGCTGAGCAGGCCCCGAGCGCGCGCACGCCCCCCCCACCCTCTCCAGCTGCTTCCCTGGTAGAGCCGGATGCTCATGAGCCTCACTGCTTGTCCTGCACCCTCAAAGTGCCTCCTAGCCTAGATCCCGGTCTTGACTTATTTTCCAGAGACCTGCCAGACGCTCCCTCCCTTGCTTGGTGGGGGATGCTGGGGTCTTCCTCTCCTTTGGTAGTGTCAGTATCTTTGGTTGGTTGTCAGTATCGTCCCACTCCCTTATCAGAGACAGGGCCTGTCCTTGAGATCAGGAAGACCGAGAAACGAAAAGACCGCAAGGACCAAAGAGCCGCCACACCTGGTTCTGTTCCGCTGGCCCTTCAGCAGAGGGCCAGAGACGGAGGTACGAGATTTTTCTGAGCTTCCCGCTGCTTTCTGGTCTGTAGGCCTTGCCTCTTGGGGGAGGGTACAGGCTGCCCGCACGGTGTGCTGAGAGCGGGCAGGCTTTGGAAGGCTGTCCCAAGAGGGAAGGGAGGAGCTGGATGGTCATGGCCACTTTGAGCTTGTCTTTACTGTAAGCCCATGTATTGTGCTTTCTTTCAGGTGGGATGTGTGGGTGCTGAAGCCCCGGGCTGCGGTTGTGCATGAGAATTCACCCTTCGTGGTCCCCCATCTTCGGGATGTTCTCACGGCTTTGTGCATTGGGTCCCTCAGGAACCACGGACCTTAATTTAACCTTGCTAAGTTGAGACTCTCCTCCGCCTACCCCTCTGTTCTTCAGTCCCCTCCCCCTCACGTTCTGTTCTCCCTGTAGCCTTGACTATGTCCAGAACAGTGGCAGGGCTTGTTCTGTCTCCCCGCTGACCTCCTGCTCTCAGTGGGTGTTGACCACAGTTGCAGGGGGCTCTGGCTCCTTCTTCCCCGATTTGCCCCTAGAGGCTTGCGATGGGTAGACGTGTAGAGTTGGTCACTTTTTTTTCCAGTGAAATAAATGTTTTTTCAATTTAGGCTGTCTGTTTTGAGAGAGTCCTTATCTTGGGGGAAGTGGGGGGTGATTAATTTTGAATTTGAACTTTTGAGCTACTCAGCTACCTTGGTGAGCATCAGAGGGGAGGCTAAGGCAGAGAGAGTTGGGGAGAAAGAACATCTTCAGATACTAGAAAGCTGGTTTGTGCATCACTTGGCTGGAGTCTTGCCTTGGCCCTCTTGCTGATTGGCCGGCCTGGCCCTTTCCTTGGAATATTGACAGGTTTGCAAAGGTAACGTCTATAGAATTATTAAATGCTGCCCAAAGGGCTTTTAGTTTAGTCTCAGGACTTCCCCAGCATCCTTGATCTGGAGGCGAGTCCTTTTGTGTGGAGGTCAGAAGCCATCCTAGGCCTTAGGACATTTCATCAGATGGCCTCATCATACAAGTTCGCTTGGCTTTGGGCAAAGAATTGGCGTCGTGGACAGCCTTGAACTTGCCACCTTAGGAGGCCGGAGGGGCAGCAGACTTCCCGTCGTGTTCTGCTCGGCGATCTTTCCTGCCCCTGACACTGCCCACCCTGGAGGAGATGGATCCTCAGGCTTCTAAATACCAGGCTTAGCACCCTGGCGCTTGGCGTGACGCAGATGCTGAGGCCAGCAGACGGGGGTGGGCGTGGGGCCCCTCAGATGGCGTGACCAAGAGAGGGCTAGTTTTCCTATTGTTTTGTTTTCAAAGAAACGTCGTCTTATAATTGAGTCAAAGGCTAGAAGTCACATAGTTGGATTAGTGGGGGAACCCATTTTAGCCGTGTCATTGATTTTCTTGAACTGAGGGATGGTGTCATTGGAAGTATGACTTTCCTTGCCCTCCACTCTCAAAAAGTGTTCCTGAAATAAGTGGGATGCTTGGTATTACTGGGTGTAAGTGGCCACTCAAGGCTGGGGAAATCAGCAGAACGACTTTCTTCTGCATCCCGGTTTGGGGGACAGCGTGGCAGAGCCGGGCTGGCAAGAGTTAGGAAGTCTGGGTCCTAGACTCAGTGTGGGTAAGGAAGACACTCACTCCTGGTGTTTCTGCCAAGCAGCTCTGCTGGGAGTTAGAGGGAATGCCGGTCGGCTCCTGTGGAGAGGGGCTTCCGTCCCAGGAGAACTAGAGTGAGACTCCCACCCCTATTCCACACTGCCTTCCCTCTCACACCTGGGCTGGGAGGGGGGCTGTTCTCATCCTGACCCGGGGCTTCTCCAGCCACGCTCTCCGGGGCTGAGGCAGCGACAGTGCCGTGGTTCAGGATGGCACAAGCAGATCGGGCACGATAGGCCTAAGTCCAAGCCTCTTACCTGGCAAGGGGGACCGAGCCACTTGGCTCAGCTCCCTGCTCTTGGGAAATCTGGTGTGTGGAGTGACCCTGGACGGACACTGCGACAGTAAGGAGGGGGTGAGTCCAACTTAAAAGAAGAGGGCAGACAGGTCTGCCACCGGCCTTGGGCATCACAGCGGGGGCAGGGTCTCAGGCCAGACCTGAGCCGTGAGAAAACATTCTCTTGGGCCCCGAAGATCAGTTTCTCTAGGAGAACACAGAGGAGGCATGGCTTTATAGAAGTGTTTCTGTAAATGTGTTTTCAGCTGGATACCATTTGGTCATGGCCGTTGTGTCTGGCCCTGTGACCCCATTGTGGGGTTCTCTCAGCAGAGATCCTGGAGCAGTTGGCCATTACCTTCTCTGGCTCATCTGACAGATGAGGAAACTGAGGCAGGTAGGGGAAAGTGACTTGTCCAGGGTCATATTGGTTTAGGTCTGGATTTGAAATTGGGTGTTCTTGACTCCAGGCCAGTACCACCCAGCTGCCCCCAGGATGTGATCCGCCACGTGTTCTGATGCATTTTGTCAGACATTTCCCAGTCCTGTTTTCCTCTGGCCCAGGCTGCTCTTGGAGCCGGGCCTGGCCGGACGCCCAGACTGCAGAGTCCAGGAATCTGGCGTCGGACTTGCCGCGGGAATTGGATCCACTCGGGGATGTGGGGAGGACTGGCCCCAGGCAGAGCAGGCGGCGCCCCTCAGACACTGATGCCCCCAGGACTGGACAAGGCGCTTCACCGCAGTTAACGAGGTGTTTGTCAGACGCCTTCCCTTCCGTCCTCCCTACTGTGCGCCAAGCTCTGGAGATAGGATTACAAAAGCAAAAGCAGCCCCTGTCCCCAACAAGGTTGCAGTCTAGTGGGAGAGCCAACCTAGGCCAGGGAGCTCCTGGGAAAGCAAGGAGAGATTGCCAGACCCCTCCCCCATAGCTTTGGCAAGGTCCCCACTTGGAGAGTGGGGGGAGCAAAGCTGGGGGCTGGGGCCCCTCTGCAAGTGGGGCGGAAGAGATGTCAGCCCAAACCTCTGGGACCGAAGGTTTGGAGATGAGGTGAAGTCTTCCAGGCCTGGTCTCTGCTGCCGGTGGTGGGGTCCAGAAGGCTGGGGCAGTGAGACACAGGAAGGCCAGTGTCTTCATAGAGGGATCAGATCCCCAATTCAGAGTTGCCAGGGCCCTTAGGCTTGACCTTGTTTTACCCCTGAGGGAATGGAGGCCCAGAGATGGCCACACAGTGGGGGGGGCCACAGGGAGCCAGCTGGAGAAGCGGGTTGTGAGGAGTCACAACCTCTGACCTGTGAGGGGGCTGTGAAAGCCCCTCCCAGCCCCGAATCGGGGCTCTGTCAGGCCGGACCAGTCACCAAAGGCCCCATCCGGCTGTGTTCTGCTACATGGCCGTGGGAAGCTGTGGGGCTTTGCCGTGTTAGGGAAGACAGACGAGGAGGGCTCCATTACCTCTGCCTTGCTGCCTCCCCACTGGCGAGGGCTGAGGGGCAGGTGGGCGTCCTCGGGGTAACCTGCTCTTCCCGGGGCCTCTGGCCCCTCTTCCTCTTTGGTTACCTTTGGCCCCTCTCCCCTCTGCCCTTGTGGAGGGAGTGGGTCTGAGCCCAGCCAGAGGCGCTGATGTTTTCCTGGGCAGCCTCAAGTAGCAGCCTTGAATGTGGTTGCGTGGCCTGAGCCCTGTGGCCCTCAAGCCCCGGCACAATTGAGTTATCCTCCAGAAGAGAGTTTTCTGACGCCGTTCCTTTGGTTAGTTTGTCAGCTGGGGGGAGCTGTGCGTTCTGGCCTCTGTCACTGTCCCCACTCTAGGTTGGCCTGGAGCTAGGGACAGACTTGACCTGACTGTCTCGTGTTCTTGGCCGGACTAGAACAGGAGAGTCCCGTCTTTGAAGGATCGGCTTCCGAAGCTGGACGTCGGGCTTGTCTGTGTCGCCAGCAGGGCTGCGTGGGGAACGAGAACCAGCCACCCCCTTCTCTGAGCTATGGGGCTCAGGGGGGAGGCGGTAAAGCGGGGAGAGAAGCCCCTTCTCTTCTGAGGTGCCAAGCCTTTCATTTAGACTTTAATGAAATAAAGTCACGTGGAAACGGCAGGTCAAGAGTGGCTGCGAGAAGTGGGACGTGGCTTCGGTGTTCAAGCCTTCAGGGAGCTTCCATCTGGGTGGAGGCCAATGGAGTGGAAGCTCTCTGCACGGAGCGGTCAGTGTGTGCGCGGGTCAGCCTGGGGACTCGCCGACGCCAGGGCCGGGCCTCGATTCCCCACAGTCGACTGCAGGAACTCGGGGCGCTCATGAACCCCAGGGGGAGTGGCCGGTTCCGCATTTCACGCAGCGGCCGCCGATCCCAGATTCCTTTTGGGGGGAAGGAGGGCGTTCCGCTGCCGGACCGCCCGGTGGCTCTGAAGTTTCTCTGTTGTTTTCTGCTGTGACATTGCCCTCCTTTCCAGTATATCTGCCCTCTCTCCTATTTAGTAAGCTTTGTTTTGCAACTGTTTTCTTTCAAATCAACAAAATCCAGCCTCCAGCACAGTTCCGTATCCCTTGTTCCTCCAGATGCCCAGGCAGCCTGGAGGAGGGAACGAATCCACAGGAATGTATTTTTTCTCTGACCCGGAATCTCTGGGTTTTGGACACAACTAATGTCCAGACTGGCTTTGTGGAGCTCCTCCGGACGGGCCTTAGTGTCACGGACAGTCTTTATTCTGGCCCAGTCTTGATCTTAGTGCAGGAGGCAGGCGAGCCATGAGGCTGGTCCAGGATTCAGTCTCATTTCCAGTCCTCTCAGCCCGTGAGTACCTCAGTACAGTCACCTCACTACAGCGCCCCGAGCTCGTGAGAACTAGAGAACCATCTCTCCTCAGTTCCCCTGAGTTCACCCCTTGTTTCAGGCAGACTTCTCCAGCGTTCCGGCCCTCTGCACACAAAGTTCCTAGAACTTTGGGTTTGGGGGTTTCTTTCAGCGGTGGAGCCCTACTCTTTCTCCTTTGCTCTCTGGTTCTAAGAAATCTGGACATCTTGTAAGAGTTCCTGTGATAGGGTGTCCAGGCCCTGACCCTCATCTTTTTCTTTTTTTTTGGTCATAGTATTCAGATAGTCCAGTGATTTTCATTTTTTTTCTCCTTGATCTGTTTTCTGGCTCAGTGGGTTTTGCTGTGAGATTCCTCCTGTGGTCTTGGATATTTGTTGCCTCTTGACTTTGTTTTAATATTTCTTCTAACAGTACTTAAGCACCTGCAGTATACCGGGCACCGTGTCAAGTGCTGAGGATTCAAACAGTGAAACAATCCCTGTCCACATGATGCTTACGGTCTAGTGGGCCGTAGATAGATAGAGACAGAGTAAACATAAGAGAAGAAATAAAAATGAATGCAAAGTAGTTAAGTACAAGTTTGGGAAGAGGGGAGGGGTCTGGAAAGGCTGGCAGCTAATCCTCTGACCTTTGCCTTTAGTGAAAGGAGGGGAGGGGAGGAGAGAGCGCAGTCCTGGCATGAAAGGTGGAGAGATGGGAGGTGGGGGGGGGCGAGCGTAAAGAGCAGAGACCATGGGCTAGTCGTGTCCAAGGAGGCTGGAGAAGGTGGGGGCCAGGCTGTTGGGGTCTAGATTGGATCAGAAGGGAAGACTGGAAGAGTGGAGGGCCGGCAGCCGCGAGGGCTGAGGTTGGGGAGCGAAGACCGGCAGAGCTGTTGGAAGTCATGGTGTCCCCGGGAGAGAGCGTGAGTAGCAGAGAGAAGGGGGTCAATTGTGGAGGTGGAAACCCCTGGATCTGACCGGTGATTGCAGACGGGGGGAGCAAGGACCTGCAGCCGTCCTGTCTGAAATGTCCCGGTAGTGATTTGGGGCCTTGGGAGAGCACTAGCAGGGAAGGAATGGGACCCCGTCTGCGGAGATTCAGAGGGAGGGGTTAGTCCAGGGAGGACCCAGAGGGGAAAGGCTGGCCTGGAACCTGGGAGAGAGTGAAGCGAGGGATAGGAAGGGAAGTGGGGGAGAAAGGGGCAGAAAGGATGGCAGCTAGAGAGAGCTGGGAGAAGCAGTGGTGAAGCAGTGTGGCCTTGTGGTTGAGGTTGGAGGCCGGGGGTGACCCTGTTGGGCGTGTGCCCCCCAAGTGTCAGGCCTGGAGAGCTGGGGGCACATCGGGGTGGAGAGGGAAGCCCCCAGAAGGAAGGCAGGCTGGGGAGGAGCAGAATGCCAGGAGCCACATACGCCTCTTAGGCCGGATGCCCAGGGTCTGCTCCGGACAGAAGCGGGCTCCTCCCGGGACTCTGTCAAGAGCACTCACCTCCACTCAGCCCACACGCTTCCCAGCGAGCTTGGCCAGTGGGGACCAGTCCCGCCGCGCCGAGGCCGCCAGCGGCCGGGGTGCAGCCACCTTGGTCCCTGCTCCCTTTTTGAGGGCAAATGGCCAACAGAGTCAGAAGCCACAAGGCCTTGTGTTGGTGAGCATGTCGTGAAGGCGAGAGCCATTGCTTTGGGAAAGCCAGGCTGAGCGTGCTTCAGCCCGGGGAGGACGGGAGCCGGCCCTGCTGCTTGCCCAACCACTTCCCCCTTGCTGTACCAATTCAGGGTGGGCAGGGGGCCTCATGCCGGAGCTCAGGCCGATCTGCAACAATTAGGCTTCCTCTGTGTGCCGGGCACTGTGCTGAGCGCTGAACAGGAGGGCCAAGGGCCCCCGCCAGGCCTCTGGGCAGTGCTGGGTCAGCTCCTCACTGGGCACTGTGTTTTATCAGAGTCAGAAAAGTAGGGCGTCCTCCTTCCCCGACTCCGTGAAACAAAGGTTTCCTCTGCTCTGCTGAAAACAGCCAAACGGGCCGGGCCGGGTCGCAGCCACATTGTGATTAAGTCAGGAAGGACAGGCTGTCTCCTGCCTAGCCTCGCCCACACCCCGGGGAGCCTCCTCCCTCCGGACCCCCGGCCTTGACACCCCTTGAGCGGTGCGGCTCCCCTCTTCCCAGACTGCCCCCAGCCAGGTCGGAGGCCCAACAGCTCGACCTGAGCAAACTTCTCCGTTTCGGCTTCGGCCGACCTTGCCCGGCTCCCATTCTCCAAGTTGTCCCTGCCTCGGTGCGGATTCTCCTTCCGTTCCTTTGGCTTCCTCCCTGCACTTGTGGCCGGTCGGCTCCGATCCGTTCTCCTGGTTGCCAGGTAGCAGCCCTCCAGCCCATGTGTCACAGCTTTACCATGTGGAGGACGGCGCTCCTCCCCTGCCATCCAGATAAAAGGAGAAACGGGAACTGTCGTCTCTTCCTGCTGCGGAGGAAGGGAGGGCACCCACCAGGTGGGCAAGACCACCCACCTCCCTGGAGTCGGGGCACCTCATTTTGGTTGTCCTGGCAACAACAGAGGGAGCCGACGGAGGAAGGAAGTGAGTGAGCTGAAGGAATGTCACTGGCTGCCAGGTGGATGATGGACAGCTACAGAGAGCTGGGGGGGTCTGGAGGAAGAATGCTAGGGGCTGAGACCCTCCATATCCTCCCACAATCCTCTACAACGTGCTGGTGGCTGGTAGGGGGTGGGTGGGTGGGTGCCAGATTGTACACTCTGGGGGTCTCCCCCCTCCCATGGGGCATTGCTGGAAGAAGAGTGGTCTCATAAGGTTGGGACTGTGTTCTGGGCCTTCAAGCAAGGTCCCCAAAGGCAGTCTCCCCCCACCCCTTTGTCCTGCTCATCTCTGGACTCAGTTTACCCTCCTTTTGCACATGGCACCCCTCTGAGTCTGGTTCTTGTCCGGCCATTCAGTCATGTGACCCGTGGACCGGAGCCCGCCAGGACTGCTCACTTTAGAGGAGGAAGCTGAGGCAAGGGGGAGTGACTTACAGCTGATGAGTGTCTGAGGCTGAATTTGGACTCGGGTCTCTTCTCTCTCCTCAACCTCAGTTTCCTCTTCTGTGAAATCGGGATAATTCTACCGACCTCACAGGGTCATTGTAAGTCTCAAATGAGATAACAGATAATGAAGCACTTTGTAAACCTTAAAGTGATGTATGTTTTATTATTATCATTGTTATTATTTATATGAAATCAGCATGACCCTCCGAGTAAAACTCAAAAGCCTCTTTCTGCTTCTGGGATCCGATATTAAATGGCTTTGCTTGACCTTGTGGTATATACAAAAGTTTCTGTGCTTATACTTTGTGGGATTTTTATTTTATTTTTTAATTTATTTTTAACACCCATTGCTTTATGAATCATGTTCGGAGTGAAAAATCAGCAAAAGGGAAAAACCATGGGAGAGAAAAAAAACCCAGAAAAAGAAGGGGATCTAGCATGTGTTGGTTTGTATCCAGTCTGCGTGGTTCTCTGGAAATGGCATTTTCCATCCAGTTTATTGGGATTGCCTTAAATCGCTGCACTGGAGAGAAGGATCAAGTCTGTCAAAGCTGATCCTAACAAAACCTTGCTATTACCATGTACGATGTTCTCCTGGTTCTGCTTGTTTCTCTCGGCATCAGTTCACGTAAATCTTTCTAGACCTTTCTAAAACCAGCTGTTTCATCATTTTTATAGAACAATAATATTCCATCACCTTCATGTGCCACGGCTTGTTCAGCGGTTCCCAGTGGATGGGCATCCATTCATTTTCCAGTTCTTTGTTCCCACAAAAACAGCTGCTGTACTTTGTGGGGTTTTATATATACAAATGTTGTACTTTGTCGAGGACTTTTAAATTACACTGGATAAAGGTCTATCAATTTTTTTTAGTCTTTTATAAGACAGTTTTTAATTTTATTTGATGATTGATCATTTCTCTATTTTTCTGTTTCCAATTTATCTATTTTCCTTCTAATTCTTAGTACTTTTTTTTTCCCTTATGCTTATTTTGGATTTGTTGGTTCTTAAATTTAAAAAAATGGATATTCAGTTCATTAATCTCTCTTTTTAAAAAAAAATTGCCTTTTATTTTCAAAATATATGCACAGATAGTTTTCAACATTCACCCTTGCAAAACCTTATGTTCCAAATTTTCCTCCCTCCCTTCCCTCACCTCCTCTCCTAGACAGCAAGTAATCCATTATTGGTTAAACGTGTTCATTTCTTTTATACATATTTCCACATTTATTATGCTGCACAAGAAAAATCAGATCAAAAAGAGGGGGGGATGAATCTTCTCTTTTGCTAATGTATAATTGTAAGGCTATGAATATTCTCGAGGACGGCTTTAGCTGCATTCCAGAAATTTGATTTATTTCATTCTATAATTTTCTTTTTCATAGTTATTGTTTCTATGACTTTTGTCTTCAGCCCCCTCATTATTTAAGATTTCAGGCAGCATTTCGGTCTTATTTTTTGTTTGTGGTCTGAACCAATTTCTGTTTTTATTGTGTTATGGTCTTTAAAGGATAAATTGTTCTCTTGTTGGTTTGTTACCCCTTCCCCTTTGAGCTTTTAGTCCCTCACTCTTGTCCATTTTCATATTGGCTGCCCCCTCTTTTTTCCTCTCAAGTCATTCAAGCAGATTCCCTACTCATTTTTTTTTTTAATTTCATCTTTTTGTGTCCTTTCCAAAAGGATTCCTCTCATTCCATTAGCCATTTTTCCTTGTTTCCTCTGAGTCTTTCTTCTCTGACTTAGCCCCTGCAATAATCCGGTCCCTCTCTTTTTTCCCATGTTCTCTACACATTAACGTTTCCAAAGGATTTGTTCTGGGCTCTGCCCGCCTGATGCTGCCCCGTGGTAAAGCCTTCTCTCTCTCTCCCCCCCACTCCCCCAATGATTTTTACTCTCCCTGGTTGACTTCCCCCTCCCCTACATTTGCTGGGAATTTTCCTCCCTAGGTCCACGTTCTCCTGTTTCTCCAGGTGCTAATTACCCCCCTGGGGTTCCAACTCCTCTTCTCTCAGAACAGGTAAGGTAGACTTGTGTTTCTGAATCGAATTGTTACATTTAACCACTGTGTGTCTTGAGATTTGCAGCCTTGCTTGTTTTTCTGGAGATAATCTGTGAATTCTTTCGTTTGTAAGATCAGAAATTCTAGCCGCTCTTCTGCAATTTCCTTCATCATGGTGGAAGGCTTTGTGTCCTGTCCTGTTCTCCTGGGAGATTTATAGTCCTTGGGTTATCTCTGCTCAGCCTATCTTTAAGATCCGCAGGTTTTGCTTGCATAGCGCACATTTTTTCTTTAAACTTTCTTGCTTTGCCTTCTCTTCTCCTAGGTTGTCCTTAACTTCTTTGTGTTTACGTTTCTTGTTCTCTCTTGTTTCTTTGGTGAAGTTTGCCGTTTAAGAGTCCAGTTTTACATTCTGTTCATTCTTTGGCTCCTCAGGCCATAAATTCTGCTCTCATAATTCTCATTTCTCTTTCAAACCACTTAGCAACAGTATGCTGTGGTTCCTTGCTCTCAGCTCCCACAGAGTCCTCTGTTAAACCACTTTTCTTTATTTTGCAGTATTTATTTCAGCTGTGCCTGAACTTGTTTATCTGGAGACTGTTTCCTTGTTATTGTTTAATCATTTTAAAATTGTTATTTATTTATTTTAAATTTATTTTTTCTGTTTGTTCATCTGCTTGTGTTCGAGTCTTTGAGTCTTCGTCTTCCTGGAACCTTTGTGACTCCCCCTCTTCCCTTGGCCCTTGCCTCCCCCCCCCCCACTGGGCTGATTGCTCCCTTCTGACTCTGGTCCCAGTTCCCTTGGGGCTGCATCTCTCAGTGTCTCGGCTTTCAGCCCTAGTCTCTGCCCGACTGTTGAGGGAAGTCAGAACCGGTTCCGGCCTTGGCAGAGTGCCGCCTGGCACCTGCTGCTGCAGCGTTGGGGCTTCTGGGTGGCAGCCCCTGCTGGGCTTTTGCTCCTGAAGGACGGTGGCCCCATCACTGGAAAGAGGGAAGGCTCCAGGCCCAAGGTGGGCCTGAATATATAGCCTGTGGGTGGGGAGGCAGGGAGCTCAGGAAGGTCAGGGTTCCTGCATTGGAGGTTGGGGGTTAAAACCTTGTTTTTGCTGCTGGTGTCCAAGACTGGGAAAGAGCTGAAGCTGCTTTATCATGAGC
The DNA here is from genome assembly GCF_048593235.1 of Sminthopsis crassicaudata. Lineage (NCBI taxonomy): Eukaryota > Metazoa > Chordata > Mammalia > Dasyuromorphia > Dasyuridae > Sminthopsis > Sminthopsis crassicaudata. The sequence goes on from NC_133622.1 coordinate 251,706,667, forward strand.
ACATCACTTCTGTTTGGGGAGGAAAAAAAATGTCCAGAAATTGCCCTTAGGCGCCCACATGGCCCAGCCAACTCTGCTGGAGCCTTAGAGGTTGTCCCCCGCTGGCCTCTGGAAGCCTCTTCAGGCTCCTCCCATTCCTGTGGAGGACCAGACCTGCCAGCCTCTGCTCTAGCTCCTCATCTCCCATTTCAGGGCCTTTGCCCTGGCCGTGCCTCAGGCTCTCACCTGGCTCCCTGCCAGCCCCTGCTGGCTTCCCGGGAGACCCGGCTCAAGCAGGCCCTTCTCTTGCTGACTTCTCTGAGGGCTTGCAGCCTCACGCTCTGCCAGATCTTCTGCCAGGGGAGGTCACAGCAGGGAGCCCTGGCAGTGTGGGGGACTTCAAACCATAACTAAGACAGTTAAGATTGGAAGGACAGGGGCAGCTGCATGGCGCAGTGATTAGAGCCCCAGCCCTGAAGTCAGGAGGACCTGAGTTCAAATCCAGCCTCAGACATTTAACACTTCCTGGCTGTGGGACCCTGGGCAAGTCACTTAACCCCAGTTGCCTCAGCAGGAAAAAAAAAATTGGAAGGACGCAAATCATGGGAGGAGAAGCTTTGCTGCAAGTTTCTCGATAAATTAACCAGCAAGTATTTATCAGACAGCTCTGGGTGCCAGGTGCTAAGAACACCAAAGGAACCAGAGACAACAAATGCATGTATGATTATATACAGCATATATATAAAGTGAATAATTTGGATTTATTCAGAGGAATTAAATGCAAGGCAATTGGGGATGGGGGTGGAGCAGGAAAGGCTTGATGCAGAAGATGGTTGAAGAAGTTGAGAAGGAAGGAAAAGGAAGATATAAGGAGGGAGGGCATTGTAGACATGGGGAACAGCTAGGGCAAAGGCACGGACATGGGAAATGGAGAGCCTCGTTTGATCACAGAGGGTAGAAGTGGAGGGAAGGCCCAACAAAGTTGGCAAGGTAGGTTGGGGCCACAGAGCTTTTATTCTAGAAGCAGTGGGGGCCGGCCCGTGGAGTTGGAAAGCCTCGTGGTCAGAGGTCACTTAGGAAAATTAGCAGCAGAGTCTAGGAAGGAATGGGGTGGTGAGAGGCAGGAGGCAGGGAAAGGGATTAGGAGGCTTGGAGAGAGGCGAAATCTGCACTGAGGCAGGAGCGCCTCACAAAGGGAGCGTCGGCCACGGAAGGAGCCAGCCCGGGAGGCTGCTCAAAGGACAGAAGCAGGTGGTTACTCAGCCAACATTATTAAGCACCTTGGGAAGAAGAAGAACCAAGGAGACTGAATGTCAGCCAGCACACGCTCTATTCGCTTTTTTTTTTTCTCCCTCCCGTGGTTTTTCCTTTTTGCTCTGATTTTTCTCTCCCATCAGGATTCATAAAGCAATGTGTGTTTAAAAAAGCAAATACATTTTTTTAAAAGGAAAAAACAAACAAACAAACATTATTAAGCACCTACTGTGTACCAGGCACTATACCAAACTCTGGGTTTGCAAAAAGAGACAAAAGACAGTTCCTGCCCTTGAGGAGCTTACCGTGTAAGGGGGAGGCAGCATGCAAACGGGTCTATAAGAGCAATGTTAGGGCTGAATAAGAGTAATTAACAGAGAGGAGGTTCTAGAACGGAGGGGAACTGGGGAAAGCTTCAAGCCAAAGAAAGGACCTTAGCTGGGACTAAAGGCACTTCTCAGCAAGCCAGGCTATCTATCCACAGTGTCCGAAAAGTGGTGCACCGGGTGCAGGAGGGATGCTCTGCAGCTCCTCCTTCCTTGCACCCATCCGGTGGGAAAAGATGGCAGTGTTGGGTGCTGGGAGGTGGTGAGAGGATGGGCAGGTGGCTCTGTGGGTTGGAAAACAATTTGTGGCACTACCCCCAGAATTGGCCACGTGCCCTTCACCTGTACGTGCCATGGTCTTACTCAGAGAAAATGTAAAAGGAGAGGAGGGGTCTCCCTTGTGACTCCTCACTGGTCAGCAGCAGCGCTGGAGTCCGAGCCCCCTTGGTCTCGGCGTCTCTCAGCCCTGCAGGGGAGCCTTCCAACTTGACCTCCAGGTGTCTCAACCAGGTATGTGAAGGATGATGGCTGGCGGCAGGGGTGAGTTCCCAGCAGTCCTCCCGTGGGCTGAGACTTCTGCCCTCGTGGCCTCTAACCCCAGAGTGTCCACCATGGACAGGAATAAGATCACCACAGGTTACCTGGGCAAAAAAGGCAGGGAGGGGTCCAGGAAACTGGCTACTGTGGAGGAATTGGTGGTAGACAGAAGACCCACAGTGGATCTGAGGAGCAGAAAGAACTGGCAAGGGGCTGCACCCCAAGGTGCCAAGTCCTAGGGCGCCAGAGGCAGGCTTGGGAAACCAGCACGAGGGTGGAGGAGGAGCCCCTTCCAGCGCTCTCTTTGGGACCCACTTTGGGTCAGCTGAGTGTCCCAGAGGAGAGCACCCCCAAGCACGTGTGGAGCCACAGTGGGGGGCAGGGGTCTGTGGCAGATCTGAGGGGCAAATTCTGGGCCTTCTTGGCTTGGGGATGGGTCATAGAGGAAGAGGAGGACCGACAAGTTTGTCTTGGAGAATCAGAACCTTTTTAAAGTGATTAAAAAATGTTGAAGAGGGAAAGGAGCCATGTTCGCAAAAGTCCTTAGAGCAACTCCCTTTTGTTGTGGGAAAGGAGTGGGGGATGGCTGAGCCAGTTAGGAGGGCCCACGGGGGTGCATGATGGGAGAGTCATTTAGAAACGGCAGAAGAGGGGACCCGGGGGAGCAGAGCCGTACCGACGGCCCGAGTCACGTGGCACACGTGGCACTTGTGGCTGCCGTGCAGCCCCCTCTGCTAGTCTGGGCCCAGGGGAGCAATGGTCAGTGACATTTGTCAATCAGAATAACTGAAGAATCATTGGCGCACGGGGCACAGAGGAGGTGCCGGATCAATGGTGTTATAATTTTTATTAAACACTGGCTGATGTACAAGCAGCTCCTAAAGCAGGACACGCTCTGGGATCTGCATTCCCTTCAGGGCTCAGCCAGCTGGGTGACCAAGCGGGGCTCGCTCTAGGAGATGGATAGTAATCTATTGGGGAGCCAGGAGCGGCTCCTATATTCTCAAACGCCATAAAAGGTGATTTCAGAGCATCCCAACCCTCCTGAGCTGGGGCTGTGCGGAACAGGCTGCCCTCTGCCTCAGCGGGCAGCCGTGGAGGCCGTTCCCACCGCGGATCCTTAGGGCGGAGATCTCCCCCGACTTGCTTTGTCGGGGGCTCAGAGCTAAGAAGGGAACTCCAGCTTTCCAGACTATTTCTTTGGGGAAGTCATGTGCAGAACAAGTTGGGGGGGGTTGGGATGAAAGTTATTAAATAGCCCTGCCCAGTGTCTCCCTGTGGCCAGGCCCTGCCCAGCAGCAGATGGGGAATCCACAGACTGACGCCCTGGGGGGGGGGCGTTTGGAGGCCACCGAGGATGACTGGGGTCTCTGCCCCTCCCGGAGCCTGCGTCCCGTGGGGTGACCTCCAGACCCAACAGACGGACGACAGCACAGCGGGCCAGCTGAAGAGCGTAACCGAGCTCGTGCTGATCCAGAGGTGAAGAACCAAGGGCCCCCGGCACCCAGAGGGGGAGCCATGGTGGAGGAAGGGCCGTTCCTTAGCTCCTGCTTCCTCAGAAAGCCCCTGCTCCTGTCTTTGACTCCTCCCTGGAGGAGCAGAAGTGAGGGAGGGGCGCTCGCTGCTGAGGAGTGACCCCCAAGTCAGAAGGAGCAGTGGGAGCCGCTTTCGCTGCACATGTGCAGGGGGAGGTGCAGGTGGAGACTGAATGGAGGGTCAGGGGAAGTCATCTTGGAAAACCGCCCCTTCCCTGTGTCCTCAACAAAGCAGCTGTGATGAAGCAGCAGGGGCGGGGGGCTCTGTTCTGTGCTTGGGATCCAGCGGATGGTTGGGGGGGGTGCATGTGTGTGTGATGGGGTGTGTCTTTGCCTGCGTGTACACGCCCATTTTCCCCCTGCTTCCTCTCCGCTGCTTCGGAAGGCCCATTGATGCTGAACTGGGCAGCGACCCGCCAGGAGAACTGTCTCCTTGCAGGAAGCTTCCTCGTGGCCTTCCGGGGTCCTTTTCCAGCTCCCCTGGAAACCCGGGCCGGGTTGGTGGGATGTCCTGGCAGCCTTTCCACAGCCTCGTTTCCGCCTCCCCTTGTGGTCAGATTCCCACCCTTCCTTGGCACGCCTGCCAGGGCTTTCCAGGAGGCTGCGGGCTGCTGTCCTCGGGCCCAGGAGAGTCGGGTTCTGGGCCCGTGCAGGGCCCTTCTCTCAGGTTCTGCTAGCAGGGGCGTCTTCACTCAGCAGCTGGTCCAGGTCGGGCTAAAATAGCTGCCACCTCCGGGAATGGAGAAGGGGAATCGGGGGTGGCGTCTAGAGACCCCAAGGAGCTCGTTGGGAGCTGTAGCTGGCCCCTGTCCCTCGCCCCTAACCCTGGCCATCGGTTGCGTGGATGCTGGTTCTGAAATGGATCCTCTTGGGGGGAGGGGCGTTCTTGTTCTGGGCTCATCTCCTCTGGCCCCTCTAACTTACTCCTTCTAAAAGTAATCATCTGTGGACGCCAGGCCGACCTTTCCTTTCCGGAGCGGGTTTGGTTTTGGCCCCTCCCCCGCTCCCTGCCCTTGCACCTCGCTCTCGGGAGGGTCGGAGCACCTCACAACCACCACCAAGGCCCCGGTGTCCCAGGCTCCCCACGTCCCCTCCAACGTTTGTGGGTCTCTTCTGCACCTTAGCCAGTCCTGGGGCGGCCGCGGGACCTCGGGGGAGTTCGCATTTCTGGCAGTGACTGGAGGAAAGGCTCCACCGCCTTCCTCGGAAACTCATTCTCTGGGCGGTTCATGGGGGGGGGCACGCTTTACGCACTTCGGGACGAGGCTCCGGCAGGAGCGCCGCCGGGAAGTCTCCCCAGCTTCGTTCTTCCCTTTTAGCCCTGTTTGCGTCCGTTTGGTCTGTGCCATCCCAGGGTCATTCTGCCTTTCGCCACGTTCTCCGGGTCTTCTTCCGTCCTCAGTCCCCTCCTCCAACCCCGGAGAGGTCCGTCCTCCCTCGCTCCGCCCGGGCCACGCCCCTTTGGCCTCCTCCCGGGCCGGGCCGGGGTGGGGGGCTGCCGGAGGATGCGGAGCCGTGGGAAGGCTGCCGCTCACGTGCTCAGAGGGGGAGGGGTCCACCGGTCCGGGAGGCGGCCGGAACGAGGCGGGTGGTGACTGACACGTGCGGACCGCTCGCCTCCCAAGGTCAGACAGACGAAAATACTTCCGGAAGGGGGGGGCCGACCCGCGGGGTCAGGGGACGGAAGCCGAGCGCTGCCCGAGGCGGCCCCGGACGGCGCTTCCCCGCCAGGCTCGTGTCCTCCTCTAGTCTGCGTTCTACGGGCCGGTCCTGGGAGGTGGAGGCCGGGGGACGGAAAAGCCACAGGCCCCGCCCCCCCAAACTCCAGCCGCTCGCTAGTGAGGGCCGGGCTTCCCAGGGTCTCGGGGAACCTGCGGGGGAGGGGGGGAGGAAGAAGCCGAGTCCAGCTGTCACTAGTGATGGGAAGGGGGGGCAGTGTCCTGGGAGCCCGGGGGGCCCCCCGCTCAAGATCCCTCTGCGCCAGCAGCTTTCCTACAGCCTGCTTTGGCCCCTTCCATCACCTGGGGGCGGGGGGAGATGTCTGCTCCCCCCCTGCAACATCCGGGAGCCCCAGGGGGCGGGAGGGAAGGAGGGACGCCTCGCGCCCTCTGAGTGAAAAGTAAATACATAATAAAGAACAAGTTCTCGGAGCCGCTGAGGATTCCTGAGACTGACCACTCTAAATACGGACACGTACACGGGATTCCACCTAGATTTCTACCCCGCTTGACCCATCTCTACTTGCCATCTAGGGGAGGCGGTGGGGGAGGGGAACACGGGGCTTTGCAAGGGCTGATGTGGGAGAATCTTCCCTGCGGATGGTTTGGAAAATAAAAAGCTCCAGTACAAATGAAAAAGAATTCTTGCTTCTTGGGAAGTCTTGCATTGGGGGCGGGGGGCGGGCTCCTCGGTCGGCCCCCCCAGGAGGCTGGTGGTAAGGACATTTTCCGGGATTCGCCCTGCGGCAGCCCGGGTGGGGCCCGGGGATGGAGGTGGGACTCCCCAGGTTTCCCCAGCTCACTGACGACCAGTCACAAGTGGTGGGGAGGGCCGGCAGGGCCGGGAGGGCCGCCCAGCTTCGCTCCCCGGAGTCCCGGGGAGAGACTATGGAGGCGGGGGACGCGTCTCTCCCGCCCGGTCAGGTGAATGTTCCCAGCAGAGCCAAGCCCCTCCCCCCTGCCCCCTGCCCCTGCCCCTCCCCCCTGCCCCCAGCCCCTGCCCCTCCCCCCTGCCCCTGCCCCTCCCCCCAGCCCCTCCCCCCTGCCCCCAGCCCCCAGCCCCTGCCCCTCCCCCCAGCCCCACTTTCCCTGAGAGAATCTTCTACCTCCCGGATCAGACGGAACGAAAGGCTCCCTGTAATTACGCGCAGCAGCAGCAGCATCCTCTGTGCCAGCTCCGCCCAGGCAGCGCCAGCTAGGCTCCCTGGCCCTTCCTGGGATCCGGAGCGGGAGCACACAAGGTATCATTAGCGACAGAACGGTTTCTTTTTAAAGCCTCATCCCCTTTTGAGGTTCAAATAACTGGTTTCTCAAGGTTAAGGGGGCTCAGTCGGGGCTTTCTCCGGGTTTGCCCTCGGCCTCGCCACCAGAGGTTGGATCTGGGCTGGACTCGTCCCTCCCCCCACCCCTGACGTTCTCCCCAGTGCGCCCCCCTCAGCCATGTCCCATCGGGACCCCCCAGCAGCGGCTGGCACCCCGACCCCTGCCCGGAGCACCCCTGGCCACCCTTTGGGCATCCCTGCCCCTTTCTCTGGCCCCGAAGCTTCTGCAGCAAACATTTTCAGGGAAAAGCTCGTCTTCCCTGCGCAGAATCGGGGAGGTGTTGCTTGTTCTTTCCTGTGCATGGTTGTACGCTGGAACTCTTGCTCTGGCCGCATCGGGGTCTGGGCTCTTTCCCCCGCAGGCCCCTGGGAGAAGGGAAGGGAGAACCGCACCTCGATCCGGGCCTTTGGGAGGTAACCACACAGAAGCTCCCCCAAGTGGATGATGGGTAGCTTGGGGAAGGCTTGAGCAGGAACCCGGGCGTTAGAAATAAATCCATCCTGGGTTATCGACAACAGGGAGCACCTTCAGAGGCTTCGACACAGCTGCGAAAAGCGGGGAGCCGCCCCCAAGTTAGCCATCAGGGTAATAAAGCAGGTCAGAAAGCCGGGAAGGCCCCCAGAGAATAATGGGAGGTGCGAAAAAATCAGTCTACACTGGGCCCGATGGAGTAACGGGAGGCACGAAAAACCCCATGAGGGGTCTACACTGGGCCCCAACAGGAGGCGCAAAAAAAAAAAAAAAAAAAAGAGGCGGCCTCTCCACTGGGCCCGATGGAGTAATGGGGGGTGCACAGGAGGGGTCCATTCTGGCCCAGCCCAGCCCGCTGGTGATTTTCCTTAGCCGAAGGTCCCACCACCAGCTTCCTGCTGTCTGAGGCTGCCCCCAAATGACCTTCCCCCTTAAAGTCCTTCACGACCCCAGCCCCCTTTCCATCCCCCTCATCGCTCCTGTGCTCACTCCCCACTTCATTGCTCAATGAACTTGGTACCAACTCTCCTCCAGCCTTGATTTTTGTGATAGCACAGGGAAGGTGCTTGGAAAAGTGCCTGACACACAGCAAGTGCTAAATAAATGCTCAATCCCTCACCAAATTTACATTCTGGTGGGAAAGTTAAGACTTGTCCACAGACAAACACACAGGCAAAGCAGCGTGGGAGGGAGGAAGGGACCACCACCCTCTGCAAGTGCTCCCCAGGCAGTGCTCCTCGGCCTATGCAGAGATGCAGCAGAGCTCAGCAGTGGGCTCCACTTTCCCCTTTTCAGGGTCCCTTCAGACATCTGGTGGCCCATTTCCGTGCTTGCTGGGTAGAGCTCACACAAGGTGGGGAGGGGGCAGGAGACCACCTACTTTTTAGACCAAGACAAGAAGCCGTGGCAGGTGGAGGATGCTAATCCAAAGCCACCTGTTAAATCACCGCAGGTTAAGGGCAGAGTCCTAACAGGCGTCTGTGAAATCCCCGGGTCAGGAGCATCGGGGACGGCCAGCGCTGTCAATCATTCCCAGATAAAAGGAGGGGAACTTGGAAGGAAGAGGAACCCTCGATGTTTGCCCACTCAGTTGAGCCACAAGATCCTGTAGAAACCAGGTTCCACCAGCTGCTCTCACCCAGTCAGGAAAACCCAAGTTCCCATCCCTCCTCAGACCTTCCTGGCTTGCAGACTTAACCACTGCCTGCCTTGGAAATAACAGCAGCCCTTCCCTGCCAGGGACATCGTGGGCTCCTATGAGCCGCTAATTGTAAAGCGCTTGGCACACACAGCAGGTGCTCTATAAATGCGGCTCTATCATTAACAGCACCCCCGCCCTCTGCCACCCGTCGAAGCCCTGCCCTTGTGCTACACGATCTGTGTTAAGTCTTAAATACCACTTAGGAGAACAGGAAACCAGATCATTAGAAACGTTTATTTATTCAAAGGGGGGGGGGGAGGAGAAGGGATGAGTCGCCTCCAGCACATGCTGGTACCATGATCAGAGGTCATTAAAAAAAAGCGTCCCGCCCCCCCCCCCGTGCCCCCTCACCCTCGCCCCCCTGGACCCCGGCACTCTCAGAAGGCCAGCTGCTGCAGCGTAACAGTCCAGATGGGGTGCAGAGTGAAAGCAAACGGGCTATTTGACACCAGACAGTCCCGTAAAGGGCCAGCAGGTCCTACTGCTGGGGGCCAAGGCCGGGAGCTGACCCCCCGGAGAAGCCGGGAGGGAGAAGGAATCCAGGTTCCCTCAGGAGGGGCAAGGCCAGCAGAGTCCTTCCCACAGCCCGGGCTGCTCACAGGCTGAGGAAAGAAGGAAATGTTGAATGAGAAGTTACACACAGCGCTCATTAGCCGGAGAAAGAGCCACCTTAGAAGAATTAAATTAAGGGGAAAACAAAAAACCACAGTTGGTCACAAACTCCTTTGTTTACTGAAACATGAAGCAACGGGAACATCCCGGCAAAGGGGACCGCGCGAGCGAAGCAAGTTCTCCCATACGACCGCAGCCCGAGGGTTCAGCCCGCAAATATCCTACCTGAAAGAGAGCACAACACAAGAGGCTTATACACTGTCCGGAGGACGGCTGGGCTCCGAGTGCTAAGGCCCTGGCTCCCATCCTGTTTGTCGAGAGAAAACAAGAGAACAAGCGTCAGTGCGGACCCCACGACTCCCCGGGGAGCTGCCCCCCAGGGGCGGGTGTGGAGCCCTAGAGGGAGCGGCCCAGGGCCCAGACTCGGGCCACACGTCTGCACCCCCCATCACTAATCAGGGCCCCAGACCAGGAGCAGCGCAGTGTTGGGGCTTTACAAGGAACACCAAGCATTCGGGTTCCTGGAAGATTGTGGGCACGTGGGGACCCGCCCCCCTGCAACGGGATGCCCGCCTGCCACTGTGTCCGGCTGATTCTAGCCTGAAAGATAACAGGTTTCTCAAAGTGGAGAATGAACTGAGCACAGACGGTAAGGAGCGTCCTTTGTCCTCACATCTACAGCCCGGACTTCCTGCTCTTGCTCCCACTGCAGCCAAACCCCAATAATTCACACAGGATCCTATGAGGTTTTCGCTGGCCAGCAGGAGCTGGGGAAGACCCTGAGCTAGCACTAGGCTTCTATCTCCAAGCAGCAGACCCAGGGCCGTGTCCCAAGGGCTGGCCCACCACTGACTGCCGTCTATCCCTGCAGCCTCATCACCATTGGGTGCCTCGGGGTGCTGAGAAGATGGCTGCCACCCAGGGCCCTGCTGCATCCTCCACCGGCTCTGGAGGCGAGGGGGGGGTGTCATCCTGGTGTGAGCAGGAGCAAGACTCTCGGGACCATTTCCAAGCCGTTTCTCTTTTTACCCAAGCACAAAACAGCTGTCTACACAAGGCAGACACCACCAGCATCCTGCTCGTGGGGCAAACTTATACGACCTTCTCTTTGTGCTCTATCTAAAGGGAATCAAAACCTGCCTTTGGCTGAGACTACAGCCTTGGGCTTCTCTTTAAGGGACGGACACCCCCTCATAAGAATGGGGGGACCCATGGCTGACATGGAACTATTTCTACCCCCCACCAAGGGCACCCACAGTTTGGGGCAGCTCCCCCTAATCCCACTATCCCAAAGAAATGTTTGGAGCCATCCTCAGTAGAGCCCAGTGCTGAGTGCTCAACCCCAGGGAAACATCTCCATTTCTAGCAAGAGCATCTCAGCTAACGCAGCTTAGAAGTTATCTCTCGCTTTCTCACTCTCCTCTTAAGTAAAATACATGAAAGAAAGCGGACGTCTCAGGCCGAGCTAGAAAGAACTGCCAGGAGACTCACGTTCCAATCTGATTCTTGGGCAAAGTGGCCTAGACTGGGCACGGGACGAGCTGCTCAGCATCCCAGAGAGCCTGAGGTCCCGGACCTGTGTTAGCTAGCAACAGTGAGCCAGATGCTCTGGATCTCTAAGGGAAGCACCCCCACGTGGGGCCAGATCTAGAACGGTCAGCTTTCACCAAAGGGTGGGGAAGGGGAGTCTCTCCTCATCCTGAATGATGTGATCACTCCCTACTTTGTCCCAAGGCTACAGAGCCCGGCGGTCCCTGGTTTTGCCCGTGTGCTGAAATGGAAATCAGTTAAGGATTGAGGCCCCCCCCCCCCAGTCAGGAGTGCTTCTGTCCTTGGGAAAAAAGGAACTGCTCTCAGAAAAGATGTTATAGGAACCTGGAATCAAAGGAAAAGAAACTTTCTGACCAGTGACCCTCCCGCCCTAGGCCAGAGAGAGAGGAGGTCAAAGGGTAACTGATACCTTGGCGAGGCTGTTCCCAGCAGGAAGCGGAGGGCTTTCTTCTCTACACAAAGCACTGCGTCCCTTTCACCTCAACTAAATCGAACCTCTCCGCCACACCCACCCCACTCTCACCTCGAGCTTTAAAAGGCCGAGTACCGCGCCCGGTCCGTATACTGGTCCCGTTCATACCGCGCCACGTCGTACAGAGAATTCCGCGCGGCTGCCGAGGCCTGGGACAGCTCATTCTCGTGCCCGTAACCGTAGCCCTCTCCAATAGTAGGGACCGCAGCTGCAGCTCGGCGCAGGGGGCTCCGGTCCCGCCCATAATAGGAGGAGGTAGCTGCGGTGGCAGCGGCGGCGGCGGCAGCCACGGCAGCGGTGGCGGCGGCAGCTCCTGAGGTCGGCAACAGGTGTCTATCATAAGGGTTGAGAGAGGTGGAGGTGAGGTGACTGGTCATGGCTGGGCTCTGGACTTGTGGGAGCTGGGACAGGGTCTGCTCTGCATAGTTGTACGCGGAGGCCGCCGCCGCTGCCGCCACCGCCTCATAAGACCTCACCCGGTAACGCTTATAATAGTCGAGCGCTCCATATGGATTGTTGTAATACACGGACTCCCCGTAGCCCATGGTATAGGGCGCGCGAACAGCTCCGTACTGCTCGTTATACTGCTCGGTCAAGTCTGCTACACGGCCCGTCCGATCCACTGGACACTCTTTGGACCAGTGGCCCTCTTTCCCGCACCGATAGCAGCCGCTCTGGTCTCCCATCCCGGGGGCGGTCCGAAGCCGGCTGGTGGACAGCTGCACGTGCATTCGTTTGCCTTGAAGAAACAGACGCGAGAAGGTTGCTGTTACTCGGTCCCAGCCCACCTCCCCCCTCCACAACCAAGAGTGAGTTGGGTCAGAACCGGACGCCCGCAGGAACACGCACACACACGCACACACGCCCCCCAGCTGCGGCCCTGGGGAGGGGAGAAAGCGCGTCCACCGAGCGTAATCAAGGTGAGAGTGGGAGGACTCGAATCCCTAGAAACTGGCCCTTTCCACTTCCCCAGTGGCAGAACCAAGTGTCCCTCCCCCGACTTTCCGATTATTTCGCACAGACAGACATTTTTTCCAAGTTTCTACTTCTCATTGCTAGGACTGCTACTCATTGGAACTCTGTCACGGAGGTTTCCAAATCAGTTTTTCAGAAGCACTTCAATTTGGAAAGACTTGGAAGTCATCTTTCCACCCCCACCCCCCATTCTTGCCATATACGGTCTACCCATAGACTGCGCTTAGTAAACGGAGCCGTCAGCGTCTCTGCACCTTGTGGTAGCCTTCCCTTTTGCAGGTTATCACCAGAGGGTTCTCAGGGGCTGGGTGTACAAGGCTCATCTGCTTCACTCTGCAGGAGGCCTGGGACTGTGAGACACATGGTCCACCTCCCAGTTACCCAACCTCTTCCACCAGAGGTCAGTCAAGGCCCACCGTGCAAAGGAAAATCACTCGTCTGCAGGCCCTCAACAAATGGAATTGGGACAAAAAGAACTTGAGACGGTACCAGTTTTCTGGGGACACTACGCTCGTCCCATCGTCCCCACAATGGAGATTTTCGGCATTTCGTCCTGCGGTGTTCGCCCCAAAAACTTCATGGGGGATTATCCACTCGATTAAAAATGGAGCATTTGCTTGAAGGCCTCTGGGCACCCAGACAAACATGCTACATCCATACTTCCCAGGAAACAACCATCTTGCCCAGGGACCCTCACAGGAAACACCCAGGCTGCTCAGAGGGGGCCTGGTGAAAAATGGGTACTTTGCCAGATAAATGGGTCCCACAGCGCAAAAGACTTTGGAAATCGAGGCAGCCCAGATGAGTCCAGTGCAGAGTACAGAGAGTGGGGATTGTGCGTTAGGATGACTCACATAAGGGCCGCTTAGAGCAAAACCAAACTGCATTTGTCCCCCTCCGTGATCAGCAAGATGCTACTCTTTAACAGACCTTGTTCTGGATGCAGCTATTCGACAGGAGGCCCCGTGCTCCACCATCCTGTTGGAAACAGCCCCGATTCAGAACGGCAGCCAGAACAGCGCCATGCACTGACCCTGAGAGGGGAGTGGGTTAGTGCACGAGCATCACTTTAGTAGAACGCATTCACGCCACAGTGCCTCAGCCTTCAACCAACCCAAACCTCATCTAGTCCCTGCCTCCTCCGGCTCAGAAAAATCCATGTTTCTAGCTCTGTCACCAACACCAACACAATTGCCAAAACAGATATCATGGTCATTAGCTGTGTTCTCAAACTCTTTAAGTTTTGACCAGGTCGTAAACTTGGCTATTTAAGTTTCCCCCATGTTCAAAACTGGAGGTTATTCAGGGTCCTACAATACTGATTGAACTTGGAACAGTTCTACAGCTACAAACTCAACATGGATAAAACCGATTGTGACCTCTGAAATTTGGACTGAGTGATTTACAAAATGGCGCTCTGAATCTGGTGTGAATTTTTTCAAAGCAGCCAATCAGAATGACATCCAGAAGCTCATTTTGAAGAATGTTTTTCCCCCTACTAACCAGGCTTTTCCAAGTTTCTGGATCAGCTTTGGAGAAGCGGGACCCCAGAGGCTTTCTATTCTTGCTGCTAGTTCCAATCTTCAGCCCTCCTTCATTCCTTTTGGTGGTTGGTAACATTTAGTTTGTAAACACCTACGGCATATTCTGTTTCTGTAGTAGTTGTGATATAGTAGTAGGCAACTAACTGTTTACCTGGAACTAAAACATCTTTCAAAACTGATGACTTTCCCATTTACTTCGGTAAGCTTTTGGAAAGGTTAGAGATGGGGCTTTTACTCGTGATTCCTGAAAAGCCTTACTAATAGCATCTGGAAAATGTCCTGCTTCTCTACTTCTACCATGTCTTAGGGGACACCAAGGCAAAGATATCTGAAAGAAGAATAAGAGGGTTAAAAACTGCCCCTCCCTGCTGCATGAGGCGTGACCAAATCTCCCAGGAGTGACTTCTGCACTTCAAGAACCCCCAGTTGACTGCCGGTGGGGGGCTCCCTCCCGGGACGGGTCCCAGCCCCTCCTAGCCTGCCCCACAGCCAGCCTGGTCATTGGCTCTTCCCGACTTAGCCAGGCAGGCCCTCCGCGTCCCCCACGGCTGGCCGGTCATGCCCCATGTGATGCTCCACTGGCATCTTGACAATCTGGGGCTTCACCTCCACACTGTGAGGCCCCCTTGCTCTGGAACACTAGTGGCACAGAAACGAGTCGTTTCCAGGTGGGAACATAAGACAACACTGTCATCACTGACCGAGGGGAGACCTGCTAGATTCCACCTGCGGCTCACAAGGGGTTTGCCAGCATTCCCAGAGGGCCGGGACACAGCTGGCAAAGTAGCAACCCCCCAAAACCTCATTTAAATGGCAAAGGCTGTACACCTGAGCCCTTGCAAATCATATTCAAAACAGCAAATTCTTGTTTATTTAGAGCTTCTGTAGGGGTTCCCAAGGCTTTCCATCATGTATAGCTGTGGACCAAGAGTTCCAGAAAAGACCTACTTAAATTTCTAGGCACCTTTCCTTTAAAAGAATGAGGGACTGCCTTTAATCCTAAGATGCCATGTAGCTTTCTTGGCTAGCTTGTCTAGAGAAAGCTTGGAGCTTTTTCTTTCTCTCCCCTGGGCACAGGCTTGATGCACCACCTCCAAATGAAAAGTCAAAAAAAAAAAAAGCTTTAAACTGTGCAGAATAGGTAAACGATCCATTTGGAAATGCTAAGCTGGAGATCTGCCAGGATCTCCTCATTAACACAGTCTGGAATCCTGCACGGACAAGTTTGTCCTTCTCATCTTGACATTTGGAAGTGGTGAGGCAAGCGGACCTAAGGCCCAGACTGTTGCGCCTGAGGAGAGGGCAACAAGGATGGAATGGCCAGGCAAGCTCAGGCACTAGCCCTGGCCTGGCAGAGAAGGCCCAGCAGCCTCCCGGGTGCTCTTCGAGTCTGTGTGTACACAAACATAAGGTTCGAGACCCAGTAGGCCAAAGAGAGGTTCTCAAGTTTAATCAGCTGGGTTAGTTGGTTCCTAATTTGCAGATTCTGCCAAATTTGAAACTTCTATTATCTACGCTAAACTTTTTCTCATCATCTGAAAAACAGAATTGGTTATGAAAAAACCTCACCTGACAACAACAACCTGGGATTTCCTTTCCCATGGGATGATGGGGAAAGCCAAGAGCTGGGCAGAGTTTATGTTCTAGACTCAAAAAGAAAATCTCTTCTAAGTGTTCCAGCCCCTCAAGAAGTGACTGAGTCATTTAAACCTTTTTGCCTCCTTCCCCCTTCCCCTGCCCCTAAACACACACATAACTTTCATCATTCTGTGATTCTTACTCAAAGGAATTAAAGGGGGGGATTTAAGGATAATGCTATAAACTACAGCATGGCTAGAGCTTGCTTCCTAATTTTTTTTTAAACTAGTTTGCATTTGTTTTCTTTAGAAAAGTTTCCAATCCCCCTCACCCACAAAAACCTTTTTATGAATGGGAATCTCCAGATCATCAGCACTCAAGGAAAGAAACCAGGACAGCTTAAGCCTCAGCCCTCAGCAGCTTCCTGCCCGGGACAGAGGACTAACAGTTGGATGTAACATTCCCATTAGCGTCAGGACACAATTCTCTCTGTTATCTCACTTTAACTTTCAATTCCACAAACATCATTAAGCATCTGCTCCGTGCAAGCCCTGGATACTGTTCTCATGACAACTGTGAGAGGCTCAAAGCAGGCTGCATTGCAATGCCGATTTTACAATAGGGAAAACGGGGCACCGAGAAGCAAAGTCCCAGAGGTCGTCAGTGGGAAGCCCGGAAGCCAGAGCTTGGCTCCCTAAGCCCTTCCTGAGAGACCGCGAGGGTGCCGTGACAGAGCACGTGAGCTACCTCATTCAGAGTCTCCCCCCTGGAGCTCGGCACAACCCCCTGACTCCAACCCCTTCATGTCTGCGAGGCGCTTGTCCAAGGTCCCGTGATGCAGTGGATACAGGCCCCTTCCCCCTCTCCCAGAATCTGCCTTCTTCCCTGCTACGCCCAATTCTACCACAGTGGTGAAGGCAAGGCCTGCCCGACCCCTCCGTGGGACCCGGAGTAACGGTCATCCGATTGTGCCTTCCTATGTAACAGAGACCACCAAAGACATTTCTTCCATTCACCTCCAAGTCTATGCATTTTCTCAGAAAAATCCAGCACCTTTTCTCTCTGTTCTAGCAATCTGTCAAGGGACACAGTGGTCACCATGGGCTCTTCTGCTCTGCTTATTTTGAAATCCACGAATGAAGAAACCCCAGACTCCCATTCCTCAGTGCGAGGGGGCTGCCCCGAGAGGCCCCCTCACTGCCAATCACCCAGACACTAAACAGGGGGTCCCTCGGAGAGCTCAAAGCACCAGGCAGTCCTCGTCCGACTGGAAAAAACAACAGCCACTAGCAACAAGCCAGCTCCCTTAGGGCCTGGATGGGAATGACCACAGGACTTCAGCCTTTCTCACCCCAAAGAGACACTATTCCTTGATGGACAAACTTGCAGAACACTAACCACTTAACAGTCTGGTCTACGGTTTGTTTCCCCAAGAAACAGATGGACGACATCTCGGGAAGCCAGCACGGGAAGGGGCCGAAGAACGTGACCCTGCTTCTCCGGAGGAAGCCGGCATGCTTACACCTGGCCCCCACAATCGCCCTCGGACGGGATTTCTGGCTACACCGGATGGCCACGAGGACGACCTCTGAGGGCCAGCTGCCCTCCTGACCTGCGCTCCCCTCTCCCCAGGCCCCAGGGCAGTTCACCTTGGAACTCGGTGTTGTCCAGGCCGCGGATGGCCTCCACGGCGTCCTCGGCGCGCTCCATGTGCACGAAGGCGTAGTCCTTGACGATGTCGCACTCGATCACGGGCCCGTACTCCTCGAACTTGGCGCGCAGCTCGAGGTTGGTGCACGTGGGGCTGATGTTGCCCACGTGCAGCTTGGTGGAGGCCTTGCTCTTGTTCTTGCTGGCCTCCACGTTGATGTTGACGCCGTGCAGCTTGTAGTGGTGCAGGTTGCGGATGGCGTCCTCGGCCGCCGTCTTGTCCTCGATGTGCACGAAGCCGTAGTTCTTGATGATGTCGCACTCGAGCACCTTCCCGTACTGCTCGAACAGAGAGCGGATCTCCTGCTCCGTCGCCTCGCGGGGCAGGTTGCCGATGAACAGCTTCACCATCTCGACAGCAGCCTGTGGGGGACAAGGATGCCGTCAGGGGGCCTGACCTAGTGACCCTGGGCAAGCCACTGCCTCAGGTCCTCAGCTCCACGGGGAGGGAGCAGCATTTACAGAGCGCTTGCTGTATGCCAGCCCTCTCTGAGCCTCACCACCCAGGGAGGGAGCAGCATTTACAGAGCGCTTGCTGTATGCCAGCCCTCTCTGAGCCTCACCACCCAGCGAGGGAGCAGCATTTACAGAGCGCTTGCTGTATGCCAGCCCTCTCTGAGCCTCACCACCCAGGGTGGGGGCAGCATTTACAGAGCGCTTGCTGTGTGCCAGCCCTCTCTGAGCCTGATCACCAAGGCTCAGGCCCAATGGCTGTGAGGTCACGGGGTCACAGTGGGGTCAGAGGTCAAAGTCAGACCTTGTGGGGGGAGGCTGAAGTCCCTCCCTTCCTGACCAGGAGTCCCCAGAGCAGGGGCGGGGGATGAAGGCGGATCCTAGGGGAAGCCTGCGACCTTCAGCACGTATTGAGCGCCTCTGTGTGCCTCGCGCCATGAGGGGATGAAGGGGGAGGGAGGCAGCTGTCTGGTCTGCAGGGCTGACACACAGCAAGCACTCAATAAATACTAGCTCGGCCTGCGGAGGCAAGGTTCGCATCCGGGGTGTCAGCTCGAGGCATGCCGGGAGGGGCGGGCATGTCCGCCAGGGCTCAGGGCTCAGTTTCCTCATCAGGAAGACCCCAGCCACAGAATGGACTCAGGGAGTCACCTCAGGGAGCCCTCCGGGCACTCGGAGCCCCGCCCCCTTCCCGCCCCTCCCCGCCCCTGCCCCGCCTCCCAGATAGCAGAGCCCTCCCCGGCCCCGCCCCGCGCCGGCCCCGCCTGCAGAGGCCTCGCCCCCGAACACGGCCCCCTCCCCCCCTCGTTCCCTCCCTGCCCCCCCCGGGTCCCGGTCGCACCTCCGGGGGCGGCGGCGGCTCCCGCGTCTGTCAGAGACAACCCGACAAAATGGCGACGGCCGCTCGAGCCTCGGCGCGACCTCCCGACTCCGCGCCCGCCTCGCGCCGCGGCCGACGCACGCACGCACGCACGCAGGAGGCAGGCACGAGCCCGGCGCGAGCGCGCCCGCCCGAGCACGAGCGCTCACCGCTGCGGCCAGCCAATCCCGCCGCCGCGCGCAAACAGCGTGAGCAGACGGGCGGCCCCGCCTTCCTTTCTCTCCGCCCACAGGGCGGGGCACGGCGATGACGCCAGAGCGCCCTGCCCCCGCCAGGCTACGCCCCCCAGGGCCGACCAATCCCCGCCTTGCAAACCCGGCCTTGTATTTTACGTCAAAAGGAAAGGGGCTGGACTGAACCATTGCGGGACTCTTTGAACGGAGGGTGTGGGGGGGAAACGGACTATTCCACTTGCAGCCGGGGAAGGTGGAACGTGGAATTTACGGCCGCCGGTTAATCAGTTTCTCAAAGGCCACGTGGCAGCGACGGGGACCGTTCCATGGAAGGCCAGGGCAGAGCCGCAGGCTGTCCCGGGCGCCTCGGGCCTATAGGGGCTGCTATGGGCCTTCATAATGGGTCATGCCACCCGCAGCCGGGCGGGGGTGACAAAGGCTGTAGGGGAGACGGGCGCGGGCGTTGTCGGGAAAGGAGCTCCAGCGAGCCAGGCCGCAAGCGCGCTATTGGTGTACACCCGCCGCGGCAGGCGCTCCCGAGCCCTCCTGCCCGGCTCCTGGGCACCCGTGAACCCTCTAAACAAAAATGATCATCCACGTGGAGCCCTTGGGGCGGGGGCGGGGGCGGGGGGCTGGGGCCGGATCCGAGCTTGCTGCTCGGCTTCCCCAAAGCTTCCGCGCGGATCTCCGCCGATAAAACTCTGCTCCCTTAAATGTGTGTGAATATTAGCGCCTTAGTCATTCCACGTATGGCCATCTTAAATTTTACAAACTCCCATCTGCTGCGAAAGCTTTGGTTCCACATCTGAAGCAACTTGGGAAATCCAGACTCTCGGTACGGCGCTTTTCTAGAGAAATCTCTCCGGAGGTTTGGCTTTTCTAGAAAACCCCACGAGATCTGGGCTCCTCCCTGGGGGGGTCGTATTTGAAAACCGATTTTCTTCAAGATTGATTCCTTTTCCCGCCGTTCTTTTTTATGCATTAAAACCGGGAATCCGAGAAGAGGTCCACAGGCATCCCGACCGCCGCCGGGGCCCAGGCGGCCGGAAAGGGAAGAAGCCTCCCTGGCCTCGGGCGGGTGCCTGGGAACCTCTGCCTGGCTGGGAGGGGAGCGCGGAAGCGTGCGTGTAGCGCCCCTCCTAGTGGCGAAAGGGAGGACTGCAGCGGGTCTTTGTAGGAGGGAGCGGTGAAGGCTTAGATAAGAACCCTAGGAGAGGTACCCGGATAGAAGGCAGGGCCCAGGCCCACAAGGGCTGAGTTCAGAGGCAGCCGCATTTCCAGCTGTGGGGCGGTCACATAAGTGCGTTTGCACATCTGTAAAGTGAGCTGGGAAAGGAAATGCAAGCAGCTGCCTGCCCAGAAATACCCCATGGGGATCCCTGCTGGACCACAGCAATCACAGGCCTTGGATTTACAACCTCTTAGAGTTCCCTTCTTCATTCTGGGGAAACTGAGGTCACAGAGGGAATGAGTGCGAGAAGCAGTTGCCGTCCAGGCTCTGGGGCTCCAAGGGAGTCAGCCGGGTCCAGAGTTAGTGTTGGAGGACCTGCCGGGCCGGAGGCCTTCTCTGCAGCTTCCGCTTAGCAGTGCCAGGCCCTGGCCTCCCTGCTCTTTGCACCCCCCACCCTGAGGGGAAGCCCAGATGCTCCACCCCAGGATCCTCTCTCATCTATGACCTTGTCTTCAGTCAGAGGCATTGAGTAAGTGCCTACTGTGTACCTTACCAGGCACTGTGCAAAGCCCTGGGCATACAAAGAAAAGTCAGAGGGAGTCCCTGCTGTGGAGGAGCTCAACTTCCAAGGGGAGGAGCAAGCGCTCCCCACACCTGACTAGATGCCTTGTTCCCTGTCCTGCTAGCCTCATCGTTAGCCAGACAAAAATGAGCATCCACGGGGGAGCCCTTGGGATGGGGGAGGGGAGGCTGGGGTCGGATCCGAACTTGGTGCTCCCATCCTGGCTTCCCCAAAGCTTCAGCCCGGATCTCTGCTGATAAAACTCTGCTCTCTTAAATGTGTGAATATTTAAATTTTAAAAACTCCCATCTGTTGCAAAAGCTTTGGTTCCACATCTGAAGCAACTTGGAAAATCCAGACTTTCCCGGTACGGTGCTTTTCTAGAGAAATCTCTCCGGAGGTTTGGTTTTTTTTTTTTTTTTTTAGAAAATCCCACAAGATCCATAGATAGTGGGAGTGCTCCCTCTCTCCCCGGGAGTGAAGGATGGAAGAGGGTCATCGTCGGGCTGCAGTTTGTCTGAAAAGGATCTGGGGATTTAGTGGACTGCAACCTCCAGATGACTCTCAGTGTGATGAAGCAGTGAGGAAACCTGTTAAGGCATCAAGGGGTGGGAGCAGCGAGGGGGCGCAGGGCATACCCCAGTCCTGAAGTCAGGGGGACCCGAGTTCAAATGTAGACTCAGACACTTCACACTTCCTAGCTAGGAAAGCCACTTAACCACAATTGCCACAGCAAAAAAAAAAAAAGGCTGAGCTTCCAGAAATAAGGAGTCCACAGAGCCCGTGCCCCCCTGGCCAGAGCCCTCCTGCCACGTACTGTCGGTTTAAGAAGGCTGATGTTAAGCTAGACAAACATTGAGAGGATGAGGCTAGGATGAGGAAGGCTGTCCCTCCCTCCCAGGCCATCTGAAGCTCAGTTGAAGGAACTGAGTGTGTTCACTCTGGAGAAGAAAAGGTCAGGGGAGCGGGGCTGCTGGGCCAGGGCCGGAACGGGAACGATGGCTGGAAATTACGGCAAGGAATATTTCGGCTGGAAACTTCGAAGGATCTGAGATGGCCGCCAGGGTTGGATCTGGGTTCAAGTACTGCCCCCTACCCTTAGTGACTACGTGAACAGCTTCCTGGGTGGGGCCTCAGGCTGCCTCCCCTGCCCAAAGGAGAGGTGACAACCACTCACTCTGACCCCATCCCCCCTTCCCTTGGAGGCCCACAGACTTTGGGGAACTGAGGAAAGGAAGCAAAGGTACTTACAGGAGGGTGTTAACTCAGTGGGATTGGCGAGATAATGGCTCTCTAGTTTCCCTGTATAGACTTAGTGTAGTGATGTCATGGTTCTCCCCATATATACTTTTTTTTTTTTTTTGAGGCTGGGGTGACGTGACTTGCCCAGGGTCACACAGCCAGGAAGTGTGAAGTGTCTGAGACCTGATTTGAACTCGGTCCTCCTGACTTCAGGGCTGGGGCTCTCTCCACTGCGCCCCCTAGCGGCCCCTCCCCATATGTACTCAGCATGTCATGGCTCTCTAGTTCCCATTATTCTCGGTGCTCAGTGTGGTGATGTCATGGCTCTGTAGTTCACACGTGCTCAGTGTTCTGTAATGATGTAATCACACTGAGGTATTAAAGTGCTGAGAGGACTGCAGAGGAGACCCTCCATCTTTGACCAGCCTCCAGAGAGCTGGCCCGGACCCTTCACACCCGCTTGGGACCCGCACCCCCCCTTCTGCCTCCGTCCCCATCCCCGAGGCCTGGTGGTCTCTAAGCCCCCTCGCTGCCAGGACGTGCTGGGCTCACCGCAGGGATGTGGCGGGATGCCCTCCTGGCTGCTGAAGCCCTGGGGTCCTGCCCTTGCTGTGACGCGTCTCTCCCGGTGCCCCTCGCCGCCTCCTCTGCCTCCCATTCTCAGAACTCAGGCGGTGTCCAGGGCGACCACCTGGGCTGTCAGGCAGCTGGGAAGGAGGGGTCCCGAGCATCTTTAACCCACTTCACAGATGAGGGGTTGAAGCCCCCGAGTGCGGATCCTGGAGCCGCTGTCTGTTGGGACCCCAGGGCCACCCGCTGCGTGCCGGGGGCTGTGCTCAGCTCAGTTTGCTCTTCCCTCCGATAGGGTCCAACCCTATTTAGGGCTCCTCCCTCCAAAGACTCGGTGAAGAATGGCGTCTCGTCAGCACTCGGGGGTCCTGGGCAGGCTCGCTTCAGTTTGGGCTCCCATTCTTAAAAGCCCGAGGAAGAAGGCGGCAGACGCAGATCGGGGCTTCATGTTCTAGCACAAACGTTCCCCAAATGGAAGGGGCTGCCTCGGGAGGTGGCGAGCTCCCCGTCCTCGGAGGGCTCCAAGAAGTCTTTGGATGACCATTGTGGGGAGTGTGGCCCGGCAGAGAGTACTGGCTTGGCACCCAGATAGCCTGGGTTCCAAATCTGCCTGACACTCGTGTGGCCCCATCTGGGGATTGATGGGGTGCAATCGAGCTTCCTGTCCCCCCGGAATCTCAGGGGCCGGGGCAGAGCCGGGAGGAGCTGCCTTCTCTGAAACCTGCTGCCTCGTTTTGCCTTGGATTCTGCGTTTCTGAGGGTGGGAACACTCTTGGGCCTCCCTTGGTTCTCTAGGAGAACCACAGGAGCGGGGCCCGCACTACGCCTTTAATCAGTGCTCGCTGACCGAATGACCTCCCCGTGAGGTAAATACCCTGGGTGGTCTCCGTGTTTTACAGAGGAGGAAACTGAGTCACAGAGAGGGTGATGGCCCCCTCAGTCATAGTGTGTCTGAGGCAAGGGGTTTTCCTGACTCACAACCAGTGTTCCTCCACTAAGCCCCCCACCTCGCAGGTGTGATCTGGCCCACCTTTCTCATTAAAAAAAGGTTCTGGACTTTCCCCATGCCAGCACCATCAACAAAGGCCAACGGGACAGGGGAGGAGGAAGCTGCGAGTCTGGGCGGCGGCCCGGGGTGCTGGTCAGGGCCCTTCCTGCTCTGCTCCCAAGCTTCCTCGAGTGTCTCTGGGCATTTTTAAGGCTTCCTGACCCTCCTTTCTTTCTTTTCACCCACAATTCCCAGCATCCTCTGCTCAAAGTGGATGGACCCTTAATGTCATCGGAGCTCAGAGGGTGCCTCTGTTGGCAAACCCCTCCCCCCACTCCCACCTCCCCCACCCACTCCCACCCAAATCCCCTCGCCCCCCACTGACACCCATGCCCAGTCCCCTTCCCCCTTCTCTGCCTCCAACTTCAATAAACAGGAGAGGAAGGACCCCCGATTTCCCCGGACTCTGCGTCTGGGTCACATCTGAAGGCCGGCCCCCCCCAACCCCGTGGTGGCAGTTCACGGTGCCTGCCTTCCACGGGTCACTGGGGGCCAGACTTTTTCACGTGGCCATGCCCAGGAAGGTGGTTTTATTACTTCTCCGCTGGGCCAGATCACATGCTCGGGGAGATGGGCGAGATAGCCAGGCTTGGCGGCCCCGGGCCCGTACCTAGCTGACCCGAGTCTCTCCCACCCAGCCCTGCACCCGGTTTGGTCATGGGTGGCTAACCTAGGGCGCAAGTGTCATGCCCCTCTTCTTTCCCAGGTGCCCGGATCCCTCATGGGATCAGCAGAGAGGGGCACTTCTGGAAAGGCCCCCACTCTCTGCCCTGGTGCCCGCTGACCTGCAGCTCCCGGGCTGCCAGCCACGGGGAACGTCGGGCTCTGGGGCCTGGGCTCGGATGGCCAGCCGGCCCCTCTTGCTGCTCTGCCCAGATGGAATCTCGGGCACCGGATGACTTCTTCCCAAGGGCCCGTGAATTGGGACTGTTACCCGTAGTTCTGACCTCGGGCCCGGGGGGAGGAGCATCATGACCTGAGCACTGCCATGAAGAAGCAAGCTGCATCCTGTTGGGGGTGGGGGTTTGTGGGGAATCTCTCCCATTTACCAGGGACAAAGGGCACGTGGGGGGAGGAGACACCCGCAGGGCGACATGGGGCCTGTGGGGCTGGTGAGGTCGGGGCACTGAGCTGGGCTCCCGTGGCTCTGGCCACTGCCCGGGGGGGACTCTTTTGGGAGGACGAACTAGAGAGTGGGACTCGGAAGGGGCTGAAGGCCTGAGGAGAGCACGAAAGCACACAGGAGGCCAGAGGCACAGAGAGCTGAGTGGTTTAATCGTCTCCACGTCCTGACGTGGCGGGGACTCCCCGGAGGAGCCCCTGCTCCCGGGAGCACGAGGAGAGGGAGGGGGCAGTGGGGCGAGCCCGTCAGCATCACCGGCTCCATCAGTTTGCGCTCCCGTCCCCAAGGCCCGTTTCACTCCGGCAGGTTCCTGCCTGGTTCCTACGGGACACGGAACAGGAGGAAGCCCGGCTGTGTGGGGAGGGGAGGCCTGAGGCCGGGACAGAGTGGGCGGCGAGGCCCCGTTTGGCAGAGGGTAACGGGGGGCCATCCCTGGCTCCGTGGGGAGAGGGGAGTGGGGGGAGCTGAACGGACAAGGGGGGAAAGATGAACCAGGGGCAGCCTGGGGCCTGTCGCCAGTCTGGAAATTAAATAGCAGAAGAAAAGAACCCCGGGCATCTCCAGTCAGAGCTCCTGGGGATGGTCCTGAGCAGTGGGCGGGGTCCGGCGCCAGTCCCCGGGGGCTGCTGCCCACCGGCTCCGAGGGCCGCGGTCCAGCGGGGCGACCCGCCCCTACTTGTTCTTCTTGAAGAAACTGAAGCGTTTTTCTCGATCTCTTTCCTTGCCCTCCTTGCTGCGCATGGTGACGGGACCCTCTGCGTTGGCAGGGGACACCGGGGGCATCGTCATCGCCCGAGTCATGCCCCGGGAAGCGCTGGGCGTCACCGTGTCCTCGGGTTCCGCGGAGGCTGGAGAGGCCGCGGCGATGGCCGCATTCACCACCCGCAGCCATGAGCTCATCTCCGCCTGCAGGACGAAGGGTGGGAGACAAGCGGCCATGGTTAAAAAAGGCGACCTGTGACCCAGCTCCCCAAGGGAGAAACCGAAAGACAGGGGTAGGTGGGCAGGGACGGCCTCCCTCAGGCTCACTGGCCCAAAGTCAGGAGCTGTGAGAACCTCTCTGTTGGGAGGCACCAAAGAACCCCCGGAGTGCAAACTGTGCCCTGGGAAAACGGGCAAAACTCCAGCCAAGATGGCGGACAGTGCTGGCGGGGCCAGGGGCAGCAGGCCCTTCCCTGAGCAAACACAGCTGCCTCTTGGGGAGGCCCGCGGTCTTGGAGCACTGCCCGGTAAAGGGCCGGCATCCGAGGCGAGTAAGGATTTTCACCCATGCGTGGCTAAGGGCGCAGGGCCAAGTGCCGAGAAGGCAGAGCCGGGCCAGAGGAGTCCAAACCATTAACCACCATGGCCGAGTTTGCTATGGGTCGCTCCTTAGATGGGCAAGAGGGCTCACTCCCGACCCAAAAGAGAAGGTGTTGGCGGGAGTGGCAAAGAACAGCCTCAGACCCTGTGGGCAGAGGTGCCGGAGAAACCCCCCAAAGCTGGACTGGTGCCCAGCGCCTCTAGGACAAGGGGCTAAGGCTTCTGGGGGAGCCTGAAGGCCTTCTACAGACCGGCCTGGATCCCTCCCTCCTCAGTCCGGCCTCGCTCTCTCCCTCCATAGTCCAGCCTGGATCCCTCCCTCCTCAGTCCGGCCTGGCTCCCTCCCTCCTCAGTCCGGCCTCGCTCTCTCCCTCCGCAGGCCGGCCTGGATCCCTCCCTCCTCAGTCCGGCCTCGCTCTCTCCCTCCGCAGGCCGGCCTCGCTCTCTCCCTCCATAGTCCAGCCTGGATCCCTCCCTCCTCAGTCTGGCCTGGCTCCCTCCCTCCTCAGTCCGGCCTCGCTCTCTCCCTCCGCAGGCCGGCCTGGATCCCTCCCTCCTCAGTCCGGCCTGGCTCTCTCCCTCTGCAGGCCGGCCTGGATCCCTCCCTCCTCAGTCCGGCCTCGCTCTCTCCCTCCGCAGGCTGGCCTCGCTCTCTCCCTCCTCAGTCCGGCCTGGCTCTCTCCCTCCTCAGTCCGGCCTGGATCCCTCCCTCCGCAGGCCGGCCTCGCTCTCTCCCTCCACAGGCCGGCCTGGATCCCTCCCTCCTCAGTCCGGCCTCACTCTCTCCCTCCGCAGGCCGGCCTGGATCCCTCCCTCCTCAGTCCGGCCTCGCTCTCTCCCTCCATAGTCCAGCCTGGATCCCTCCCTCCTCAGTCCGGCCTGGCTCTCTCCCTCTGCAGGCCGGCCTGGATCCCTCCCTCCTCAGTCCGGCCTGGCTCTCTCCCTCTGCAGGCCGGCCTGGATCCCTCCATGGGGCCCTGAAGGCCCCTCCACAGTCTTTCTCTGTCACCATCTGCCAGCCTGGCCATCGCCTCTAACTCCTTAGCTCCAGCCAAAGCCCCAGTGAAGCACCAACTCAGACCCAAAGGCGACCGATGAGCCCCTCCCTCCCTCCCTCCTCCGGCCAAGGGGACTTGGCAGTTCTGCATTGGCTCCTTTGTGGACGGGCCGCTTCCCTTCAGCTGAACGTGAGCTGCCCAGTACTGACACGTAGCATGGTTGGCGAACTGAACCAAATGAATCGCACTGGGCCCTGCTGAAGGGACTCGGCCACACCACGGAGATCGCAGGAAAACATTTTTGTGACTATTTTTGCAGTAATCAGCAGCACATTACCAGTGGCTGATGAACACTGAGAATCGGGACACAAACGACCCGGGGAAAGGAAGGGAGAGGCAGAGAAAAAGGGAGAAGGGGCGTTCTAGGAGACGGGGATCCCAGGACGTGGAGGGGGAAACGGGGGCCGAGGTTGGGGGTGAGCTCACCTCATCCTTGGCTTGGAACAAATACTCCTTTCCATCTTGTAAACTGTGGAGGAAGGAAGAAGCTTAGGGCAGAGCTGAGGTCCCGGTGCACGGCCGGCCGGCCCAAGGGCTGGGGGGGCGGCTCAGAAGCAGCCCCGGGAGGCAGGCCAGGCAGGCTCCTCGGGTTCCGTGAGCCATGGCGGGGGGAGTGGCAGGGCCCAGGGTTCCCTGATGTCCTCTCTCGACACTCCCCGGAAGCTGGAAGGAGTCTGGCCCCTCCGGGGCTGTGCCCCTCACCCCCCCGACCCAGCTGGCGGCCTTACCCCAGCTTGAAGACGTGCTTGCGTTTCCGGTAGTCCAGGGCCACGCTGCCCTGGGCCCTGGCCAGGCTGACCGGCACCTCTCCGTGGTAGGGCAGCCCGATGTTCGCGGCTCGGGCATCTTTGTAGAAGCCGAGGGTGCTACGGCGCAGGACACAATACACGGTCTGCCACGACCTGTGAGATGTGGGGGGCTCGGGTGAGGAGGCTGGCCAGGCTCGCACTCGGCGTCCAGCTCCCGAGCCCGCTCGTCACGCCTGGGGTTCTTGGCTTCCCCCCAGGCCCACAGGGTGAGGAGGAGCCTGAGGACCAGCCTCGCCCGCTCTCTGCCTGCCCACAGACGCAGCCCGGGCCCCGTCTCAGGAAACGGGCTGACGAGGGGAGCCGGCGGCCCATGGAGGCAGCGAGCCCCTGCTGGCGGAGGCCCCCGAGAAAGGCGCCACGCAGCGTGGGGGTTCTGGGTCCTGCAGCTCCGGCTCTCCGCCGTCAGTGTGCATTACACGAGAGGGCCGGGCACCAGCCCTGCCCCAGACTCGTCCCGGGCCCGGTACCTGTTGGCTGCCTTCTTGCCAAAGGCCTCCATTTCCTGTTTTCGGCAGAGCAGGCCCTCCATCTGCTCCTGGGCAGAGAGCTCGGGGCCGCGAGGGGGCAAAGTGGCCGCGTAGGCTGATTCGGGGGCCCTGCCCTGGGGCACTGGCGGAGGGGCAGGGCCTCGGGCCCGGCCCTGCCGCTCTCCCCGGGGTCCGTTGGCTGCCTCCCCTGCCCCGGGGGCCTATGGAGAAAGGGCAGCCTTCAGCAACTGTGCACCCACCAGAGGCCGCGACCCCAAGCTTGGACCCATGGGACGTCCTCCCGCACTTCCCTCCCCATCTTCCCCCCCCCAAGCCCCTTAACTTTGTGTCCCCCCCCCCCTTCCCCGGGAAAGACTCACGGGGCCTTCTAGGGAGCTGCTCTGGTCCAGTCTTTGTTGCTCCAACAGGGGCTGCAGAGACAAGAGCAGAGGGAACGTGGGTGGGAAGATCAAGAGCCTGACGGGAGGCCGCCAATGAGGGCCGATGGCTTACCTGAGGGGATTCCGAATCTGTGCAGACGCCATTGACCGCCACTGGCTCCCCAGAGGATGGCAGCCGGGGCTGGGTCCTGGGGGAGCAGAGATGCGGGGTGACCTTTAGCCTGGGGGGCTTCCCCCCTCCTTCCTCCCTCCCTTCCAGCTTCCCTGCTCTTACCCAACCTTCGAGACCTCCGAGGCTGCCTGGCCATCCCTGTGATCCCCATGGGGAGGCACTGCTGGGGAAACTGAGGCTGGAGGCTCCTTCCTCCTCCGCTCTTCCTCCTCCTCCTGCTCCCGCTGTCTCCTCTGCAGCTCCTCCTTCTCCTCCAGCTGCCAGAACCAAAAGACCAAGGGGGTGAGGGGGGGCTCTGAAAGCCAAAGGGCCGCTGCTGCTCCGGACGCTCGCTGCCTGGGGAGGGACTTCAGAGGGGCCGGCGCAGGCGGCTCCGAGGGAACGAAGCCGCGGGGCGGGGGCCGGAGGGGGCCGGGCTGCTCACCGCTGTCAGCTTTTCCAGAGCGCTGAAGCGCTCCTCCCAGGAGGCGGCTGCTTTCTGGAAGGCCTCGTGCCTCTTGATCAGGCTCTCCACCTCGTCCACAGTGCAGCCCAGCTCGGCGCTCCGCACCAGGGGCTCCTGGCTACAGAGCCAGGCCTCCGCCACGCCGGCGTCTCGGCCGAACACCAGCACTTCCAGAACTGCGGGAGGGGGGCCGGGGCTCAGCACTGGGGATGGGGGTCGGCACGAGCCGGTTCTAGGGGTCGGTGTGGGCCGGGCCAGGGGTTGGGGGTCAGTGCGGGCCAGGGTCGTCACGAGCCGGGGCATCCTGAGGCCTCCAGCCACGTGTCTAGCTGGGTGCCTCCTCTATACCAGGAGGTGGCTGGGGAGCCCGTGAGAGGCCTCCGGGATGGGGCTGCACCGGGGGACGCCCCCTGGGTGCCCGACTCACCAAGCTGAAACCAGTCCATCTTCTCCTGCCATTTGTCAGATGTCTCCTGGCGCCTCGCTTGCAGTTGTGCCAGCTTCTCTGAGATCTGGAGGCACAGAACGACTGAGTGGGGCTTCTGCAGGCGCCCCTGGGGTCACCCCTCAAATGTCCCCCCATCTGCTTCCTCCCATGGCCCCTCCACCTACGCTCTAGAGATGCCATGCCCTGTTATTGGTCTGTGTCTCCCCCTGGGAGCATAAGCCTTTTGGGGTGGGGTCTTTCACACAGTTAAGTGCTTAATAAATGCGGAGGGGGGGCAAGGCCGTTGTTGCAGGGTAAGCAGGCCCCGCTCTGGCCTGGAGGAGAGAGGGAGGGACGTCTCAGGCGGCGGCCCCCTGCTCACCTCCTCGGACGCATAGTGGTTCTTGGCCAACAGCTCTTGACCCAGGCGAATGCAGGAGGAGAAGCGGTCAGCTCGGGCCTCGATCTCGGCTTTGATGCCCTGGTGATGCTTGATCATCAGGTCAGCGGAGGACACGTCCCTGGGGGGGCACAGACACTGAGTCTCCCGGGTCCCCGGAGCCCCAGACCGCCCACGGTCCCACCTCGGCCCCCGGAGCTCACCGCGGCCGCTCCTGGGCGTCCATCTGCAGGTTGACCCCATCCATCCAGAGCATGAGCTCCCGGACGGCCTGCAGGAAGCGGAACTTGTCCCCCGTGTCCAGGAGCAGTTGGCGCCGCCCTGCCGAGCTGGCCTGTAATTGGGCCCAGGCCTCGGCCACCGCCTGCATGTGGCGGCCGATTTCCTCCGCCTTCTCCCCCGCGTAGGCCTTCTGTAGGCGGTGCCCGTCATCCTGCACCTGCTGCACCTGCAGGGCCCCCAAACCGAGGCTCAGAGGGGTGCTTCCCCCGGCACCCGGCCCTCCGTCCCTGACGTGCTAAGGCTCCCACAGCCTCCGCAAGAGGCCAAGGGCAGAGGTGAAGGGGAAGGGGGCCGGGGGGGCCTCCCCGGGCTTCCGGAGCACGCACCTGGGCACTCAGCGCCTGGATGTCGTGCTCATAGGCGCAGTGTCGCCGCTGCAGAGCCTCCGCGGAGTTCAGGTCGCGGCCGGCCCCGTCGGGCAGCTGCTGCTGCTTGTGCTGGACGCGTGCCAAGGCCTGCCGCGCCATGTGGAGGAAGCGCTGCAGCTCGTGGGCGGCGGCCAGGACCTGGCCCCGCGTGTCCAGTAGCTCCAGGAGGTCGGCCCAGGCCTCGTTGAGCCCGTCCTTCCACTCGGCCACCGTGGCTCGGGCGGCGTGGCCCCCGGTGATCAGTCCGTCGGCCAGGGCATTGGCGCTGTCCACCCGCTCCTGGCCGATGGTGCTGGTGTCTCGGGAGAACTCTCGGAACTTGTCCCGCAGCATCTGGGACGGGAAACACGAGCCTTAACGGGCCGCCCGGAGAGAGCCCCGGCACCCTGCCCCCGCCCTGGGCCTCTCGGGGCGCGCCTGCCCCACGTGGCGGAGAAGGAAGCTGAGAGGTCATGGTCACATCCTCAAGGGTGTGAGCTCCAGGGAGTCTGGGAATGCCTACCAGCCCCCCCGCACTCACAGCCCCCCCGCGCCACCCCCCATTCTCCCCCCTCCACACTCACGGTGACGTGCTCATAGTCCTGGCCCAGCTCGTGCGAAGCGGCGACCACCTCGCGCTCCTGGATCCACTGTTCCAGGTCGTCCAGGTCCCGCCGCAGCTGGCACAAGCGCTGGTGCTCCAGCAGCCGTCCCCGCCGTTCCACGGCCAGCTCCTTCAGGCTGGCGTACAGCTTCTCCACCTGGGCTTGGCGTATTGTCAGCCGGTCACTACAGGGGCGGGAAGGCGGGCCAGGGATGGAGGGCGCCCGGGGCCCAAGGCTCTCCCCCTCCAATCACCAGTCACAGCCCAGGGACACTCCCAAGGCCACGGCGCCTTCCTTGGGAAAGCCCAGCTCGGTGCTTTTATCCACCTCAGAAGCTCCCGGGGGCTGCAGGCTGGGCCCGGGTCACACAGCCCCGGGCACAGAGCAGGGGCTCCCCCTCGGGTCTCCACCCGCAGGCCGCCAGGCCCCTCACCTCTCGGGATGCTGGGCTGCAATCATGTCCTGGCTGCTGGCCGCCAGCTGGTGCACGGTGTGCGCGTAGTCAGCCAGCGCTTGCTCCAGGACCTGGTGCTTCTTGACCTCTGCCTGAGCACTTAGCTCGTCCTGGGGGAGAGGATGGAGGGGGATGAGGGGGGCACCGGGGGGAGGGGAGGGGGGAGGGAGGGGTCCCACGCCTCGGCGCTCTCACCTTGGCCTTCTCTTGGCCCATCATGTGCAGCTCCTGCTCCCCCATCCAGGCCTCGGCCTCGGCGGCGTCGCGGTAGAACTGCTGGGCCCTCAGTGCGTCCCGGAGGCGGGCCCCGCGCTGCTCCAGCTCCTGGCCCAGGCGCCTCCACAGCTCCTGGAGCTCGGCCACCCTGGCCGCCAGCTCCGGGCCCGCGGCCGCCCCCAGGGCCTGCTGCCGCTCCCTCAGGTCCGCGATGCGGGGCTCGTGGCCCTGGACCTCCTTCTGCAAAGTCTGTGCGAGGGAGAAGGGAGGCGCCATGGAGCCCAGCCCAGCCCTGGAGCCCATGGTGGGGGGGAGGAAGGGGCAGGAGACGCGGGGAGGCACGGACCTGGTTTTTCTTCATGAGGAGCTGGACACTGGGCAGGTCCTTGCCGTGCTCCGTGGAGCTGGCCATCGGCAGCCGCTCGGTCACCCACAGCTGGGGAAGGAAGGGGCAGCGGCGTCAGGGGGGGCCGGCGGGGGCAGCGGGGCTCTCGGTGTCCCGGGCCGCGAAGCCGTCCAAGGGCCCCGGGGGAGCCGGCCCCCCTCCCGAGGCCCAGCCGGGCCCTCCGGTGGGAAGAAGGGTGACTGCAGGGGCCCTGCTCCCCCCAGGCCTGGCCCAACCCCCCAAGGACTCACGATCTCATCTTCCACGTCCCGGTGGAACTGGTGCTGCTCGCGAGAGGCCAGCAGGCGGTTGCAGCGCTCCTTGAGGGGCTTGTACAGGGCCCGGAACTTGTCCTCCACGGCTCTGGAGGTGCGCTCCACCTCTCCCGCGCCGTGCTCCTCCTGGGCCAGCGCCTTGGCCTGAGCCTGGATGGCCTCCACTTCCTTCTCCCGTACGGCCATCTCTCGTTCCAACATCTGCGGCCACCGGGGGGGCCAGTGTTAGCCAGCGCTCCCCTGGGCGCCTCCCTCCCCCTCCTCGCCCGGGCCCCGGGGGCACCTGCTGCTTCTTGAGGAGGATGTTGACACTGGTGAGGTCCTTGCCATAGTCGTCCGAGTGCAGCTGGGCCTGCAGCGTGGCCAGCCAGCTCTCCAGGGCCGAGCAGCTTTGGGCGAACAGCTCCGCGCGGTTGGCGTCAAAGAGGCTGCGGGCCTTGGCCTGCGTGGTGTCCTCCAGCTCTTCCCACCGCTTGTGCAGGGCCTCCAGCTTCTCCCCCACCAGGGGCTTCAGCTCGGGTTTCTCCGACGTCAGCACCTTCCCTTCCTGGGGGGCAAAGGAGGCAGAGTTGGCGCTCACCGCCCGCCCTGGGTCTCAGTCATCGGGACATGAGCTTCCACTTTACAGGTGGGTGGCCAGAGGTGGGGCCCCCAGGTTCAAGGTCCCTCACGGCAGCTCCCGCAATCTTTCTCTGCTATTTCCTAAACCCACAGGGGCGCAGGACCAAGGGGGCAGGGCACATGATTGTGCCTTCAGCGTGCCAGTCCTCTCTGCCACCCTGGGGGGGGCTGCCCCCTTTGTAGGATCCTCCCAGGGACTTCCGAAGCCCCACCCACAGGTGCCAACTGGCTTCCCCGGGGGCCCCCCCCCACCCCTCCCTGCAGCCTGACGTAGCCGCCAAACCTCCCCTCGGCCCCGGGTTATTTCAGGTGGAGCCCGCCTGTCTTCCCACTTGGGCTACGGGCCTCAGCGCCCCCCAGGCCGGACACACGAGATGTGTTTATTAGGCTGGATCCAACAGTAAAGGGCCTGTAGCATTTTAGGAGGTGGCAGAACTCTCTGACGGGAGGGTGCCGGCCCTCTCGGGGGCGCAGCCGTGCCGCTGGGCCAACGCTGGGCCTCCGAGCCCCGGGGCCATCCTTGCAGGAAGCACCTGCACCGGGCTCAGGGGTGTGGTGAGCGGAGCCCTGGGTCTGACCCCGTCTGGCCCGACACTTACTGGCTCGGGAACCTTCTTCAGCCTTAGTTTCCTCACCTGTAAAGCTGGACGATAGCCCCGCCCCCCGCCAGGCCTGTACCCCCCGCCCGCCCTCCTCTCCTCCGCAGCCCGAGGGCCCCTCACCCGGTCGATCTTGTCCAGCCAGTCCTTGTTGGCCGCCAGCTCGGCCATGAAGGCCTGGTGCTTCTGCCACTTGGTGTGCAGGTTGCGAGCCTCGTCGTAGGACACGTCCTGGGCCGTCAGCATCTTCTCATCGATCCACAGAGTCAGCTGGACCCGGCGGGAAAGGAGTCATTGAGGAAGAGTCGGGGGGGCCCGGAGGGCCAGGAGGCGAGGGGGCAGGCAGAGGGGGGACAAGAATGGCCCGGGCCCGGGTCCCACACCCACGCGGACAAGGAGGCGAGGGCCTCATGGGAGGGGACCTGAGGACGGACAAATCTGTACCCGAGGCCCAGCCTAACGTCTGGTGAGGGAAGGGCTCAGTCTGAGGGAGAGGAGGGGGCCGTACAGCTGAACCCCGACAGCCCCGGGGCTTTGAAGAGGTCAAAGTGAAGAGGAAGGCAGTTCCAGACATGGGGGCCGTGGTGGCCATGGAGGCGGGAGGGCCACATAACTCAAACCCAGCACGTGGGAGGGGGAGACGTGGGAGAAGGAGCGGGCTAGAGACAGGGGAGAGGCGGCAGTGCGGGTTTTCTCAGGACCTGCTGGAGCGGGGCGCCAGGAAGATCCCCGCGAGATGGCCACACTGGAGGCCCAGCCGCGAGGAGAGGCCGGGTGAGTGGTCAGCGCAGTGGACAGAGTGACTGCGGACACGGAGGGAGGGGGGACGGGGCACGGCAGGCACACCAGGGGCCGGCGACGCACCTCCTGGCACTCCTGTAAGAAGTGCTGACGCTCGCGGTTGTCCCGGAGACGGCGGAGAAGCTGCTGGGCGGCCTCCTGATTCTTGCTGTGCCTGTGAGGATGGCCGGCTGTCCGTCACCTCCCGGCCTGGCACCGGCTTCGAGAGAGGCTGGTCCGGAGCCCGGATCTCCCGCCCGTCCCCGGGTGACCAGGCCTGCCCCTGGCCCCTGGATCTCCTGCCCCGATCCCCTCCATCACCCCCTCTCCTTCCAGGACCACCCACCTCTTCTCGATCGAATCTGCCTTCTCCTTGATCTTCTCTGCATGGATGTTGCCCCCCGCCACCAGCTGGCGCCCCGCTTCCAGGAGCCCCCGGATCCGCTCCCCGTTGGCGTCCATGGTGCTCATGAAATCCTCCAGCTTTTTGATGGCGGCATCGGCCGCTTGGAGGGTCCCCGGCATCTCGGTGTGAGACAGCTCGTACTCCTGGAGGGAAGGAGATATGTCAGCAGCAGCTCGGGCCTGGGAAAGCCGGGCAGGGGCTTCTGGGAAAGGAGCCAGTCTTGGGGGTGGGGAGGCAGTATGGGTGCTGAAGCCGAGGGGCCTCCGAATTTGGCCCTCCCTCCCCCTCCTGGGTTGGTGAAGGGTGAAGGAGGTAGAGGAGGCGCAGGGGTGAAGTGCAATCTGCGGGGCCCCCTCTTCTGCCCCCGCCTTCTCTCTTGCGGCCAGCCCGGACCCTCTTCCTCACTTCTGCCGCGGGCCGCCCTCCTCTCTCCCTCCTCCCCCGGCTCCGTCTCACCTGGCTGCTGAGCACGCCCTCGGCCTGTCGGGCATCCCGCAGGAACCCTTGCAGGCCGTGGGCTTGGGCCAGCCGGGCCTGGCGGCTCTCCCACATGCGGCCCAGTTCTTCCCAGCCGGTGCCCAAGGCCTCGAGGCGCTGCCTCAGGAAGAGACACTGGGGGTCGGCCTGGTCCCGCGTCACCTCTTCCCCCACGGCGCGGAGGCGGCCGTACTCGCCCTTGGCTCGCTCCACCTCGTCGCGCAGGGCCGCGTGCTGGGCCAGCAGGGCCTCCGCCTCAGGGAGCGTGGCCGGCCCCTCCTCAGAGGCCACAGCGGTTTGGGTCCGACCCAGCCACGCCTGGAAGTCGTCCAAACTCCGAAGGAAGTCTTGCAGCCGCCGCGCCTCGCCCAGCGACTCCTCCCGGCGCCGCATGGTGGCGCGCAGGCCCTCCCAGCCCTCCTGGACCTCGCGTAGCCGGGCCTCGATGGCGGGGGCCTGCGCGGGGTGGCCGGCGGCCAGGGCGTGCGCCTCCTGGGCCAGCGTCCCCACTCGGGTTCCGATGGCCTCCAGGTCCCGCTCGGTGCCGGCCAGCTTGCGCTGAAGGGCCAGGACTCCGGCCAGGTCGTTGCCCAGGCCCTGAGTGGACTCGATCACTTTGACCTTCTCCCTCATCCAGGCCTGGGTCTCCGTGCACTCGAGGTGGTAGTTCTGAATGCTCAGGGCGGAGGTCAGGGCTGCCTTCTTGCCGTCGGCGAGGGTCCGGAATTGCTGCCACCTTGGAGTGGGGGGACGGCTGTTTGTGAGCTTGGTCCCCAGTGCCCCCTCCCCACCTCTGCCCAGAGGGCGTGCCCGCTTGCCCGCGTCCGCTCTCGGCTCCTCCCGCCTCCGACCCACTGGGCTCTCACCTCTGGTTAAGCTGCTTCTGGGTGGCGAGGATGCTGTCTCTGCCCGGCGGCTCGGCCTCCAGCAGCTGCTGGGCGATGCTATTGACCGCGGTGACCCGGGCAGCCAGGGCGTTCATTTCAGGCTCCAGAGTCTCAAACCTGCCCAAGGCGAGACCGGAGGCCCCTGACTCCGGGGACTGGCTGGGCCCGGCTCTCCCCTCCCTCCCAGGAACCAGGGCTCTGGGGGTCAGGAGCTGTGGGACTGAGCGCTCAGAAAGGAGGGGCAGGGGGGAGGGGGCCCCATCCCCTGCCCCTCGCCCTGGATCAGGCGTTAAGCCGTCGCTCATGTGGCTGTCAAAGGCCTGAGTCCCTGGGGAGGTGCCGGGAATGGCGCGCTAGGGGTGTGAAAGGGGCCGGTCGGGCCCTGGGCAGCAGCGCTCACCTCTGCTGGACCACCTCCAGGTCCTCCAGGCGCTCGGGTAAGGCGAGCCCATTGAGCCACTGCTCCTTCTCGTCCACCCAGAGCCCGCAGGCGCTCGCCTCGCTGAGCATGGTGTAGTGGGCGAGAGCGGCTTCCAGGGCCCGGGCCCGCTCGCCGGCTCGCGCCTGCAGCTCTTGGTAGCGGCGCTCCAGCGCGGGCAGCCAGCCCTGCACCTCGGGGGCCTGGGCCACGGCGGCCGGCAGGGCCGCGGCCTGGTCCCTCAGCGCGTCCAGGGCCGACCTGTGGCTGCGCATCTCCTCCTCCAGGGCCCGGTGCTGCTTGGCCAGGGCCTGGGTAGAGAACTCATCGTGGCCCAGCTCCGGGCTGGACACCAGGCGCAGGGCGTCCACCAGCCACGTCTCCATGTCGTGCGCCTCCGCCAGGAACTGGTGGAGGCTGGAGGCCTGGGCCAGGTCCCGGGCCCGCTCGTCCGCCAGGGCCTCGAGCTGCTCCCATTGGGCTTGCAGCTCGGCCCCGCGCGCCGCCGCCTGCTTGGCTCCCGGGTGGCCCTCCGCCACCAGCTGGCGCCCCTGCTCCAGCGTGAGCCTCAGAGGCCCCAGGCGGCCGCTCATCTCGTCTCGCAGGGCCGCGTGCTTGCTGAGCAGCCGCAGGACGCCCGTGAGGTCCCGGCCGGGCTCGGCCGATGCCAGGAGGTGCCTCTGTTCTCGGATCCAGGCCTCCGCCTCCCCCACCTCCCAGAGGAAGCGCCAGAGGCGGCGCGATTCCTCCAGCTGGGCTCGCCGCGAGGCGGCCAGCTCACACAGGCCCTCGTAGCTCTGCTGCAGGGCCTCCACGCGCTGGGACACCAGCTGGGGGTCACAGGGCTTGTAGCCTGGAGAGGGAGGGCAGAGGAGAGGGGCGCTCAATGCCTCCACGCTCTCTGCGGCCCCCAGGCTTCCCTCTACCATCGCCCCCGGTCTCTCACCTGCCGCGGGGTCACTGAACCGGAGCGCCGAGGCGCTGATGGCCCGGACGCGCTCGGCCTGCACGGCAATGTCGGCTTCCACCAGCTCGTGCAGCTGCAGCAGATCTTCCACCCCGGCCAAGTGCTTGCCCAGGTCCTGAGACTGCAGCCGACCCTGGCACGGAGACACGGCACGCGGGGGCTGGCACCCTTCCCTGCAGGCCCGTGTCCCACCGGAGCCGCATCCTGGCTCGTGGGAGCTTTTGCTCCGTCACCCTCAGCCCTCCGTCCCTGCCCCGGCCGGCGGCCGCCCCAGGCCCTGTCAGCCGCTGCCCCCACGTACCCTCATCTCCTCCATCCAGTCCATGAGGTAGAAGAGGTCTTGGAAGACCTTCTGCAATTCGAGGTTGAGGAGCAGCCGCTCGCGCCGAGCCGCCACCATCTGCCGCAGGAAGTCCCACAGCCGGGCCACGTTGTGCTGGCGGGCCGCCACCCTCTTGATGTCATGGTAGCGCTCGGCGGCCAGCTCCGCGGCCACGGCGTCCACGGCCTGCACGCGCCCGCTGTAGGCCACGATGTCGGTCTCGATGGCCTCATGCTTCCGCACCGCAGCCTCCACGGCCGCCAGCTCCAGGCCAAAGTTGTCCTGCGGGGGCAGGAGAGGAGCCCTGAGGCCCCCGCACCCCCGTCTCCCTTGCCCTCTCCCGGTGGGCTGACCACCTTAGACGTCCGGTGCCTGAGGGATCCCGGGGGGGCCCTTTCCTGACCCACTGACCTGGGCCACGAGGCGCTGATTCTCACTCAGCCAGGTCTCCCGCATGGCGGCCTTGCGGTCGAAACGCGCGGCCAGCTGCTCCAGCTTCTCCTGGCGGATCAGCTCGGTGCGCAGCGCCAGCTCCCGCTCGTGTTCCGCCTTCTCCAGCCGTTCCCAAGCCTGTGAGGATCGGGGCCTGGTCAGCGGCAATAGATGGGAGGGAGGGAGGGACGTGGAGGGGAGGGAGGGGCGCGGAGGGTCCCAGGACTGGCGGCCCATTCAAGGGAGACTGAGGCTGCTTGCCAGGAGCCCGAGGAAGCCGACTCTTCAGGCCGAGTGGGGAGGGGGCCGGGCAGACCAACCTTGTTGATGTCCGAGACCAGCCGGCCCTCCCGCGGCGCGTACACCTTCTGGTTGTTGGCACGAAGTTTGCTTTGAATGGTGAAGAGCAGAACCTCCAGGTTCCCTTTCTCAGTGAACCTGGGGGAGAAGGGATGAAAGAGCTCAGGCCGCGAGGCCGGCCACGCAGGGTGCCCCTCTGCAGCCCCCGGGCGCGCCCGGCCACGGGTGGCTTACTTGGGCGGCTTCTCCACGGTGCGGTAAGAGTTGAAGGACTGCAGCTGGTTCTGCACGCCGCTCAGGGAGTTGGCGAGCTGCCGATCATTGAGGGTCACGATGGTCTGCTCGATCCACTGCAGCAGCTCGGAGGCCAGGGACTCGTACTTCTCCACCAAGCGCTCGGCTTCCAAGGCATAGTCCAGCACCTGGGCAGGGAGGCCACAGCGCCGTCACCGTCTGCCTTCCGCAGCAGGAAGTGCCGGGCTTCCCGGAAGCCGTCCCTGCATCCCCCCCAGCCGGGTCCACCCTCAGTGCCGGGCCGCCTAGGCTTGTGGACCCTTCCAGGCCCGGGGGCTCCTCCAGGTCTGGGGCCCCCTCCTGGCCCAGGAGCTCCTCCAGACCCGATGCCCCTTCCAGGCCCGGGGCCTCCTCCTGGCCCAGCCCCCCTCTTGGCCCGGGGCCTACCTTGCCAATCCGCTTGCCTTCCACGGCGAGGGCCTTCATCTTGGAGAAGTAGTGGTAGTAAGTGGCCACGTAGGTGATGATGGATTTTTCATCAGGTTGGTCCACGTTCACATCTGGGGAAGAGAAGGGCCCGTGGCTGAGGCGTGGGGCTCCGGGGGCCCTCCTGCTTCCCTCCCTAGAGAATTCCGCCCACGTCCTCCCTGTAGAGGGCCAGCCTTCCAGGCAGGCCTTCATGGGTCAAATTGGCAATTAAATTATTCAGCCAGAAAGGTCACGGGGCAGAGATTATTATTGTCCTGGGCCCTGAGGCCTGAGCAGTTCAGAGGAGAAGCAATGGACCCAACAGGCTCGAGGAAGGAGCCTAGCGTCACTAGGACGTCAGCCGGC
Organism: Sminthopsis crassicaudata; assembly: GCF_048593235.1. Classification (NCBI taxonomy): domain Eukaryota; kingdom Metazoa; phylum Chordata; class Mammalia; order Dasyuromorphia; family Dasyuridae; genus Sminthopsis; species Sminthopsis crassicaudata. Next base: position 251,745,997 of record NC_133622.1, read on the forward strand.
CTAGGCGATGGCCGGAGGGCCTGGGGCCCCCCAGGGCGCTGCAGCCTCCTGGAGCCCCAGCCTAGGACCCAGAGGGATGTGGCCCAGCTGGGCCGGCGGGGGCCAGGCTCCCCAGCTCCCCTTCAGGGTGCGCTCGGGGCCAGGACCAGGAAGGCAAGTGACCGCGGCCCCCCATGGGGAGACGGTTTCACTGGCCCCGCTGCTCTCGGAGCGTTGGATGCACAAAGTCTTTGAGAAGGTTGGGGAAGATGTCCTTCGTCATTCCCCCGTCCCATAGAACTCTCCCTTGTCTGGGGCCGGCAGGGGCACGAGCATCCCCCCGTCCTGCCCACCTTCTGGGTCCAGCAGCTTGGTGAGCCCCAGTTCCTTCTCAGCCAGGTTGAAGACATTCTGGAGGTTGTAGTGGGCATTGCACTTTCTCAGCGAGTCAAACTCCAACAGATCCGGTCTGCACAGAGAGGGGGCGGGACCAGCGAGACCGTGAAAAGCGGGGCCGGGGGCCCACCCCGGAGCGCCCCGCTCCCCGCCCCCCCCCCCCGCTGCGCCCGGCCTGCTCCCCGCTCACCGGTGTTTGTGCACGATGGCATTGAAGGCCAGGCCGTCCCTCCAGCTGGTGGTGAAGTTGTGCACGTTGACATTGGGATACCTGTAAGCCGGAGCCAGAGAGCAGCCGTCAATGGGGGGGCCCCTGCTGCCCTGCCCGCCCCTCAGGAGAAATGGGCCCCCCGCCCCAGCCTCAAAGCTGCCCTCTCCTCACCCTGCCGTCTTCATCTGGCACCAGAGCAGAAGGGCGTCCTTGGCCGACTTCTTCTCCTTGTTGTCTTCGGTCTCCACGCTGATGTCCTGAATCTGGGGGGAGGAGGGGGCCCTCAGAGAGAGGAAGGGCGGGGCAGGAGGGGCGGAGCACACAGGGAGCACCCCCCACCAGGGAGGGATGGGGAAGCACCGGGAAGAGGGGCCAGGCGAAGGCAGCTGGAGGGACAAGGTGTCGAAGCTCTGTGGGGCAGCCATGGGCACTCTCCTCCGAGTCCCTCCCCGGCTCCAGAAGCTTCCCTGGCTCCCGGGCCCCCTACCTTTCAGGACCCCCCGACTGGACATCCCAAACAGAGCCCTGCGTCCCCACCCCCACCCATGGCCAAGCTGTCGCCAAGGCCCGCTGAGGCCCCCCCCGCACAGCCTCCTTCCTTCCCTCCTGTTCTCAGCTGCCGCGGGGGTCTCCCCTCTCCAGACCGTCTGCCATTCGGTCACAAAGTGACTTCCCTGTAACATGGATCTGATCCGCTCACCCCTGCTCAGGAAAGTGCGGGGGTTCCGAGGTCTCAGGGCCTGGCACTCAGCGGCCCCTTCCCACCTTTCCCGTCTCTAGACCCGGCCCCTGGCTGTTCCCGGCAGGCTCTCCTCCTCCGCTCTGACCACTGTGCCACCCGGCTTCCTTCTGGCTCCCGCTAAAATCCCTCTCCAGAAGCCTCCCCTCCCCCCTGAGCTCTGCTCCTTGCTCTGCTCATGATTTATCCCACAGGTGTGCTGCGGTCCCCCCCGTTAGGCTGCGAGTTCTGTACCCCGACCCCTCAGCGAGGTGCCCGGCAGTCAGCCAGGCGCGCGGCCGATTCTCTGTGAGCCCACGGGGGACAGGGACACCGGAGGGCTTGGCCACCGCCTCGTCCAGGCCAAAGGGAGCTGCCCCGGGTCAGCCGGCTGGGAAGCTGGAGCCGCCCTCCCAGGCCGGTGCCCTGTGGTGCCCCCCAGCGCCCAGCGGGGGCTCCGTACGTATCGAGGCGGGTTTTCGGGCCTGCGCTGCCCACCTGACTTGGAACCATTGTACATTTGTGTCTTGAGTCCAGCTTATGTTTTCCTGGAAGACCGGAAGCCTCTTGGGGGCGGGCTCGCCCTTTGCCTCCCCTACACTTAGCCCAGAGTCCCGCACACTATCAGAGCTTAATAAATGCATGCTGAGTCTAACTGAATTAAGGGTGCAAGGGGCCAAGCGGCAGACACTTAGTAAGCCCCTTCTGTGTGCTGGGCACGCCCCAGCCTTTGAGGGAGTCCCAGCGGGGTGACGGCACCCCCAAGGGAGAGGCCGAGGAAGCCCAGAAGTGGCCGTGCAGCTAAAGACGGACTGGGGGCTGCAGGGCAGGGGGGCCCTTTTTGGGGGTCCGAGCGGTAAGGGCCCCACCTGGCGAGGACAGCTGGCAGGGCAGTGCCCTGGGGCTCCCTGTGCGCTAGAAAGGGTAGCTGGATAAGAGACATCAGGAGGAACATCTGGAGAGGGGCGGGCGGCCCGGGGGCAGCTGGGGGGGGGGTTGAGAGCAGGAGGCCAGCGGATCTCCTGGGGGGGCGCCAGAGGGTACCTGGAAGCGTAGGATGATGGTCCAGACCAGGCCGAGCGTCAGGCGGTGGTTGCCGTCCACGATGTCGTGGGAGCCCATATTCTCCAGGTGCACCTTCTGCTCCTTGAGGAACTGCAGGGCCTTGTCCACGTTCTCCAGGCAGTGGATGCGCATGCGCCCTTTGGTGGGCTTTGGCTGCAGGACAGGGAGGGCGTGTGGGAGGGGGCGAAGCCTTCTCCTCCAGCCCCTCCCCAGGAAGCGGCGGGGGCCGGGGGCGACCCCCCGTGGGGCCGGATTCCCCCGAGACCCTGCGGAGGGGGGGCAACCAGGGCACTCACCAGCGTCTCTCCCGAGAGCACCTCGAGCAGCCTCAGCAGGTTGCGCCCGTCGCGCAGATCGCTGTAGAGGTCGCCCACGCGGCAGGGCACCCTGGCCAGGTGGGAGTTGACCCACTTGGTGAAGGTCTTCTTCTGCACCGCCTCCCGCTCATCTGCGGGCACCAAGAGGGGCTTGCTGTGGCCCGGCCCACCCTGACCCCACCCCCACCCCAGGGTCGTGCCCCCCAAGGAGTCAGCGGGGACCTCGGCCCACCCGCGGGTGGCACCGGTGGGACCCAGCCTTATCATTCCAAAGAAGAAGAGACTGGGATCCTGAGTGGGCCACTGATGGGGCTCGGTGTGGGGGTGGCCACCGATCCCTGTCCCTCTGCTTCCCAGCGCAGCTCCATGACTCATTCTTTTGGTGGTCGGGGCCAAGTCCAAACTCCAGACCCCGACTCTATGTGCCCATTGCCCCCTCCCACTTCCACAGAAGAGACGCTCCCTGAGGGGAGGAACCATTTTCAATGCCTTGCATGGTGCCTGGCATGCAGCAGGCGCTTAATAAATGTTTGTTGAGGATCTCATAAATAAAAATGATAGAAGGGGAAAGGAATATGCTTCATGGAGAGACCAAGGGAGGGGTGACTGAGAGGGAGAAACAGGCAGAGATCCAGGGAAGCCCATGCCCCTGGGTCAGTAGAGGCCATTCATCTTCCTGAGCCTCAGTCTCCTTATCTGCAAAATGGGATAATCATACCTTGAGGCCCAAGAGTCAAGGTCTTCTGGCCTCAAATTATGGAGGGTGTGGCCAGACAGGGTCCGGGAGGAGGGCGCTGGCCAGCTCCTGGGCCCTGGGACGCCCTGCTCTTCCTCCCGGGCTTCACCGGAGCGCCCCGGTTCCTGACACTTTCCCGAGCCCCTCCCTGTCTTTGAGGGTCGGGGGAGAAAAGTCAGGGGTCATCCTCGAGTCATTCCCCGAGGTCCGAGGCACGATGTGGACCCCACACAGCCCCTGATCCTTCCCAGCTCTCTGACCTTCGCTTCTGAGCCTCAGTTTCCCCTCTGAGGACCCTCCTCCTAAATCAATGGCCCCCGCCTATCACAATCCTGGTCCCCCACCGTGCCCGTCCTGGGGTCCCCGTGTTGTGCTGAGATGCTCCGATGACCTCTCCCCATCCAGAGCCCCCGAGCTGTCCCCCTCCCCTTTTGCCTTTCTGCCCGCCGAGCCCCGGGCGCCCTTAGCCAACCTTGGCAGTCTGGGCGGGAGCCAGGCGAGGCCGGGAAGCAGAGGAAAAAGCCAGCCAACAGATGCACCCGGCAGGGGGAGGGGCCGCGAAGCCGGCGGGGCCCACCCAGACACACCCAGAGCCCCGGCAAGGGCGCCCGGGTCAGCGCTCCCGCCGCCAGGTCAGCCCGCAGCGGGTCTGGAGTTCCCGGCTCCGCGCTCCCCCACGCGCCTGGGCACACCGGCACCCCCAATTCTCCATGTCCCGTTTCTCTCCCCAGTGTCTCCTGAGCCACAGTTAGTCACCACGCCCAGCACAGAAGCGCCCCCACCCCCCACTACTCTGGGGGCGCCTTCGCGCCTCAGCTTCGGGCGCTGCTCCTCGAAGTGGACGGAGTCCTCCCCCCTGACGGCCCTGCGCCTCGGGATCCCCTGAAGTGGCAGCCAGCAGGTGCCACATAAACGCTTTCTCCTCTCCTCCCGCTTCCCTCTGCGTGAGCCCCGCTGCTCCCCCCGCCTGCACACACACACTCACACACGCAGGGCAATCACACTCTCACTCACACTCTCTCTCACGGCCCCCCCACGACAGGCCCTCCCGCCCGGGGGACCCTCACCTTGCAGCTGCTTGAAGCGGCCCTCGAGCACGCTGGCGTACTGGGCAGGGTTAATAAAGGCGGCGGGGGAGAGCAGGGGGCTCCCGGGGCGCCGCGGCCCCTCCGCGGCCTCACAGGGCAGCTCCCCGGCCGCACTGAGGCCGTTGCCCACCAGCCCGTTCCCATTCATGTCGTCTGCTGACCCTACAGTGTCCGGAGCCCACAGTCCATGTCCCGGGCCGGGGCCGAGTTTGGGGGGAGGCGGGGGGACGCAGGGGGCCGAGGACCGGGAGCCGCCGAGCTCCAAGCGCTGCTGCTGCTGCTGCTGCTGCGGGCGCTGCCGGGCCGGGCAGAGGGGGCACACCTGGCTGAGCCGTCTGGCAGGCAGGGGCAGAGCCAGGGACGCTCCAGACAAACAGGTTGGACAGCGGCGGGGGAGGGGAGGGGGCGGGGCCAAGGGGCTGGGGCAGAGCCAGGCCCTGCGGGGGAGGAGGCCGCTCCTCTGGGGAGCGCTGGCCTCTGGGCCCTGAGGTGTCTTCTGAGGAGACCCCCACTTGCTGCCTGGTCCCGGGGGTCCTTTCCCAACCCCTGGGCAGCCCCGCTCCCCAGGCTTTCCCCGTGGAGGAAGCCTCCAAACACCCCCGTCTCGCAGCCGGCAGAGCTCCTCCCTGGCCCTGGGTAGTTTGGGGAAGGAACAGATGGGGGGACCCCCCCAGCGCGCACACACACCCCTTTGTGGCTCCCGCTCCACCCACCTCTGTCTCCCTTGGCAGAGCCCGGCCCTGGCCCGGGGCCCTCACGCTCTGGGCCCCTCCCCAGCAGACAGACGACCAGACCGCAAAGGAGCCTGGGAGGGCCTGGGAGCTCCCCGCCTGCTCCCCTACCTGCTGCCGCAGCCAAAGCCCACCCCAGAGCCCCCTTCTCCCAGGCCTTTCCTTCTCTTGGCTCCCCCCTCCAGAATCCTCTTTGAGGACATAAGCAGAGGGCCAAAGCCTGGGGCTGGCACAAGGAACGATTCCCACGGTCTGATCCTCAGACTTGACCCCTGACCCTTCGAGCCTCCCCCGGTGGCTCTCTCCCGGAGGCCTGGGAAACTGGGCAAGGCAGATTGGGGGGGGGGGTAGGGGCCGGGGTCTGGCGGGGTCATGACAGCTCAGCTGAGGAACGCGGCAGGGCCCGTCCGACTGGTCTGCGGCTGCCTGCGGGAGCCCGAGGGGAAGGGCAGGGGCACCTGGCGCGGCTGGGGGAGAGACCCTTCGGAAGCCTAACACAGGGGATGGGCGGAGAAACAATGGGTTGGGGGGCGGGAGAGGTGAGGGGTCCGGAAGAGGCCGAGGGAAGGGAGGAAAGCCAGGCCCCGGAGTTGGGCCCAGCCAGCCTGCGAGGCTTCTCGGGTCCATGCAGGGCAGGGAGCTGGGCACGCCACGGCCTGGGTGGCTGCTCTGCCCCCCAGCAGGACCGGCTGAGTGTTCGCCCCTGCCCCAAGAGAGTCCTTCTGCTTCCCAGAGAACGCACCTGCCAGAGCCTTGATGCGAGAGCGCTCAAAGAGCCTGGCCGAGCTGGTCTCATTGTCCCAGTCCACGTCGGGCAGCTCCCAGCGGTTGTTGACATCGCTGTACTGGCCCTGGATCTCCAGGCTGTCGAAGTCGGTGGGGGACTGCAGTGTGCTGCTCATGGTGGCAGAGGCCCGGCCCTGTGGGGAGGGAGCAAGGACAGCTCACCCGCTGTGTCCGGCCCGAGGAGGGGCCTAGGCTCAGACACGGCTCCGAACTAGCCTTCCCGGCCCCCAAGTCCCACCCGACCCCACGTGGCTGGAGGCCTCCCGAGGGCGTCAGACGGGCCTGTCCTAGCGGGAAGGGCTCAGCCGGAGACTCTCCTGGGCCTCCTTGGAGCCGTTTCCACTGACAGAATCCCATCAGGGCCCGATGTTGAAGCGCTGGGCAGGGCCAAGGCTTTGGTGGCCAGAACCACCATCAGTCAATCTTCACACTCGGCCTCCTTTCCCTCGATCTACTTGTTCCCTTCCATCTCCCCTACCCGGCATTCCCAATCTCCTCCACTCTTATTTTTTAAGCAGCCATCATCATCATCATCATCATCATCATGATCCTTCTGGGGCAGCGTGCCAAGGAAGCTGCCTTGGATGGAGCAGCTCAGGGGCAAGGTGGGAGACCCAGGAAATGGAAGGGAAGAAGAGAGCGGAGGGGGCCAGAAGGTGAGGGACAGGACGGAGGCGGGCGACAAGCCGCCTTAACTGTGGGGCAGAGCAGTGAGGAGGCGGCGGCTCCAGGGGGCTTCTGGGACTGAAGAAAGCCCAGTTCCCAGAATCCAATGGACCTGGGGTTTCCTCAGGCAAGAGGAACTGGAACAAAAGGCCCTTAGCCCTATAATCTATGGAAGATCTGGCCTTTCTTTGATTTTTTAAAAAGTTTTATTTTCCTCCCAATTTCAATTTTAACATTCATTTAAAAAATGGGGCCCTTTCCTTGAGAGTTACAGGACTCTCCTGCAATATCAGTCTGTGGTCTTATAGGATCCCAATTTGCATCCCTAGGATGCAAATAAGCAATATATGACCAACTCTGTGGTCCTACCAGAGCTATTGAGGACTTGACTCAAAAATGTTTTTCCCTCAAAACAAACGTGGATTTTTTTCCCACCCTCGCTAGTTCATCGGACGGTCCCATCAAAGGTCCAGTGTAAACCAGCAACTCAATTCAAACACTTATTAAGCGCCTAATACATGCCACGTGTCATGCTAGATTCTAGCACTCAACGAGAAAGCAGTCCCTGCCTTGACGGAGCTGGGAGGCAGCAGTCGACAGATAGTAAAGAGAAGTGATCGGAGGAAGAGGGGAAGGGGTGCCGGCGGGGCGCGGCCACATGAGCAGCCCAAGGGGATTCGGGGCGAGCTGTGGAGCAATAGGTCGGTACCCCAGAAACCTTAATTTGGGGCCTTATTCGTCCTGGCCTCGGGAGTTAGAGTTGCCCCAAGGCTGCCCAAATGTGAGAAAGAGACTTTGAAACTTAGAGCTGGTCAGGCTTATTCCAGAAAAGTCTGGAGAGACTTACAGGAACTGCTGCTGAGTGAAGCAAGAGAACAGAACATTGTACAGAGGAAGAACAAGATTAGGCGAAGATCAACCATGATGGACGTGGCTCTTCTCAACCAGGCAATTCCACTAGCGATGGAACGTGCCATCCGCTTCCAGAGGGAGAACTGTGGAGACTGAAGGTGGCTCGCAGCCCAGTGTTTCCCCCCTTTTTTCCCTTTCTGCTCTGATTTTTCTTGCACAACATGACAAATCTGGAAATATTTTAAAGAATTGCACATATTTAACCTATATCAGCTTGCTTACTGTCTTGGGGAAGGTGAAGGTGAGGGAGGAAACAAATTTGGAACACAAAGTCTTATAAAAACAAATGTTGAAAAGTGTTTTACATGTATTTTAAAAATTAAATACTAGTAAAATTATAAAAGAAAAAAAAAGCTGGAGGTAGAGTAACAGAAAACAGAAAGAGAAGTCTTTCTTGAGGCTTGGGGAAAAGAAAGGACTGTCATTTGAACAGGCTGTGTGGGATATGGGGTGGATATCAGACAACAGCACGCACACACCGACAGGTGACTCTCTTATTAGGACTCGATCCCTTCCATTCTACTGGTTTTGTGGCAGGGCTGTTTGGGGAGCCCCTGTTTCACCTATCAGCAGAAGGTTAGCCAAGCCCCTGGGCAGGGAAGAGAGCTCTAAGAATTGCTTTTTCTCCCCCAAGTCCACCACATATCCTAGGGCTGTACCCTCTGAGTTTGATCTATAAATATTGACACAGAAAGCAACATCAGGCAAGGGTTGAATCACTCGGAACAAAGGGTGCTGGAAGCATGGGACTGACAGAAATGAGAATTCACATGATGGATCTATCTATTTATGAAGCAAATGAAAGCAACCAAATCCCTGGAAAGTCTAAAAGTAAAGAAACTCTGATGGAGTCCTTCAGGTTAGCAATATGCAGCCAAAAGCCCTATTTCTATTCAAGAGGCAAAGAGAGAGAAAGGAAGGAAGGAAGGAAGGAAGGAAGGAAGGAAGGAAGGAAGGAAGGAAGGAAGGAAGGAAGGAAGGAAGGAAGGAAGGAAGGAAGGAAGGAAGGAAGGAAGGAAGGAAGGAAGGAAGGAAGGAAGGAAGGAAGGAAGGAAGGAAGGAAGGAAGGAAGGAAGGAAGGAAGGAAGGAAGGAAGGAAGGAAGGAAGGAAGGAAGGAAGGAAGGAAGGAAGGAAGGAAGGAAGGAAGGAAGGAAGGAAGGAAGGAAGGGAGAGAGAGAAGGAAGGAAGGAAGGAAGGAAGGGAGAGAGAGAAGGAAGGAAGGAAGGAAGGAAGGAAGGAAGGAAGGAAGGAAGGAAGGAAGGAAGGAAGGAAGGAAGAAAGGAAGAAAGGAAGAAAGGAAGAAAGAAAGAAAGAAAGAAAGAAAGAAAGAAAGAAAGAAAGAAAGAAAGAAAGAAAGAAAGAAAGAAAGAAAGAAAGAAAGAAAGAAAGAAAGAAAGAAAGAAAGAAAAAGAAAGACAAAGAAGGAAGGAAAGAAGGAGGGAGGGAGGGAAGGAAGGAAGGAAGGAAAGGAAAGGAAGGAAGGAGAAAAGGAAGTAAAGGAAGGAAGGAGAAAAGGAAAGAAAGGAAGGGAGGAAGGAGAAAAGGAAAGAAAGGAAGGAAGGAGAAAAGGAAAGAAAGAAAGGAAAAAGAAGCTCCTATGGATCTATCTCTATTGCCTCTAGGATGAATTGCAAACACTTCTATTTGGCATTTAAAGCCCTTGACCTACATCAGATTGCTTGCTGCTTTAGGGAAGGAGGAGGTAAGGGAAGAAGGAATAAAATCTGGAACACAAAGTCTTAGAAAATGAATGTTGAAAACTATCTTTACATGTATTTGAAAAATTAAAATCTATTGAAAATTTCTTTAAAAGTTTGATTAAAAAAAGAGAGAAAAAGCAGCTTTCTAGATCCCTATTGCCTCTAAGATTAATTGCAAACACATCTATTTGGTATTTAAAGCCCTTTACATCCTGGTCTCAGCCTCTCATCCTTTTCTTCATGCTTTCTACAGGACAGGCAACTGCACTACTAGCTGTTCCATTCAATTATAGGTGTTTCCTGCCTCCGTGCCTTTGGCTGCCCACCTTTTTCTTGGAGAGTGCCCGTTCCAATATTTTCTCTCCTTTGTGGTGACTGTATCATAGTCTTTTGTCCTTGACACCTGAATTCCTTTCTGGATATTTCCTACAGTATTTCTTTCTGGAAGCTATGGATCTTGACAGTGACATTTCTAAGTGTTTACAATGCGGGGTGTCTTTTAGGACATGACTATTTTTAATCTGTCCTTTTCTAATAGATCTGGGCAGTTTTCTTTTATGATTTCTTGAAATGATAATATTCAAAATTTTCTTAAGTCATGATTTTCAGCGAGTCTAATGAGTGTCCCAATTATTTCTCCTGTTTTCCAGGTCAATTGTTTTTGATGGTAGATATTTTATAAATTCTTTAATTTTTCAGTCCTTTGACTTAAACTTTTCTTGCTATGTCATGGCATCACCAAATTCTGTTTGCTTCATTCTCTTACAGTATGCTAAGTTGTTTATTTCTTTCCATTATTCTTCCCAGGAGCTCTAATTTCAATTTTTAACCTAATTCATGTCTTCCAGGCACTCTTGAAGGCACTTGCGTTTGTTGCCTCCTTTTGGGTTTAGTCTTGGGTTTTTCTATTTAGTTTTTTTCTCCTGAGCCAATTTGGGGTTAAGTGACTTGCCCAAGGTCACACAGACAGAAAGTGTTAAGTGTTTGAGGCCAGATCTCAAGGCCAGACTCAGGTCCTCCTGACTTCAGAGCTGGGGCTCTATCCACCGCACCACCTCACTGTCCCTATTTAGGTTTTTTGATTTAGTCAGGTTTCTAATCTCAGGATTATTTAATATAATTATTTATTTTAATATTTAATAATTTAACCATATTTACTAATGTCTGGATTTGGGGCCTGTGCCAGGCCCCACCCCTTCACCTCCTCTATTTGGCCCTGCCCCTGTGGTCTGGATGGCCAGATTAGTCCCCACCCATGACTCCATCTTGGCTTCTGGTAGTCTAGAAGGGGAAGAGCTCCCCAGTTTTCAGGCCTCTTGCAAGGCCCCCTGGGATTCTGGATTAGCTCCCCGAGCTGGCCCTTTCTTTTCCTATGGCTACAGAAATTCTGAGCCCTGGCCCAGTGACCTCCTGGGGGTTGGTTCTGCCCCAGGGCTGCCCTCACAGGCTGGGACGGGGATTGCTCCATCTGTGGATGGCGCTGAGGGTTGCCCCCAGTGGGATCCCGCTCTTGGTCTCAGACCCTGCTGACCTGCCCCCATGCTCCGGAAAATCCCCTCTCCAAGCAGCTGGGGCTCTGGGCGCCTGCTGGGGCCTCCCTTCCGGCTGTTCTTTAGGGGCCCCTTAGTCCTGCTGTGGGGCTTCTCCCAGGACCTCTCACCCGTGGGTTTAGCACATGCCTCGGCCCCATTTTCTCCCAAGCCTGGAGTGTTACCCCCCCTTCCCCTCCTGGATCTTCCTTCAAGGCTCCAACCAGGAAGCCTCTCCCAGATGGAAGGAATGCTCCCTCCAACAAACCATTTAGCACTGGCTAATCTGGGTCCCGCCCCCCAAAACTCCACACCAAACTTTCATTGTCTTTCTCTTTCCTGTCAATCATCAACCTTGGCTATGGTTTGGGTTTGGGTTTTGGTTTGGTTTTTCCCCAGAACTGGTCGCAGAGAGCTCTCTATTTTACAGATGAGGAAACTGAGGTCCCAAGTGGAGAAGTGACTTGCCCAAGATCACATGGGGATTAAGTGGCTGAAGCTGGGGTTGGTCTCCCTGAGAGCAGTAGAACCCCGTGCTCCTCGGGCCGCAGGACCCCAGATTTGGAGACACAGCTTTCTTGTCCCATTAACTGTGTGCCTAGGCCCCCTGAGTGGGTGGACCGCCCCCCCCCCCCCCCCGGCTATCTCTACTTCACCCCATCAAGCGGAGGGCTCACTCTCACCTCCGCTCCCTTTCCCAGAGCAGAGAAGCAGAGGCGAGGGGAAACCTGGCTGCAGGACACTTCCAGGACCTGCTTGGGGTCCTGGGGATGCTCTGCTGCAATGGGCCGAGGAAAGAAAGGAGAAGGACCCTCCCCTTGCTCACAAGGGACTCGAGTGGGCCCAGACATCCAACTCCAGCAAGGCCAGGTCACTTCCCCCGGCGCTCAAGAACTCCTGTGGCTCGCTACTGTGGCTCAGTGGAAGCCAAACTGGCCCTGAAAGCCCTGCATCCCCTAGGTCCCTGCCCAGCACCGTGCTCAGACCAGGACAAGTCAGCCCCCTCCTGTAAGAAGCCGACGGGACCCTGGGAACAACCAACAGATACACACGAAATAGAAACACAAATATCAAGGAATCCGGATTTGGTGTCAGGAAGTCCCGGGTCCCAGTCGCTTCTCAGCCCCTGACCAGCATCATAGCTTTCCTCATCTGTCCCCAAGAGCCAATCAGGTCTGGCTCTGTGGTCCTGGCCCCAGCAGCTTAAGCACCAGGTCTGGCCCCGAGTTCTAGTCCTGCTTCGGGCCTCAGTAGCATCATGATCCTGGCCAGGTCACTCACCTTGGATTTCTCTGCTGTAAAAAGGTTCCCCCCCCCCCCAAGGCTGCTGGGAAGACTAAATGAGACACTGTTGTTGCAAGGCTTTCTTTGCTTACTTCTACCCTTTGGGCCCCCTGAAGTGTTGCCTCCTACAGGAAGCCTCTCCTGATTTCCCCTCTTCTGAGCCAGTGCCCTCGCCAGGCTCCCTGCATGACCTTTAATCATTTTGACCTTTACTTTTATTTTTCTTCACTTGGTTTTTATATTTCCTCATCTGTGTTCGGGGCTGTTTGGTGCCAGCAGCGGTGGCTTCCCTAAGGGGAGCGGCTCCCCCATTTTTGTCCCCGTCTCCCCAGCACCCAGCACAGAGCGAGTGGGCCCACGGCAGGAGCTTAACAAGGCAAATGCTGGTTCCTTACTAATACCCGGCAGCGTCCCTTCCGTCCCAACAGGGCTGGGGTCTCCCAGGGATGGCTGCCAGGGCTCCCAAGCGCGGCCCACACCCCATCTCTGAGGTTCCGCGTGTGTGCCCCCCCTCCTTCCATGTCCCCGGGCCCTCAGCTCCCTGTTTCTCCAGCTTCCAGAGCGCCCTTGGATGCGTGTTACCCAGAGCTCTGGCTTTTCCTCACAAAATTCTCTGTTTCCAGGCAGTCCCAAGCTCTTTCTGTGCCTGTGTTTACATGTCTTCAGCTCTCTGTGGGAATGACAGGCGGCATGCAGGGCAGGGTTAAACCTGTATCCAAGAAAAACTGTTGGCTTTCACTGTCAGATTTTCAGCCCCATCCTCCCATTTCCCAGGATGCCCTCCTCCCCGCTCCACAGCCTGCTCTCCTAGGGGCCCTCAGCCTGCATGCCCCGACTCTGGCGGGTCTCAAGGCGCTGCCCGGGTGGACTCTGCCAGGGCACACCAGCTAATCCAGATTACAGGATCACCGGCACCTTATTCTTAGCCATCAGCCTCGAGGCCCCGGCCTGAGTAGCTTAAACTCTTCCGGCCTGAGCTAATTCCACCGCCTGGCAATTGCAGGCGCACTTCCTCCTGAACCACGACAGCCCAAAGATGTAGAGGGAAGCCCGGCCCTCCCCCCTCCCCCGGGTTCCTGTTTGCAGACACACTTTTTCTTCTTTTTCTTCTTCATGGCTAGCCTGGCCAGAGAGCCAAGCTCCCAGATTTGGGGAAAGGCGGCCCCTGGGTCTCTCCCCTCTCATTCATTCTCTTTCCTGCTTTCTCATTCTTTGCCTCTTCTATTTCTTTCTCTCATTCTCTCTCCTATTTCTTTTTCCCTCCTCATTCTTTCCCTTTCCTTCTCTCATTCTCTCTCTCCTATGTCTCTCATCCTGTCTCTGTCTCTTCCATTTCTCTTTCTCTCTTGTTCTCTCTCCCCATTTTTTCTCTCATTCTCCGTCTCTTCTATTTGTCTCTCCCTCCCTCTCCTTTTGCTCCGACTTCCAATCCTTTCCTGGGCACGGCAGCCCTTGGGCGGCCCCGCTCTCCTCCCCGAGCTCCGTGAGGCAGGCTTGGGGTTGGGTGGCACTTCTCCTGCCGGGCCGGGGCGCTCGCGTGTGTGTTTGTTGAGCGATTGGATGAATGGAAAGAGGGAAGGTTGGTTCTGAGCAAAGGCCAGCGGGAAGTAGCCCCAACTTGCGTTCACGCAAGGCTCACAGCACCCCTTTAGGTGAGCACCAACGTGCTGTTCTGCCCATTTTACAGGAAGGAAAGTGAAGCTGGGCAAAGGGGATCTGAGCGCCAGGAGGAAGGCGAGCTGCCCCATTTTGCTCAGGGGAGTTGGGGGCCCCCAAATCTACCCCAAATCTACTCAGCCCTCGGCAAATGGGCAGACTCTGTCTGGGCAGTTTCAAGACTCAGAGGTGATGGGAGAGCCATCCTGAGCCCAAACGGAGCGGGGACTATCTGACAGGGAGAAAGAAATGGAGTTTGGGAAGCCTAACATGGGAGCCCTACCAGGCGGGAGGGGAGCCAGCGCGGGGAGGGCTCGAGGCCGGGAAGGGAGGTGGGAGCAGCCGGCCGCGGCACAGCGGGCCTGAGCGAGCCGGGAGCGAGGCCTCTCTTAATTAGCTTGGATCCTGGCAGAGTGGGAAGAGGAACAGGCAGGGAGGGCTGCGAGGCGCCCAGAGGGGGAGGGGCCGGGCAGCACCCCCCCCCCCCGGGGGCCGGGGCCCTCCGCTCCCAGCCTTGGGTCCTGAGAGCGCCCCAAACTTCCAACTCCCTGCCCACTTTCTCTGGGAGCGTGACCCGGCCGGTTCTCCCGGCCGCGTCCGGGGTGGAGGCGGCGGCTGCTCAAACAGCCTCCAGGAGTCGGGGCAGCAGGTTGGGGCAGGGGCGAAGCTGCGCCGCCCAGAAGCTGCCCCGGGAGCCGGGGGGAGGGGGCGGTTTGGGAGCATTCCCAGAACCGGAGCCAAAGGGCACGGGATGGAGCGCCGGAAGCCCGGCGGAGGGGCCGTGCCCAGCCCCCCCCCCCCCCGCCCGGGGCGCGGCAGGATGCCCGAGCCTTCGCGGCCCCTTCGTCCCCCCTGCTCGGCCGCTGCCCCTCGGCGGCTCCCCCCGCGGCCCGGGGCTGCCCACAATGCCCCGAGGGGGCCGAGCGCAGGCCCCGAGATGCACGCGCGCCGGCACCGGGGGCGGCCAGCCGGCCCCCCTCCCCCACGGCCCAGGCACCCAGGCGCCCCTGCAGAGGGGTCCCCGGCCCAGCCCCCTTCCCGGGGGGCAGCCCCTGGACCGCAACCCCGGGGCCACCTGCAAAAGCCGGGCGCCCCCCCAGCGGCCGCCGCTCGGCTCCCCCTTTCCCTCTCCTCCCCGCCCCCGGCCGGCTCCGGCCAGCTGGGGCTCGCCGCCGCTGCACAAAGCTGAGCTCATCGGCGCCCCCCCCCCCCGCCCGACAAAGCGCCGGCCCGCAGCGGCCGCCGCCCCCCCTACCTCGGAGGCCCGGCCAGGCCACGAGCGCGATCGGTCGACGGGACGGTTTCGGGGCAGCCCGGGGCTGGGGGCCGGTGCTCGGCGCCGGAGGGGCCGCGGGCGGGGGAGGAGGCGGAGCGGAGCGGAGCGCCGGGCAGCGGCCGGGCACACGCGCGAGGCTGGAGCGGAGCGCAGGGCGCGCGGGGCTGGCGGCGAGCCGCCGGCGGGCGCGGGGGGGCGCGGGGTGCGGGCGCGTGGCGGCGCCGGTGACGCGCGGGCCGGGCGCGAGCAGCAGGAATGCGGCGGCGGCGGCGGCGGCGGCAGGCAAAGGAGGACAATAGCCGCCCCCCGCCGCCCGCCGCCCCGCTCCCTCGGGATGCGGGGCGCTCAGCACCATCTGGAGCCGGCCGCGCTGCGCCCCGGCCCAGCCCCCCGCCCGGCGCCATGGCAACCCCGCGCCGGCCCGGCCCCCGGCCCCGGGGGACTTACGTGAAGCCTTCCCCGGCGCTGTCCGGGGTCCCCCAGGTCCTCCTCGGCCCCCGGCCCCGCTCTCCTCCCCGGAAGCTCGCGGGCGTCTGCGCCGGCCGGCTGCTCTGCCTTGCAGTCACCCCCTTCCCATCAATCAGCCTCTGCCCCGTCCTCCTCGCTCTGCAGCTTCCCAGCCCCACTTATCAACTCAGGGAATTCTGGCCCAAAGGCGGCCCAGATTTCGGAGCCGGGACGCGCTGACATCAGCCTGCGGCGGCTCCGAGGGCCCGAGCCAGCGCCCCCGCCCGGGACCACCCCCCAGAGGGCGCGGGCCGCGGGGGACGGGGAGGGGGCGGGGCGCACAAGCAAAGAGGGGAGCCGGCTCGGACACAGGCCAGCCCGGGGCTGAAGCTTTCTGCGCCACGCTCCTGGCTTAAGGAAGCCCAAGTATAACCCAAACGCCTTTGATGTCTCGTTTTTCTCCTCCTGTAACAAACAGTACACGGGGAGCCCCCACACACGCCAGGGGTGCCATGGTGGGGTCCCAGGAAGCACCCCGATAAAGGCGGGGTGAAAGCTTGCTTTCCACTCGGCCTTCATTGGGAATGCAAGCCTGCGGGAGACCAGGCCTGCCACCCCGCCCCCATTCAGGTCCCAGTAAGGAGGGTGCTCTGTGACCCTAAGGCTTCCCAGGGATGGCTGATAACCCACCCACACAATCCTAGGCCAGAGCTTGCTGGGTCTACAGCTGGCCAAACCGGCCGGACACAGCTCTCCCGGGCCTGCTGCTGCCCCGGGCCGGGAACCGTCTAACAGCCACGCCTTCCAGCCAAGCCAACCAAAGCAGGCCAGCCAAGCCGAGGCTGCGCAGCTCATTAAAAGCAGACCTTTATTTTTAAAATCTGGGCTAGACGCATGAGCGTGGAGATGACCTGAACTGGCTCGTTCCAGCTTTTGTGCTGCTGACCTTTATCTGAGGGAGGCGCGGTAATTAAAGATACAAGTGCACCTGCCGGGAACACTCGGGCCACCTACAAGTTCAATTCCTTAGAGGCCTGGCTGACTGAAAGGGATGACCTGGGCAGGGAGGGTGACCAAGAGGGATGATGTGGGCAGGGAGGGTGACCAAGAGGGATGATGTGGGCAGGGAGGGTGACCAAGAGGGATGACATGGGCAGGGAGGGTGACCAAGAGGGATGACATGGGCAGGGAGGGTGATTGAAAGGGTTGACCAGGGCAGGGAGAGTGACCAAGAGAGTGACTTGGGCAAGGAGGGTGACCAAGAAGGATGACCAGGCATGGAGAGTGACCAAGAGGGATGACCTGGGGCAAGGAAGGTGACCAAGGGGGATGACCTGGGCAAGAAGGGTGACTGAAAAGGATGACCTGGGGCAAGGAGGGCCTACCCAGCCCCCCCCCCCCCCCCCCCCCCCCCCCCGGAACCTGGGAAGTGTGAAGGACTTTAGCAATGGAAGCTCTGTGCCTCAGAGGCCACCATTCACAAAGGCAAAGCCCAGCCTTGAGTGGGGACCTTGGGCTCCATTCTGATGTGCCCGATGATCTCAAAGGTACATTCTATATACCCATCAATATTATGAGATCCTAACAGGAACTTCCCCTCGGGTGTTCTTTTGGATAAACCCTTGAAGGAACACTTTGCAGACATTTCACTTTAACAAGCAGAAGGCAGGCAGTTTCCTGGAGACAATCTATTGGAAATGTCACGCCATCCTTTCCTTAACCTGGAGGGAATTAGCTTTGTTTGGTGGTTCTAATGCCCAGCGTGGGAAAGGCTATTCCGTAACAGGCACCAACGCTTTTCCAGGCTGGGAAAAACAAGGTGGCGAAGTGAATGTGTGGCTATCACCTTCTTTCCCCCCCTCCCCCTCCTCCAGCAGACCCAGCATCAGGCTTCTGCTGCTCCACCAGGACTCTAGGCTGGGAAATTTGGGGGCGAAGGATGACGCCACCCCAGAAACTCCGAAGCCCCTTTCTGAAGCCCGGTGACCCCAAGTCTGAGATGAGGAGTCACGTCCAGGGGGTGCTCCTGGCAGAAGACGGCCACTGAAGATGAGGGAGGCCTGGCTTCTCCTCCAGAAAGTGGAGTTTTTCCCAGCCCACCGTGGCTCTGGGACAGAGAAGGAACTCAGGGAAAGTACCAGAAACAGAAGCTGATTTGTCAGGAGATATTTATTGTGGTCCAGTTTGGATTCACAATGTTCTTTATCCATACAGGATCAATCTTTGATCCCAAGCTATGATTTGCAACCAGAGTATGGACCAAAACTGAGCTACCAGGACAACCTGAGAGTCCTGGCTGGACACCTGGTGCAGGCTGGGACTCAGCTCAAATCTCAGTGATTTCTCATGCAAGGAGTGAGTCAAGCAGGGCTTAATCTCCAGCCCGAGAAAGCCGGTGGTTTCCCAGCACATAATGTTCTATGGCATTTCTTTGTTTCAACAAAGTCCAGTCACGGGGCTCTGGAAACATAGGGGACCTTGGAAAACAGCACTGCCCCCAGCTCATCCCTGAGTCCCGCCTGCCAGTAAGAAGCCTTGAATAACCCCCGGACAAGAGGCCGGAGAACCCCCGGGGTCAGAGCCAGCCGACACTAGCAGGCCTGCAGCGGCTGCAGCTGACAGCTGCTTGTCATTGGCATTGGTCTCAGAAGCTGGAGATGACCCAGAACCCACTCTGCTCCTTTGGGCTTCTGTACCCAGCAAGGGGACAAACAAAATTCCATGGAGCCGGGGCTGGAATTAAGGGAGAAAGAGCTGGATTCGAATCTGACTCAGACACACCGGCTGTGACTCGGGGAGTTCCTGCTTTAGCAAAGTCAAGACCAAGGAGGGCTGTGAGTCAGTCACAGCTCACAGCCAGGAGCGCATTCAGCAGCTCTTTCAGAAGCATGACCCCAGCTAAGGCTCTTGGGCCATCACCTTTCTTATCTGGGCTTTCCGCCAGCTCAGATCTGTTTTTGCTTTGTCCTCCCAGTCTTTTTGGAGGAGCAAAGAGGAGAACGAGGATGGGTGCAGGCCTTCCTCCTGCCGTGCTGCCATGCTGGTGCCCCGGAGCAGGGAAGGCTCTCGACAGCACAGAATCGGCCCGTGGGGTTCATCCTCCAGCTTCCCCATGTTAAAAACAGGCTCCTCACTCACAGGGGTGTGAGAACAGAACAGAATCACCCAGTAGATGGAGGGAGGCCTGGCCCTGGCCTGTCACTGACAATCCCCTCCTTGCCAACACCTCTACAGCACCCCAGGGGCTGGAGGCCCAAAGAAGGACCTCACTTCTGACCTCAGGGCCTCCTGACCTCGGGGCTCCTGACCACAGGCCTCGATTCTGACCTCAGGGCCTCGATTCTGACCTCAGGGCCTCCTGACCTCGGGGCTCCTGACCACAGGGCCTCCATTCTGACCACAGGCCTCCTGACCTCGGGGCTCCTGACCACAGGGCCTCGATTCTGACCACAGGCCTCCTGACCTCGGGGCCTCCTGACCACAGGCCTCCTGACCTCAGGGCCTCCTGACCTCGGGGCTCCTGACCACAGGGCCTCGATTCTGACCACAGGCCTCCTGACCTCGGGGCCTCCTGACCTCAGGGCCTCCTGACCACAGGGCCTCAATTCTGACCTCAGGGCCTCCTGACCTCGGGGCTCCTGACCACAGGGCCTCGATTCTGACCACAGGCCTCCTGACCTCGGGGCCTCCTGACCTCGGGGCCCACTTGGGGTGCCCCTGGCCGCACGGCCTCTCAGAGTATACAAAGCTGAGTCCATGCTTGTTTAGCACACTCAGTCCTCAGCTATCTCTGGAGCGCTGACTGGCGGCTGTGGGGCAGGCCTGGGGAGAGCGCGGGCTCCCAACAGCTGGGCGCCCCCAGAGCAGGAGTTGGGCCTCTGGTGCCTGATCCGGCCATGATGACCATGATGGTCAGCGTCCTGAGGATGGACTTCAGAGCCAGGCCGTCTCACTACAAGCAGAGCCAGTGTTGGAGAATCTGGCTTCACCCGAGGTAAATGAAGGGGTCTCAGCCACTGCTATTTTCCATTTAGTGAAAGAGCACAATCATGTCACTGGACATGAGCCCCTCCTTGCGCATTTTAGGTACCGCTGAGTGATGAAGGGCCGGCTTATACCCCTGGGTGCCCCTTGGGAGGGCAGCCGGCCATGATCAGCTGAGACAACACGCTTTTGAAGTGTTTCTCTGAATAACTCCCGACACCTTTGTAGATCTGACTCCTACCACATCCTACCCCTGGGATAAAATATCGAGGGAATGAGCATTCTTTAAGTGAGGCAGTGTGGCCTAGTGGCTAGAGCTGCCTCTGGTTATACCCTCACCCCCAGGGCACAGGACCTTTCAGGGTTCTGGGCGGCTCCCCAAGGTTCTGAGAAGTTCTGAGCTTCAGGAAGAGCTTCTTGCCCCGAGTGCCCTCCATGAATGAAATCCCCAGTACAGACCCTCCTAATGAAGACCCCAAGAGCACAGCAACCGAACAAGGAGCAGACACCGCTCCCAGTCACCTGGTAGCTGCTCCTCCTCCTCGGGGATATTAGTATATTCTTTAGCATGACAGGGAGCCTGAGGGCTGCCAAACGGAGGGCAGCAGAGCTGCTGCTAAGGCTGGAGCTCAGGTGGAAGGGCTGGGTGGAGCAGGAGGACTTCCCTTCCTGAGTAGATAACAGCTGGGTGATCCTGAGCAAGCAACTTCACCCTGTCTGCCTCAGTTTCCTCATCTGTAAAATGAGCTAAAAAAGGAAGTAGCCACCCCCCTCCCCGTGTCTTTTCCAAGAAAACCCCCAATGGATTCTATTCCCTGTGACCCCATTTCTGTGAGGAAACTGCTTTAACCCCCAACCTTCCACCTCGGGCTTCTGGAGCAAGAGCCGCTGGAAGACGGCTCTCTGGCCTAGTTAATGGACTTGCTCCTCATTTGACCTCTGGGTTAACAGGCTTCCCGGGTAGCATGTGACCAGGATTTCTTTGCCTGCACATTTCTAGGGTCCACATTCAACAGAGAAGACTCCCTTCCCTGCCAGCAGAGAGCTGGATGGTGGGAGAGACCCAGCCCATGGGATGGAGATGGAGCAAGTGGCCCGGGCTGCCCGAGAATTCAGAGCCGAACCCACCGAGACCGAGCAACTGCGGCGTCCGTCACTTCAATGAGGGGAGGAGGAGAAAAGCAGTTTCTGGTCTCTGCTCCCCACCTGCTGGCCTGTATGTGCGGACCCCCTAGCCCTGTGTGCTCCCCCACGTTGCCTCCTGGCACCAGAAGGAAGTGGGCCCCCCTGACCCCAAGAGCAAAGCAGGGCGAGGCGAGTGGTTCGACTGCCCTAGATTCTGGGCTCCGGTGGAGAGGGCCTCAGGAAGGTGAGGGGCTGAGCTAATCTGAGCATCCTGGCCCCATTTCCAGGGATGTGATTAGCAGAGAAGCATCTGGGACTTGCTCCATTTCAGGAAACCCGGTTATGTGAAAGGGGGGCCGGCTCTGCTCAGGACCTGATTCTTTTAACTCCTTCCAACTCCTGTGGGGAGAGGAAGGCTTTCATGACCCGGCTCATCCTGGTTTTCCTGGCCCGTGTCCCCGTGACCCCTTCCTGCCTCAGTCTCTCCTCTGGGGAGCCTGCGGGAGAACGAGGCGGGGGGGGGGGGAGGGCAGGGCACAAAAAGGGGGAGCGTGAGGGGGCGCCAAGGACCGAAAGAAGAGAGTTTCAACAGAAAAGGGGGTGGGAAAATCCTGTCCCAACTATGGGATTCTGGGTGCCTCTGTTTCTCCAACGGTCAAGAAGTGATAAACATGAACTTCCTGCCAGGAGATGACTTGGGGCTTGGAAGTGCGCCGGAGGAGGGAGGCCTGGCTGGGTCAGCCCTGCGTGCCCCCTGCTGCCCCGGCATACTGCGCCCACGCCACCCCCACAGCCAAGCGGACGGAGCCCTTAGGGGGATTTCATCAGGACCGGGCGCCCCCCGTCGGGCCACCCCAGACCTCAGTAGCCTGCAGTCTGGCTCCAGCTGGCTGGGGAAGTCTCCTGGCCTGTCTTGGGGCAGGGCATGGACCTGGCGCAGAGGGAGGAAGGTCTGAGTTCCAATCCAGGCTCTGACACTTACTAGCTGTGTGACTCCATTGAAGTGACCTCATCTGTAAAATGGGGATCTAATGGCGCCCGCCTGCCATGAGATAAGGCGCCCACAAGTGCCCGGCACACAGCAGGGGCTTTCTGGGTGCGCCTTCCCTCTCCGGGTCTACCCCATCATCATCGTCATCCACGGGACGAGAAAGAGGCCGCCGTGGGCGCCTGAGCTTGGGCGAATCCAGAAGCCTTGGTGAGAGCGTGGCACGACCCCCCATCAAGGAGCACAGAGCGGGGGATGAGGAAGGAGCTGGCCAGTCACTCGCCGTGAGTCCTGGTCAGACTCTCCGTGAAAGGCGGCACCAGTTCTGGCCAGCCGGTAATACCAAGGAGGACCCGGGCCAAGATCAATAAGGAGAGAGCCGAGCCCGCTGCCCTGGCGCAGACTCCCGCCCCAGAGCAGTTCCCCGAGACCCCTTTGACACCTTGGGGTGGGGGAGGGTCAGGGGTCACATCCAAGTTTCCCATGACTCCTTTCCAGGGGCAGCCTTGGAAACCAGGGCTGAGGACGGCCTCCAGAAGCATCCCTGCTTCCCTCCTCCTCCTCCTCCTGCCTCCCATCTCTCCAGCCCACTCCCCTCCCTTCTTCCACCCAGCCCTCTATCCTCCCCCTCCAACAGCCCTCCTCCCCTCTCTTTCTCCCCATTTCTCCCTCCTCCCTCCTTCCATATCCCCTTCCCTTCTTCCCACTTCCACACTCTCCACCATCGTCCTTTCTCCATTCCCCTCTCTAGCTTCTCCTCCACTCTTCCTCCCTCCCTTCTCCCTCTCCTCCCTTCCTCTTTTCTCCATTCTACCCTCCCATCCTCCTTCATCCCCTCTTCCTCCATCTTTTCTCTCTCCCCTTCTTCCTCCCCTTCCTCCCTCCTACTCCCATCCCTCCACCCCTCCTTCTCTCTCCTCCATTCCCTCATCCCCTCCTCCATCTCCTCCTCTCCCATTCCTCCATCTTACCCTCCATCCCCTCCTCCATCCCCTTCCTCTCTCCCCTCTCCCCCTCCTCCCATCCCCCTTCTCTCCCCCTCCTCCCATCCCCCTTCTCTCCCCCTCCTCCCATCCCCCTTCTCTCCCTCTCCTCCCATCCCTCCTAAGCCGCCCCCCAGGGCGCAGAGTATGGAAGAGCCCGCACCTCGGAGGGGACACGAGTTCAAGTCCCTTCCTGACCGAGAAACCTGGAAAGAGTCCCGCGTCCGGAGTGGGAGCGCACAAGACCGCGTTCGGGGGAGGGGGCTGGAAGAAGGGCCTGGGTGCGAATCGTGCGCGGGGCACGAACAGGGGCCCCTCCCGCCTCAGGGGCGCGGCCTCACTCACCTGGCACCTGCCGGCGGGTCACGGGTCACAGGTCACACAAGTCACGAGGTCATGGGCTGCGCTGGTCCGCCAAGGCCCCTCGTCCCCGGCCGCCGCCTGCGGGCAGCCCCAGAGCCAGCCCCGGCCGGCGCCCGGCCATCCCTGCCCCGGCCCGCGGGGCCCCCTCCGCGCCGGGGCTGGCCCGGCCCGATCCGTCAGCGGGCGCCCGCGGAGGCGGGATGGTGGGTGGAGTTGCGGGGCGGCCCGCCTCCCTCCGGCCCCGCCTCCTCCTGCCCCCGCCTCTGCCTCCGCCTCCGCCTCCGCCTCGGCCTCGGCCTCCGTCTGGAGCTCGGGCGGGCGGAGGGGAGGGGGCAGGGCGGCGCTCGCAGAGAAAGAGCCGAAGGCGCAGGCGCACCGAGTCTCGGGGGCGGGGCGTCGGAGGCACGCGCCGGGATCGGGCCCTTGTGCGCAGGCGTGGGCGCGCGGCGGGAGAGACGCCCGCGTGAGGAGGCGTCGGCCGTGTCGTGGGTGATGGAGGCGAGGGCAGTGTGTGAGGTGACGGTGGCGCGGCGGGCAGTTGCTGCGGCGTGAGGAGGACCGGGGCGGGGGCTCTTGGCCTTCCTTTTGCAAAGGACCCTTTTTGTGGGCCCTTTTTGTCCTTACCATTCCTCCCTGACGGGGATTTATGAGAAAGTCTGAGAAGTGATTGAGGCCTGGGGAGCCGCCGAGCACGCGCACGCGCGCCTCTGGGCGAGGGTTTTGTATTTCCAACCCTGACGTCAGTCCTCCCTCTGACGTCATTGCTTCTCCCAGAACCCTCGTGCCTGGTGGCATTTGTAGTCCCGTCCCGCGGGGCGTGGGTATTTGTCTGCTTCTTGTGCCACCAGAAGGATGCTATTAATATTACAGAAAAGAGTGACTTTGAAGGGGGGGGATGGTTTGGCCATTTTATTTGCCTAATCCCAAATGACTTTCCAGAATGTTTGTGCCCATTCTCAGCTCCACCAGCAATGCATTGGTGCATCTCGTCTTTCCATTTAAGCCTTCTTTAAAAAAAAAAAAAAGAAAGAAAAAAAATCACTTGTGTCCATCTTTAGAACTCTTGGTTACGACTGTTAGAGCTAATTATTACTTTTAAAAAACCAGTAGCGCCCAACTTCCATCTAACCCCCCTTCTTCAAGCTTTACACCGATGTGCTACCATTTTCACTACATTTGTTCCAGTCATCTTTAACTCTACCTTTCTTCCCTTGCTTGGCTGACCTTTCCCTTCTGAGATTCTATGTCCCACTGCAGGACTCTACTCCCTGATCTTCCCTAAATTTTTTTTATCTTCCTCAGTTACCTTTGATTCTGCTCCTTTTTGAACTGAATATGGACCAATATCTGGGCCTGAAGATTATTCTCCTTCCTGTTTTCACTGAAGTTCTTACAAATTTTGTTAATTTCTCTTCCTTAAATTCAGCCTCTGAGTTTTTTATCATTAGTCTACATTTCTATAAGGCATAATTTCCTTCTCATCATTCATGCCAAGTTTAATAGGAATATTGTTTTAAAGCTAGTAGGGACTTCAAATCCATCTCGTCTAATGCCTGTTTTTTGTTTTTTTTTTTTAATAATTGAGAAAACCAGTCCTTTTACAATCTTGTCTCAGAAATCAGTAGAGTGCTTTGGTAGAGGACTCTCCATTGATGGATTAATGACCCACATTGGGTAAAAACTGAAATCTGTCTGTGACTTCTTATCCTGTTCCTTTCTTCTGTTTGTGTTTTTCTGTAGTGTCTTTATTAGGTACTTTAGAACCTTCTTTCAGTCTCTTAATATCCCACAGTTATCTCTTATCCTTCTTCCAACAATGATTAATCTCCTTTTGGAGATTGCTACTTTCCTTTATCCTGCTTTCTTGAGGTAAGCCATAATTGATCATGACTGTATCTTTCCAGTAGATCACATAGAACCCATAATTTGCAGTCACAAGAAATAAGAATACAGATATTTCAAAAACTGGCTTGTGAGATCATTGACAATGATATATAGAACCTACACTGGCCAGCCTCTTCTTCCTTGTTCATTCTGGGAGACATTTTCCTTCATTGACTGTCTTCAGTGCCCTGTTCAAGGTTTATGTGCTGCATATGGATTAATTCAGAGGGCTTGCACATAGGCTAGAAGGCAGATCTGGGCAATGTGCTTTCGTCCTCCAATAGTTTTGACCTCTTTGCCTTGTTGGAGTGTCCTATTGAAAGCAAAAATTAAAATAAGGTGGTAATTTCTCTCTTTTATTATCTCAGTCTCATAGTATAAAAATATAACATATTACACAAATGATAATAGTACTGAAAATTCTATTCCTGTTTTAAATGTATTTTTAAAAGAATCAATGTTTTAATCAGAAAAATCGAGAAGGATCCATGGTCTTTCTTCAAAAATGGACTTAGCTCATGTTCAGTGCAAATGAACTGATGCTGTGGAAAAGAATAGTGACTAATTATAATACACTGATTAGGGATGGTTAAAATAATTCAGAGAAACAATATTGATAAGCATAACCCTTTCTATTATCTGTATTGCCCATAATTAATAGCAGGAAAAGGATTTCTCAGTTCCTTTCTTCCTGCTCATGACATACTTTTAATATAAATTAATTTGTTTCTGTTTCCTATACTTAACGAATGATAAATAAGGTCTTTTTGTCTCAATTCCTTTGGTGGCTCTTTTACTCAGACACACTCAGGAACTGATGTCATTAGAGCTTGCCCAAACAACAGGCAGTATAGTATTCGAACTCCAAGTGTTATTAGTTTAATTTTATCATGAAAATGTGTTAATGTACCATTTGTTGTTACCCTAATGTTCAGTACAAGTTAAGCCCTTCCTCTGAGTTGTGACCATTTCAGATTTTGAAGTACATAATTATTCACTGGAAAAGGGAAGCAGCAGAAGTAAGCCGGGAAGCATTTTTGGAAGGGGAGCTGTTTATTTCTATAGAAGAAAAAAGTTCGAAACATCGAGTAAATCCTTTTCATTATGTGACAACCAGTAAGTTGAGCCAAAGGAGCTGAGTTCCTCTGTTTGGTGCTATTTTATATTTTATTTTGTTACAATAATTGTTAAATTTTGTTTTGAGATTTTAAACTTAAGTCAGCTTTGAATTACATCTCTTTATTTTAGATAGTTGACTGTTTCATGATCCAGACTATTACCTCACTGAAATGGTTACTGAGCAATACTTGGTGATGGGATATTCAGATTACCCAGGATAGGATCACTTGCCTCAGTCATTTAGCTTGGAGGGGCTGCTTTAGAGAAAGGGCAAACTTTAGGGAGAAGGAAAAGTTGATAGATGAGCAGCTCACACATTCATCACCTTGACTTTTAGCTAGCTTAAGGACATCTCTGAGCTCATGAATCCTCTTTCTAAGCCATTGTCTCCTGCCCCATTGCTTTGCTCTGTGTGCCACAGGTTTGGATCTGTACCACTTGTCAGACCCAAAAAGTTACAAGTTTCTTTAACTCTCAAGAAACTGACAGTTCATTACTATTCTTTCTTTGGCTTACTCCCCAGGTATCTAATAGGAAAAGAGCTAAAGTTGACTGCAGATTAAACTCCTTTATATTTCAGGAAAGGGTGCTTATGATGGTAATATGTGTTATGTAGTAGTTCCAGGGCCAGAATATTGAATGGAGAATGGGCTCCAGGAATTGTTTTTTTCCTTTATTTATATTTCCAGCCCTTACACAGTGCCTGCCACATAATCAGTGCTTGTTAACTGACTGAGCCACTCCTCTTAGTGGTGAGGGAGATATGATGAACAGTGGCTGGGAAACCTGTATGATCTGGTTGGAAAGCCCAGGATGGGCAGCAGCCATCCCTAATAGGATGATCTACCCATAGAGAACTGGGAATTTCGTATAATCTCTGTTCTTTCTTGGTAATACCAGGATACTTTGACATATTTATTCATTAATGGCTTTCAAAGCAGGTAACCTGATGATTGGGGTTATGGAGTATTATTTTTGCACATTGTGATGATAGCATAACATAGGGACAGAATCTCAGAGCTGAGAGGACTGAACGAGAATTTGGAATTCACTGTGGAGCAAACAAGAATTTTCTCTTCTCCACTCTTGTTCCCTGTCACCTGAGCCCAAGTCTTTTGGGATTTATAGTACATTTATTTTGGCCAGTTGTGAGAATCAGATGAGATCAAGTAAGTAAGGCTAGAGTGCGAAATATGTTAGCTAGTAATAATATTAAGAACCTAGAAACTGGCCAGTTTTCTCCTTTAAATGTCTTGGCCTTAGCCTAGTATGTAACAGAGATTTTTCCCTATTAATCTCATCAAATAGTTTGCCTTTCACTTCTGAAAAAGTCAAGTTGATAGAGAGACATAGATTATGAATTTGTTTCATAAAGATTAATTTCCTTTCTACTTTATAACTTGAAAATAAAGGCCCCAGACCCTTAATTGGTCCTTTCAGGATAAGAGGGGTATATCAGGAGTGAAATGTCTGAGGGCTGGCTACATGTAGTATTTTCCTGTAAGTCTTCTGTATTCAGTGTCTGAAAGAAGCAATTAAGATATTGAACTAATGGTTAACCAACAGGAATCCTCCCCCCAACAGTGGTCTGTCTAAAGCCATGTTTGTAGTCTGTACATGGGAGATACATATCTCAAAGTATGTATTTGGATTTTTACTTAACAGTTTATCTATGTGAGCTCTTGTATTTATAATTAATCTGTGTCCATATAGTTTGATGCTTTAAATAGAATCAGTTTCAGAGTTCCATTTTTGGTGACACTTTGTGTATTTTGTGTATTTCTTACAGTCATCTTTAGAGGAAGCCCGGCTAATGACTTCGTGACCAAGCAGCTCCTAAAAGGTAAAGAATAGATTCCAAAGGAATGTCTCCCTAATAGTGGGCTCTGGTTTTGATTCTTCTGCTGTTGTTTATATGTTTTGTGGGATGAGGATTGTCTGAAATGGCAACTTGACAACTGATTGTTTTACTGATTCTGAGCTCCACAGAAAATTGCCTCTGTGAGGAACTTAAATCATGTTTTTGCCAGATGTGACGCACACCTAATAGCGCTAATTGCCTTCCTATCTCCTTCACAGTGATTCAGGTTGAGCTCATGACAGTAACTAAAATAAAAGCAGCATTTTGCTTATTTACTGTATCCTAAAAGAGGGGTGATTTATGGTTTTAAGAATGTGTTTCTTTTTCATCTCTGTATTTCATTGAGTTTTATTTTGAAAACAAACTGAAAGCTGATGGAACTGAGAGATTTTTCTCAAACATTTGTATTTTTATCTCTTTTATGGGCTCATTTTCATTTTCAAATGTACCTTTTCCCTACCTCCTCAGGGGGTCATCCCTGCAACGAAGAATAAAAAAGAATCTTTGGATCATGGGATCATAGATTTAGAGATGAAAGCAACCCTAAGGTCTTTAAAGATTATCATATCCCTCTCTCGATTTCACATATGAGGAAATTGAAGACAGAAAATTAAGGTTAGGGTTTTATCTCAGGCTACTTAGTGTATGAGATAGGATGGATTTCAGCATAGATTCCCCTTCCTCCCAAGACCAGCATTGTCTCCTCTATGTGATACTGAATAAAAATATGATCACAGATCTAAGGCTAGAAGAGACCCCAAAGGGCATATACATCATACCCCTTCATTTTCCAGGCTTGAAATGCCTTGTCTATCCCCACATGGCTCGTACAGCAGAGAAGCAGGATCTGCTGGAGGACACTGGCCTCAGTAGGCACTCTTTCCATCACATTATCCAGTCACCTGATCTGATATTTTACCATCATTTATTGAGTTGAAAGTACCTTTCAAATAACACCAGAAGAGGTCTTGTTTAGGGAAAGTTCATGTTTTCCCATTTCTTAGGCTTTTTAAAAAACAGCACATTTTGGATGAACAATGAAAGGCCTTCACCAGTGTGCTGTTAGAGTTAGAGTTAGGTGATGTGTTGAGCATTAACTGATGTATTGGGGATCACATTCTAGTAGCCCTTGGCCTGGGTCCAAATTTCCTTCCTCCTCTCTCCTCCCTCCCACTCTGTGCCTGCTCTCTGCTCACATTCATTTGGACCTAAATCCTCTTCTTTAGGAATGGGGCTTGTGCTGCCTTATTTGCATCATCAGCCCTTTTATTTAGTGTTTCTGTGACATTTAATGTGAAAGTACTTAAACTAACTTATTCATTAGTCCTCCCCAGTTTAATTAGCTTCACTGCAAACTTTCATGACTGATTCATTAAGCAGCAAGTTTCTAAGTCTCGCCCAAAGTTTGCAATTAAGTCTGAGTTTTTTGCTTTATTATAACCTTACTTGGAATAAGAAAGCTAAATAAACTTGGCTCTGAAGAAACTGATTTGCTGTAGCCATCCAGCTGGTCATCTTGTTATTCTGTAGCTTTCATTCTCGAAGTTATGTCAAGTTTTTTTTGGCCCAAGAAGCCTCATATTAATTTATAGAACGCAGGGTCAGTTTCCTGAATATTTTTTACTGATTCAAGTTTCATGAAACGGAATTTTCCTTGTTTTCCTGTTCCACTAACTCTCAGTCTTCCAAAATTGTTATTTGACCTCTTGCTTCCCTGGTAAGAGCCTCCACAGCTGTGAATCATAACCCTGAGCAGTTGTAGGGCATCCTTTGCTGACACAGGTGTTGCAGACTGGGAATGAGATAAACTGGAGGCAGAGGAACGAGGAGAGAGGTCAGAGAACTGACTCTTAGTCTCCTTGTATCATCCTCTCGCAAGGGGAGATCCATTCCACAGGTCTGGCTTGGATCTCCAGCAGTCACTGTCAGGTAGCTCCTGTATGACAACACTTTTCAGATATGCATGTTCACCAGTGGCCTGGTCTGTAGCTTTCTCTCTTCCTTACAGAAATCACCCATTTTCAGGGCTTTAATTCTGGACTCTTCTTCCAGACTCATAACTGTCTGTAGCTAACCTTAACCTCTCTCAGGAATTCTAGTCATGTGTCTCTGTAGGCTGGAATAGTTTACTTAGTTGTTTACTTTTATCTCAAACTTAATGTATCCAAATCTTCTCTTCAATTTGCTTTGCTTTCTGCTTTTGCTTTTTCTCCTTTTCCTCCAACAGACTTAAGCTTCCTGGCAACAGGGTTTTTCATTTTTGTCTGTATACTGTGTACCTGGCACATGCTTAGTGAATACTTGCTGCTTGATTAACTAGCTTATATTGTTTTCTGGTTATTTAATTAATTAAAACATTTTTATATTATATAATCTACTCCTCTACCAAGGTTGTTCTCCAATGATCCCCTGTGGTAGAATAGTGATTCTGGATTCTTACTGGTTTGTAGATTCTGGCAGATGCTCCTGACCACAAAAGATAGTAATTAGGGGTCTCCTGAAATAAACAATATGGTGCTTATTGTTTAGGATTGAACTTTGCTGAGTTTGAAGAGGCCGGTCCCAAGAAGGCTGGCCAGAGCAGCATTGGCTGCCCCATATTAAAGCATGGAGTAATTGGGCTATGGCCTAGGATTGGGAACTCTCACTCTGATAAGCACCCAGAGCCTGGGTATATGTATTCAACAGTATATGTATTCAACTAAGATGTAAGAGTCTCAAATCAGAACCATTTTCCTTTGTAGTCTTCCATCACACCTAGCACCCAGGGTATGTTTATTAAAGATTTGTTGACTTGGGATATTTTATGACAATCTATCAATGCAGAATGGTCCTGTGAGAAGGAACCAGATTGTTAAGATGCAGACTGCCCACAGCAGTTTTTTATTTTTTGTTCATTTAATTAAACTCACATAGAGGAGAGACTAGACAGAACATTTAAGTGGGTAAGGAATTTGCCCTGGCCATTCAGATAAAGAAGATGTAGACTGGAAGGGTGAGATATTTATCTAGAAGGACGTATATAGTACTTCAACGATTTGTCCCATTGGTTCATTAATCAACTTTCTTTGATTATGTATTTGTTGTGATTGGGTAACAGTGACAGATGGTGTAAACAAGGTGTGATTGTAAAAGATGTGACTCGTTTTTCTAGTGTCTCAAACTGGTCCAGAAGGCAATTTTGAGAGTTCCCAAAAATGTTTGAGGTCAGGAGAGCATTGAAATGGCTGTTTTGAAGAATAGATATTTATATTTATTAAAATGCTGATTAATTTCATAGTTCTGTCTTTGGGTATACATTATCTGCTGTTCTGGGCCATCCACCATAATGGGTCTTCATAGCAAATATCTGCTTGGTAAGACTAGATATCCAACTTGTTTGTTTTATTGTTTTGTTGACCTATTTTTTCCCATCTCTACCTTTGAGTCTTACCTCATTTCACTACTAATTATTATTGGTATAATTTAGTTAATGGAGGGTTTTTGTCTGCTAATCATTGCTAACCTTCTTTTAAGATGGTTTTTCCAAGATTTGAGAAGTGTGCCTTCCTTTTTTGTGTACCAGGCTGGATTAGTATATTAACCCCTGAAGTAGTAGTGTATACAGGTTGGCTGAAGGTGTCTGTTTTGAATAATTTATTGCTTGCCTTTTTTCCCCCCTGCACCCCACCTTTCTGCAGGAAGTGAGAGGAAGCTCTTTTTATTATTTTTAACTTAATTTGTTGTTGGCCTAGGAAGCTAGGAGTGGTGCATTTGGGTGGTTCAAGGTTAGACAGGCTCAGGCCTGCTTACCAGAGGATGAGAAACTTCCAGCATTGAACTCAGGAATCTGAGAGAGCTTGTTCTTTGCCTGAGATATTGCTGCCTTTACAGTGGGAGAATCCTTTTCCTCCTGGAGCTCATTTTATAAACTTTATCTTACTCTCATGAAGTAGATCAGAAGCAAATGTCATTACCATTCCTGGAATTTAATTTCATAATCAAGTCATTGATGGGATGAGAAATTAGCCATTAAATGCTATGGATCATACTCTGTTCTCAAGCTTTTGAGTTCTTTTGTTATATTTGTCAGTATGTTGGGGACTTCAGAAGAATATCCTGTCATAGAAGATGAAACAAAATCAGAGGCTTTCTTGCTTCTTATTTTCCCCTTCATGCTTCTCACATTCACCTCAGTTATGTTCACTTAATTAACTGCTGCTGGAGGTGTGTTAAGAATTTGTGGTAATGAGGAAAAAATGACCAGGAAAGATTTTCTCCAACTTTAGCCACATTCTCTCCATCTTCACACCTTTGAATTTTGTTGGAAAATGGAAGAAAAAGGAGCAGTCAGGGGCAGTGGCTCCTGGAGGCCTTAGAAATTGGTTCTATGCCAGCTGGAGGCAAGTGATGTGCTATTGTTTCTACTAAGCAGTCGGTTGATGGGCATCTGCCTGTCTCTCATCTGCTGTGGCACAAAAGCTTGGTACTGTAGCTATTGTTCAGTTGGCAGGAAGCCAGGCCATCAATACACCTATGGCCACCTAATTCAACTCTGGACTCTTAACTCTGCCTCCTTTCTGGATTTACTACCAACCAGTCTCCTTTCCTTTGCTAGGATGTCATCTCTCGTGGGAGGCCTGATGGTATTGCAGGGGACAGGACCAGAGACAGCTCTCATTTCTAAGTGGCCGAGTGAAATTAGACTGAACAGTGAGAGCTGACAGAGCCATATCTTTCTTGATGTTTTAGAAAGTGTTTCTTGTTCATTGTTCATCTCACCTGTCTGTGAGTTTGATTTTCAGATAAGAAAATGGGGCCCAGAGGGGTGATAACCTGCCCAAAGGGAAGCCTGGCTCGTCTGAATGAAGCCCAATGTCCTCTCTGCCACGGACAGCTTTTCTGGAGGCATCAGAGGGATTTCTAAGATGCACTTTTCCTCATTGGCTTTATTTAACACCCAATTTGTTAAGCCACCTGGCAATCTCCTTAAAGACTTTTCTATTCCAGTATGTTCTGAGTGCATCTGTATTTAGTACCAACTGTAGCCACATACTTAGGAGCTTAATCAGTATTTATTGAATTAAAGTGGATGTTCAAGACCCTCTCACATCTCATTTTCACTGTTCCTGGATGAAGACAGAGGCCTTGTCTTATTTAATTTTTGAATCTATCCCAGCACGAGGCAGAGCTGACCAGATGCCGTCTAAGAATCTTGGGACTCTGAATCTATTAGTCTGTGATCTCTGACTTTGCAAATCTTCCCTTAGCTCTACTTGTCTCCTCACTCATTGTCATTATTGT
Source organism: Sminthopsis crassicaudata (assembly GCF_048593235.1). Taxonomy (NCBI): domain Eukaryota; kingdom Metazoa; phylum Chordata; class Mammalia; order Dasyuromorphia; family Dasyuridae; genus Sminthopsis; species Sminthopsis crassicaudata. The sequence continues at coordinate 251,779,085 of NC_133622.1, forward strand.
GAGTGCCAGTCCTTTATCTGTCACCACTTTTCTTATATCTTCATTTTCCTTCTTACCAAACCTGGGCCCCTTATGGTCAGCCATTTATCCCCCTCTAATTCCTTGATCCCCATCTTGTTCTTCCTGCCCCACCAGTCAAGAACCTTGAATAAGCCTACTATTTGCAGGTAAAGTCATGAAGCAGTATACACCGGCTCTCCTGCGACTTCACATGGCATTTTTTATCCCTACTGGGCCTTCTTTGCCCATTGCCTCTTACTGATCCTTTTACTTCTAGCATCTGTGAGCCCCTGATCTTTTCTGTGTTTATCAAGACAGGTCTCCTCTCCCCCCCCCCCCCCCACCTCCAGCAGATAATCTTGTCTCTAGCTTTCTTGATAGGATCAGTGTGATCCAGTACAAGCCACTTGACCTTTTCCCACCATTCCCAAAGCAGGAGTCAGACGCAGAGCACTGTATTCACAAGATCTGGCTTCTTATCTCAGCCTTGCCTTCCTATACATCACCTCTTCCTTAAGAAGACAAGTAGCCAAACTTGTCATAGTTTTGCTTTCTTACAAAATTATTCTCTGAATCATTATACTTTTGGGTATTAAAGGCACAAGATCATTGATTTACAGCTTAAAGGGACTTTGTAATGGTTATCTACTCCATCTGTTTCCAATGATGTAAGAAGCCCACTGAGACCCAGAAAAATTGAGTTAGCTAAGTTCCCACATAAATGGAAAAGCCAAGAGGCACCTTGAGGTCTCCTGATTCTAAATTCATCACTCACCTCTCCCAACCCTCCCCAAGATGTTTTAACCTAATAAATAATTAGCATTATCAGTCAGTAAATTGTTAAGTACCTGGCTCTGACACTTTGCTAGATTCTGTGGATACAAAGACAGTTGTCCTGGGGGGAGAAAACATATGTTCCATATAAATGTAAGGCAGTGTAAACCTCAGGTAGTTAAATACAAAGTGGGCAGGGAAGGAGGACATTAACAATTGAAGATATTAGGAAATACTATGTGGAAGACTAACATGGATTCCTACTGGACATAATATCTTTCCTTCAGTCTTCTTAGAAGTCCCTCTTTCTACTCTTCCTCTGGCCGCCTCCTTTCTCCAGCCTGTTGGAACAATCAGTCGAAAAGCATTTATTGATGTGCTAGGCACTGAGGATTAAAAGACAAAACCTAGACAGCATTTGTGTTCAAGGATTTTGCTCTCTTATCATCCCCAAGGGCAGGGTATCCTGTGTCATTACTTCTCACCTACAAAGGGACCCTTGAGTCTCAGCAGAAAGGACTCAGAAAGTATTGTTAAAGCTGAGTTTAGATGACCTTTGTTAAATTTAGTATGTAAACTCCTTATCCAATTCCAACAGCATCTACCAAAGTTAGTAAATGATAGTGAGGGTTCTCCCTACATTGTTCTACTTTTTCAGTGCCATACCATTCAAACTGCCACAAATTATTTTATAGAGTTAGAAAAAAAAGAATAAAAGTTAGTTTGGAGAAACAAAAGCTCAAGAATATCAAGGGAAATGGTGAAAAAAAAAATACAAAGGATGGTGGCTTAGCAGTAGTAGATCTAAAACTGAATTATAAAGCAGCAGTCATCAAAAACATATGGTACTAGCCAAAAAATAGAGTGGATGATGGTGGAATGGGTTAGATACACATGATAGTAGTAATCTAGTATTTGATAAATCCCCAAACTCCAGCTTCTGGGATAGAACTCACTATTTGACAAAAATTTCTAAGAAAACTGGAAAATACTATGTTAGGAACTCAACATAGACCTACATCTTATATCCCATACCCCAATAAGGTTAAATTGATATATGATTTAGACATAAAGAGTGACACCATATGCAAATTAGGAGAACAAGGGATAATCTGTCTCTCTGATCTTTGGAGAAGGGAGGAATTTGTGGTCAAAGAAGAATTATGAAAAAGAACATTATGAAATACAAAATTATCAAATACAAAATGGACAACTTTGCATTAAATTAAAAACAAAATCAACACAATCAAGGTTAAAAGGAAAGCACAAAGCTGGGGAAAAAAATGTTTACAGCCATTCTGATAAAGGCCTCTTTTCTGAAATATATAAAGAGCTGTGTCAAATTTATATGAACACAAGTCATTCCCCAATTGATAAATGGTTAAAACATATGAACAATTTTCAGATGAAGAAATCAAAGCCATCTGGAGTCATATTGAAAAATGCTCTAAATCACGATTAATTAGAAAAATGCAAATTAAGACAACTCTTGGGTATTATCTCATACTTATTGGGTAATATGATAGAAAAGAAAAATGATAAAATGTTGGAGGGGATGTGGAACCAGGACACTAATACATTGTTGTAGGAGTTGTGAACTGATCCAACCACTCTGGAGAGCAATTTGGAACTCTGCCCAAAGGGCTATAAAACTGCTTACTCTTTGCTCCAGCAGAGTCTCTGCTGATCCTGTATCCCAAAGAGATCATGAAAAAGAAGAAAGGACCTCCATGTGCAAAAACATTTGTCGCTTCTCTTTTTGTAGTGGCAAGGAAATAGAAACTAAGTGGATGCCCATCAATTAGAGAATGGCTGAATAAGTTATGGTCCTCTTTCTCTCTGCTTCAGAAATGAGCTAGTAGCTCCCCAAAAAGATTGTTGTGAGCATTCAGTGAGAAATGAGGTAACATCTATAAAACGTGTGCGTGTATAAAATGTAAAGTTAGGTGACACAGTAGAAGATAGAGCATCGGGCCTGGAGTCAGAAAGACCTGAGTTTAAATCCAGCCTCAGACACATCACCCTGTTGGCCTCAGGTTCCTCATCTGTAAATGAGCTAGAGAAGGGACTGGCCAATACCCCCAGTCTCTGCTAAGTCATGAAAAAGCCCAACAATGTATAAATGTGATGTCAAGCCCAGTCAGTGGCAGGCTCTATACTGACTGCCAGGAGTACACAGACAAGAACATGTTGGTCGGTGTGAGCTGGTGTTTTTATTGCCAAGGACTGATTGCCCAGTCTAGCCCACTCACACCTGACACTCGACCTGGTTGAGGCAAGACTTGAAGGATTCAGGTCGTGTTCCTTAGACTTCTCTTACGACCTGCTTGTTTCTTTTTTGATTAATCATATCCTGCTTTGTCATTAAAGTTATTCATGTCCTGCCCTTTCTCCTTTACCTGTAAATTCCTTGAGGTCAGACTCTCCTATTCTTCTTTGGGTTCCCTCAGAGCCTTGCACATAAAAGATACTTAACCAGTGTTTGCTGTGTGAGGAGTCTGCTTTGTAACCTCTCACTTTAAAGTACAGTGTCTGTTGCTGTTTCTGGGCCAGTGACTAAATTCAGTTCCTCTGGAGTTGTCAGACTTCATGACCATTTCCTTACCTACCATGTGGGAGGCCCAGGACTAATAATATAACCTTGGCTCCATGCCTCAGTTGCAAGCTAAAATGAAAGGAGAGTCCCTGCCCTCAAGAGGGGGCATGGTCCGTCAGGTGAAATGACAAATATGATGGATTTAAATCAAATTATAGAACAGATTGAAGTATGGACTATAAAGTACAAAATAGAGCTAAGACGCTTGAACTGGGGTCAGCAGCCTAGAAACTGGAAAGCACCTGACACAAAATTCAGGTTCCGGTTTTCCTGACAATCGAGAACTGCCAGGGTGGTGAGAGCAGACACGGGAAAGGCGGCAGGGTGGCCTTGATCTGAGGAGAAGGGCAAAGGCCTCAAACCCAAAAGCTGTAGTTGGCCCTAAGGCTTCCAGGGAAGAGGGGAGAAGCTTCACCATTTTACAGCCTACACTTGGAGAGGGGTTTTTAAACATAAGGTTCATTGATTTCAAAATCATTCTTTAGGTTGGGTGGGATAAAAATTATTTGTTTTATTTTATTTTAATAGAACTGACTTCCTTAGTGGTCCCAGGTATTTTATTTCAGGCATGTAAGATCATAATAGGTCCACACAGATGAGAAGCATAGAAGTTGGGCCATATAGAAGTTTATAGAACAGGTTTCTAGAAAGGGCCCCTTGTCCACCTGGCCACTTGACCCCTGCACTGGCAAGCATTTGTGGCAGGGATTGTGCCCCTGGGCCTTCCTGCTTGAGTTAGATCAGGACAGTCCAGCAGCTGCCCAGCTGCTATCTCTGCCCCTTTGCTATCTGCATCTGAGAGAGCCTCTGCCAGCTTCCCTCCACTGCACCCTGGAAGGGAATGAAGAAGGAAGATTTGGCACCTATCTTCAGTACCTGTGCTGTTCATCGGGTTAAACGCTCCTGCCTCCTTTCTTCTCTGATGCCCATCTAGGGTCGTTTCTCACTGGAGAGCTGATGCACAAGCCTAAGGACAGTTAGCCTGCTTGGTCAGTGCCATCGGCTCACAGAGTCTCTGTGGTCTTCAGCAGGGCTGTTCTCCTCAAGGAGCAGAAGGTGCAGGTTTTTCTACAGATAGAATACAATGACATCATAGTGTTTGAGGGCTGAAGGGTCACGCCATGGAAGACCACATAGCTCCTGGGTGCTGCATGTTGGGAAGAAGCCAACCACGCCTGTTAATCAGGTGTTGGCCCTGAGTCAGACTTCTGAAATGAAGTTTTAGAAGAAGTGCTCTTGTCATTGGGCGGACCATAATTTTCTGGGCATGACATCATAGTGGAGTCATCACAGTGTAACTGTTGTTGAAATGCTATCTTGCACTTAGAGTTGCAGCAAGAATACATTTACCTGCAGCTCTCTGGGATGCGTGGGAATAAATGAACAGATAAGGGCATGAGTGGTCCTGAATCGCTCTTTTTTCAGTGTTGCCAGAGTTGTGGTAAAATCCTCTGGGATGGGATGGTAGTAGCATCTACTTAAAGCTCTAAAGAATTGCAGAGGTTGTCTGATCTCATTCATTTTGCAGAGGGTGACCCAGGCAGGTAGCCAGTCCATGGCAAAGCCAATATCCAACTCCAACTCCCCTGTTAAAATCCATCCATCACTCCACTGGTCTTGGATCAGAGCATCAGGGGTCAGTACATCACTGGGGAGCTTCCTCAAGAAGCAGAGAACCATTGTGGTGCCCTTGGGATGCTGGCATGTCCCCTGATCGTTTTTAGAGAAGACAAAGCAACATGTCCATTGGATACAAAGACCCAGAACTCAGAGAATTTTTAGTTTACTTCTGTATTTTCTTTTTACCCTCATTGATATTCTTAAAAACCAAAAAAACAAACCACATTAAAAAAAAACCTTGTTGCTACATTGTCCCTTGGAGACAAAGTGATTTTGTTTTGGGAAAGTTAGAGGAAAACTAACTAGTATGATAAGATTTTTGAAATGTAAATAATTTGATTGTTAAATGTAACAAACAGTTATAAATAAGATAAAGAATAAAACCATATTCTGATTTGTTTACATTTTGAAAAGAAAACAACATAAACTTTAGCAAAATAATATAACAGCTTATTTATTATCTCCTGATATCTTTTATGTTCAAGTTTCATTGTTTTTAAATAATCATAATCATTGTAAATGTCTCTCTTCTGAATCTGTTTCTTCAGTTTTTATAAATGGTGATTAAATTTCTATCTGCTGTTGAAGAATCATCTCAAGGGGGAAAAAACCCAACAATTGTCATTTCTACTTTGTCTTTTTTTCTCCTTTCTCTTCTCCTGCTGTATCCCTTCCTCTAACTGTTTAATAAATGAGGAAAGGGAGATATTACCACTTGAAACCTTCCTGCACATTTGGCCAAATAGTCTCGACTTGGCTATGTTTGTTTAACTTCACATTCTAATTGTCTTCTGACAGATTTTGAATGATTCAGTGAAAACTATTTTTAGTTTAATATTTAAATTCAGAATTCTTTACAAATATTTTCAGAAAACTTTTTAAATCCTTAAGCAGGCATCTTGCCTCTATGGAGAAGGAGAAATCAGAAATGAGCTTCCCCATTTTAGAGGTGAGGCAAATTCAATCATAAAATTTTGCCTAAGGCCAGAAAATAAGTCAATGGTAGAGCTAAGAATTTACTTATTTCTCATCTACCCCATTAAATTCTATAATTCAGCCTGCTATAATCATACTCTTCTTTCTCAGATATTTGGGTTAGGTTAAAAAAAAATACCACAGTCTTATTTTAAGAAACTCTAAACAGTTCCTTATGCATTTAGTTTAAGTTATATCCAACTCTTTGTGACCCCATTTGGGGCTTTCTTGGCAAAGGTACTAGAGTAGTTTGCCAAACCCTTCTTCCACTCATTTTACAGATAAGGAAACTGAGGTAAACAGGGTTAAGTGACTTGTCCAGGGTCATGTAGCCAATAAATGTCTGAAGTTACATTTGAACTCCTGTGCTCTGCAGCATCCGTCACCTAGCAGTTCTTGATATATACAATAGGAATTTAATAAATATGTATAAAATTGAATCTAGCTCTTGCCATATCTACATTTCCCTGAAATGATAAAGGTTTATTTGATCTAGCAGTGTCACTACAGGATCGGTATCCCAACGAGATCTTAAAAGAGGGAAAAGGATCTACATGTACAAATGTGTTTGTGTTGGCAAGGACCTGGAAATTGAGTGGAGGCCCATCAGCTGGGGAACATTATTCTATAAGAAATGATCAGCAGGATGATTTCAGAGAGGCCTGGAGAGACTTACAGGAACTGACACTGAGGGAAATGAGCAGAACCAGGAGAACATTGCACAGAGTAACAGCAAGATTATATGATCATCATCTGTGATAGGCTTCATCTTTTAAGCAACACAGTGATCCAAGACAATGCCAGTGGCCTTGGGGTGGAAAATGCCAGCAAGAGAGAACTATGGAGACTGAATGAGGATTGAAACATACATTTTCATCTTTTCTTTGTAAGCTTGTTTTCCTCATGGGTTTTCCCTTTTTTTCTCTGACTTTTCTTTCACAACATGACTAATATGGAGATATGTTTAAAATGATTGTACACGTGTAACTTATTTAGATTGTTTACTATTTTGGGGAGGGGAGAAGTAAAGGAGGGAAGAAATTTGGAATTCAAAATCTTACAAAAATGAATGTTGAAAACTATTTTTATATGTAATTCGAAAAATACTATTGACATTTAAAAAAAGAAATTAGGCTTAATATATTAAGTTATTTTGAGTTCTTCATGAGAAAGGTATATTGTAAATTTAAGGTAAAGTTGTTACTTGATTATTAAAAGTTTATTAATGTATTATGGTAGCATCGTAGCTCTTAGACTCATTGTTAAAATTTCAGATACCAAATTGCATATATAATCTAATCAATCATCTATACTAATGGAAAGGAGAAAGTGTTGATAATATATAAATGGATAATTAAATCATTTAGATTTAGTTTTAGAAACTAGGGGCCTGTGCTTTTTTTTTTTCCTGATGCTCTTGGCTTTATTCTGCCTTCTACTGGTCATCCAGGACTGATTTGTGTCTCTAAGAAGAGGAGTTTTGATGTGGAACCAGTCAAGAGTTTTTTTTTTTTTTTTTTTAATTTTTTATTTTATTTTATAATTATAACATTTTTTGACAGTACATATGCATGGGTAATTTTTTACAACATTATCCCTTGCACTTACTTCTATTCAGATTTTTTCCCTTCCTCCCCCAACCCCCTCCCCCAGATGGCAAGCAGTCTTATATATGTTAAATATATTACAGTATAATTTAGATACAATATATGTGTGTAGAACCGAATTTTTTGTTGCACAGGAAGAATTGGATTCAGAAGGTAAAAATAACAGTTTACATTCATTTCCCAGTGTTCCTTTTCTGGATGTAGCTGGTTCTGTCCATCATTAATCAATTGGAATTGGATTAGCTCTTCTCTATGTTGAAGAAATCCACTTCCATCAGCATACATCCTCGTACAGTATCATTGTTGAAGTGTATAATGATCTTCTGGTTCTGCTCGTTTCACTCAGCATCAGTTGATGTAAGTCTCTCCAAGCCTCTCTGTATTTCTCCTGTTGGTCATTTCTTATAGAACAGTAATATTCCATAACATTCATATACCATAGTTTACCCAACCATTCTCCAATCGATGGACATCCATTCATCTTCCAGCTTCTAGCCACTATGAAAAGGGCTGCCACAAACATTTTGGCACATACAGGACCCTTTCCCTTCTCTAGTAGTTCCTTGGGGTATAAGCCCAGTAGTAGTATGGCTGGGTCAAAGGGTATGCACATTTTGATAACTTTTTGGGCATAATTCCAAATTGCTCTCCAGAATGGTTGGATTCTTTCACAACTCCACCAACAATGCATCAGTGTCCCAGTTTTCCCACAGCCCCTCCAACATTCATCGTTATTTGTTCCTGTCATCTTAGCCAATCTGACAGGTGTGTAGTGGTATCTCAGAGGTGTCTTAATTTGCATTTCTCTGATCAATAGTGATTTGGAACACTCTTTCATATGAGTGGAAATAGTTTTAATTTCATCATCTGAAAATTGTCTGTTCATATCCTTTGACCATTTATCAATTGGAGAATGGCTTGATTTCTTATAAATTAAAGTCAATTCTCTGTATATTTTGGAGATGAGGCCTTTATCAGAACCTTTAACTGTAAAAATTTTTTCCCAATTTGTTACTTCCCTTCTAATCTTGTTTGCATTAGTTTTGTTTGTGCAGAAACTTTTTAATTTGGTGTAATCAAAATGTTCTATTTTGTGATCAATAATGGTCTCTAGTTCTCCCTTGGACACAAACTCCTTCCTCCTCCACAAGTCTGAGAGGTAAACCATCCCATGTTCCTCCAATTTATTTATGATTTCGTTCTTTATGCCTAAATCTTGGACCCATTTTGATCTAATCTTAGTATGTGGTGTTAAATGTGGGTCCATGCCTAGTTTCTGCCATACTAATTTCCAGTTTTCCCAGCAGTTTTTGTCAAATAATGAATTCTTATCCCAAAATTTGGGATCTTTGGGTTTGTCAAAGATTAGATTGCTATTTTTATTCACTATCTTGTCCTGTGAACCTAACCTATGCCACTGATCAACTAGTCTATTTCTTAGCCAATACCAAATGGTTTTGGTGACTGTTGCTTTATAATATAGCTTTAAATCAGGTACACTTAGACCACCTTCCTCTGACTTTTTTTTCATTAGTTCCCTTGCAATTCTCGACCTTTTATTCTTCCATATGAATTCTGTTGTTATTTTTTCTAGGTAATTAAAATAGTTTCTTGGGAGTCTGATTGGTATAGCACTAAATAAATAGATTAGTTTGGGGAGTATTGTCATCTTTATTATATTCACTCGGCCTATCCAAGAACACTGAATGTCTTTCCAATTATTTAAATCTGACTTTATTTTTGTGGCAAGTGTTTTGTAATTTTGCTCATATAATTCCTGACTCTCCTTTGGTATTCCTGACTCTCCTTTGGTATTCCTGACTCTCCTTTGGTACAGTCAAGAGTTAAAAGAACCCACAAATTGAAGAAAAGAATGGGTGCTGAAAATAACCCATTAACTTTGCTGTCACTGAGTGGGCTCTAAGTGTAATCTCTGGGGGTATCCTTACTTATCTTTGTTCATATTTCCCAACCTAAAAGCATTAAATTTGGCTTAGCATACTGCTATAAATGTGGTTCTTAAGTTACAAATTTGATTCAAGTGAATCAGCCCTTTGGCCATCAGCTCTTAAAATTTCTGGCACTGGGATGTGACCTTGTAGCCATTAACTGAAAATAGAAATTGATTAAATAAATGTGGCTATAAAGGAAGTAAACACATTGTTGCAATATTGCTGATGCTGTCATTTTTCAGACCATGGTAAAAATGTGCTTATTATTCCTTCCTATTAGAGAAGACTTTTCATCAATGTTATAAGAGGTCTATCCTGAAACCCTGGTGTTTAGCCAAACTCTTTTTCTATTTTATTATTTTCTTCTTGTACAGAGATCCAGTCACTGTCGTCTGGATTCTCTGGGAAGTTGACTTGGCCTTCAGAGGAAGCGTGCTGTTCCCAGGACCCGTCTGAGTTGGCGTCCTTCCAAATGACATTTGAGGCAAGTTTGGGTAGTCCTTCGTGATGGTTTTGGGAAGTGCAGTAGTAGGTGTGATTATAATGATCAATAATTGTAATCTGCCTTCCTGGCACTTACAATTACTAGTCTGCCCTAGGCCCAACAGAGCATCTTTGACCACTGACCTTTGCAGTGTCAACTCTATCCGTCTTGCCTCCTCTGAGGCCTTCAAAGGTCTCTGGCCACGATCTCTTGAATCTATAGTTGAGCACGCTCAAGAACAGCCACGTGTAATCTTAAAAGCCTTTATTATACCTACTCACATAATGCCCTGACTTGTCAGTTCCCTAGTGAACACCTGGTCTGAAGACCCACGTGTTCACTACCAGACTCCTTACCTCTCCGCTATCCATCAGCTTGGCTCGGCTATCCCAGGTTAGGGAGCCAGGTTAAAGAGAGAGACTTGCTGTCTGCAATGGGCTTATAAAGGGCCTGTGAGGTCACACACACAGCCAACCAGCGAGAGAGCTGTCACCCATTATGAAGCTATCTCAATATGGACAGGATCCCACCCACAGGGCAGTCCTATATCCACAGAGATTACTTCCTGGGGCACTCAATCTCCTGTTGCGCTGTGGCGCTGCCCATTTAAAGGGCCCTTACAAATAATAGCCTGTTGTTTGTATCATTCCACCTCACTGGGTTGTTCTTCAGTTTGGTCCTAGTCTCTCTCCTCTCCCCTCCTCTCCCCTCCTCTCCCCTCCTCTCCCCTCCTCTCCCCTCCTCTCCCCTCCTCTCCCCTCCTCTCCCCTCCTCTCCCCTCCTCTCCCCTCCTCTCCCCTCCTCTCCTCCCTCCTCTCTCCTCCTCTCTCCTCCTCTCTCCTCCTCTCCTCCCTCCTCTCTCCTCCTCTCCTCCCTCCTCTCTCCTCCTCTCTCCTCCTCTCCTCCCTCCTCTCTCCTCCTCTCTCCTCCTCTCCTCCCTCCTCTCTCCTCCTCTCTCCTCCTCTCCTCCCTCCTCTCTCCTCCTCTCTCCTCCTCTCTCCTCCTCTCTCCTCCTCTCTCCTCCTCTCTCCTCCTCTCTCCTCCTCTCTCCTCCTATCCACTGTACCATCTAGCTGCCCCTAAAAGACATTTTGTTAACTGCATTTCAGTATAATTGGTTTCCTTTATAATCCTATGTGTTTTATGCTTTTTAAAACCTTACTTTGAGAAAGAGTCCATTGATTTTTCCCAAATTGCTTCAGGAGTCCTTGACACAAACACAGAAAGACTCTAATCTTCCTTCAGTTTCCCTTGTAGCGGTCTTCACAGGTTCCACTGATGTCTCTGCAGATGACTCTTAGTTCTCTCTTTCCCCTGAGCTCCTGTCTTACATGAGCAGTTGCCTCTTGGACATTTCAGAATGGGTCTCAAATTCAGCTTGTGCAAGACTGTGTTCATCTCTCCCTAAAAATCTCTTCCAGACTGTCTTGCTTCTCTAAGACGTGGCAACATTTCCATAATTCTCCCATTCGCAGCCTCAGTGTTGTCCTTCACTCTTGATTTTCTATCACCAGACACATCTAATCACTTGTCAAATCTCACCATTTCTCATTCATAACATTTCTCACCTTCCCAGCCCTAAACTGTGGATGTTACTCTCAGGATTTTGTCATGAATTTTGGACTATGAGTTTCTCATAATAGTTTGTAGTAATAATAGTACCAAATAATGTGCTTTCCATTTACAATGAACTAATTGAATACCTTTTAGAAAAGATATTTACTATTTTTTGAATTGTAGCAAGTTTGTTTATTTTTTAACACACATTGCTTTATGAATTGCTTTATGTTGGAAGAGAAAAATCAAAGCAAAAAGCAGAAGAACAATGAGAGGGATTAAAAAAAAAACTCAGAAAAAAGAAGTGAACATAGTACATGTTGATTTATGTTCAGTCTCCTTAGATCTTTTTCTGGGTGCAGTTGGCATTTTCTGTCCAAAGTCTTTTGGAATTGCCTTGGATCACTGGATACTGACAATCATAGTTGATCATCTCACAATCTTGCTGTTACTATATACAGTGTATTCCTGGTTATGCTTGTTTCTTTTAGCATCAGTGCATGTAAATCTTTCCAGGCCTTTCTAAAGTCAGCTTGTTTAACATTTTTAATAGAACAATAATATTCTATTATCTTCATGTAACACAGTTTGGTCATTCCCCAATTGATGGGCTTCCACTCCTTAGAAAAGATATTTACTAAGAAACCAAAGCAAAAACAGTTTGATACAAGCTGGGAGTGTACTGCTCCTCCCTCATTTACACAAATTCCATGGGAAAAGAGAGCACAAACTTGAAATACACTTGTGGTGAGACACATGGGGAGGGAGTACATGTCAAATGGACATTTCCAGGTTTCTTGTTATAGCAAACTCTTTTCTCCCTTTGAGGAAGGAAGCTTTCCTTAGATGTGGCTCTCTACTAAGCTCTGAAGGTCATTGCTTCTATTGAAACCAAAGTTGGTACTTCTTTCTTCCAAGAAGGAACTTCATCTTTGAAGTTGCTGCCATCCTTAGATAAATATCCTTGCATAGCCACCTGTAGCGACTCCCTCTGTCATTGACTACAACTACTTTGCTCACCTCAACCACTGTTCACTAACATTCACTTGGGACTCTCTGTCTCAAAATACGCATTTTCTTAATATCAGGAAAGAATAAAGCTCAGTAGCATCTGAGGTGCTATATGCATATAGACTCATGATGGCCAGGTGGGGGTATTTGCCCAGTTACCTTTCCCTCAAAGCAATTCTCACTTAGAGCTGTCAAAGTAAAAACTTGAGAGACGAGTGATTCACGCCTTACATACAGTCAGTTCTGGCTCAGCAACTCCTGAATCATTCATTTTTCTGGCTCTTCTGCTGATCAAAAAACTTTTTGTCACCCAGTCCCAACTGTGTCTGTCACTGACGGCTGGAAACCAGTTCCCCAGAGTTTCCTTGTGGTTACATAGAAAGCATGCAGTAAGAACCATCATGTGCTCTAAAAACCAAGTCCAAGCAGAGCTCTGTATATACTTCAAAGACTGGAACCAGATCAAGAATATCTAGGCTTACTAAAAAAGGGAAAGGGACCTGAATGTGGCAAAATGTTTGTGGCAGCCCTTTTCATAGTGGCTAGAAGCTGGAAGATGAATGGATGTCCATCAATTGGAGAATGGTTGGGTAAATTATGGCATATGAATGTTATGGAATATTATTGTTCTGTAAAGAAATGACCAACAGGAGGAATACAGAGAGGCTTGGAGAGACATCAACTGATGCTGAGTGAAATGAGCAGAACTAGGAGATCATTATACACTTCAACAATGATACTGTACGAGGATGTATTCTGATGGAAGTGGATATCTTCAACATAGAGAAGAGCTAATCCAGTTCCAATTGATCAATGAGGGACAAAATCAGCCACATCCAGAAAAGGAACACTGGGAAATTAGTGTAAACTGTGAGCATTGTTTTTTTTTTGTTTGTTTTGTTTTGTTTTGTTTTGTTTTGTTTTGTTTTTCTTCCCAGATTATTTTTACCTTCTGAATACAATCCTTCCTTTGCAACAACAACAACAAAATTCAGTTCTGCACATATATATTGTACCTAGGATATATTATAAGATATTTAATATGTATGGGAATGCCTGCCATCTAGGGGAGGGGGTGGAGGGAAGGAGGGGAAAATTTCAGAACTGAAGGGAGTACAAGGGATAATGTTGTAAAAAAAAATTACCTATGCTTTAAGGACCAATTCCCATAGATCAGATCAGCCAGCTGATTGAGTAGGATTGACTAATAGGAAGAGAAGACTTAGGGGAGATGACAACTGTTTTCAAGTATTTGAAGGGTTAGGATATGGAAGAAGAATTAAGCATTTTTGCTCTGGCTCCTAAGGACAAAAGTATTACTAGTGGATGGAAATTGGGCTCTACAAATCTGACTCTACAAAAGCAAAAGGGGCTGCTTGGGAAGAAATTAGGTCCCCTCTCATTGGAAATTTCTACATAAAGGGTAGATAACTATTTGTGAGGAATAGTACAGGAAGGAGTGAGGCAGCTTAATACAATGACAGGAGCACTGGGTCTAGAGTTCAGTAGGCTAGTTTCAGATCTAATTTCTGCTGCTTATTATATAACTGTTTCTTTATAAATTGAAAAGGTTGGACTAGCTGGCTGTCTCCAAAGTCCCTTCAGACTCTGAGATTTTTTGGTTCTATGAAAAAGGTTTGGCATCTCTCCTTCTACCCAAACTGAATTTTTAACTTCTAAAGAAAAAAGTTAATAAGATCTTTGAGCATCGATCCCTGTTTTGATATTTGTTAATAATATTTCACATTGCTATAATGGCTTAAAGTTTACAAAATCCTTTCTTCACAATAGCTCTGCTAGAGAGTTAGCAGAATTGTCATTCCCATTATATAGATAAGAAACAGAAAGCTCAGAAAGAAAAAAAAATCTACTTGGTTTCTTGTAGCTAAGAAGTTTATTAGCTTCAAGTGAATCTCACCTTGAGTCCAGGGCCAGGATTCTCTTCATAGCCCTGTATCACCTCCTTCTTATCCTTATTGTATTAAGGTACAGTAGACAGAATCCTACTCTTGCAGCCAAGGAGACCTGAGTTCACATCTTGTCTAAGACACTGGGTGACTCTAAGCAAGTCCCTTAAAACGGGAATGAAAATAATAGCACAGAGTTGTGAAGAAGAAAAAAGATTGTTACACAAATATGAGCTATTTAATGGTCCTGGTTATCCTTTCAGTGACAGAATTCAGAATAGTAGTGGAGGACTTGAGTTGGGGATATGCAGGAATCTCCAAATTTAAATGCATCCAACATTGAGGAAGGCTTGGTAGCCATTTCTAGCAGACTGATCATAAGAGACTTAAGAAGGCATAAGGATAGTTCTGGACAAACAAGGATTCCCTATTGTAACTTATCTCCTTTAAAGGAATATTGAATAGTAAAGATAATTACAGAAGACTAGGAAAAGAGGATATGTACTTTTGCTGATCTAGGTACCTACAGAGACAGAGGGAAAGTAAAACAAAGGTTCTCAAAGTATTTGTAAGTGGTGGTCATGAGAAGTCATCCAGAGTGAAGGCAGAGTCTACAGCTAATCAGTCATTTGGCTGTTCCAGACTGGGTTCTCTGGAGGAATGTCCTCAGCCCGATTCTGAAAAGCCAGAAGCTTGTCTCCATGGAGATGGCAACCCCTTGTGCTCACTGGAGACATGTCTTCTCTTCCTAGAAAGGCCTTCTTCTTAGTATTGACTTTCACGTCATCGTCAAAGAGTTGACAGATGTCCTTTTAGTTGGCAATAGTATAAGGACTCCTTTATTCTAGAAATACTCAATGCCACATTGATTAATAATTGAAAATGGAAAATATTCTTCATGTGTGTATTTTTCCTGCAGATATTTTTGTTCATTTGTGTCTGACTCTATCATCTCAGGTAAAACCCCATCCTGTCCAATAACATCAAGCTGTGGTGTCATTGGATGGTTCTTGTCATCTCCACAGACTTGTATCTATTCTTCTAATCCAGAGCCTCCTGAATTTTGGTTCTTTCAGGTCAGTAAGCACTTCTTAAGTTGGTTGTTGTCCTGTGTTCTTGAAGAGGACCAAGTGACATCACTACGTTAGAGTTGAGTTACAGTGTGTCCCACTATGGCTGATCAGACCAATACAAGCTTGAAATGTTCTGTCACAGGTCGGCACAAATAATTCATATTAACATTTGGTGGGGGGGGGATGCTCTAATTTTGTGCATCTCAAGTTTCTTTGGGGCTAATTTCATTCTTTTTTGCTCATAGAGCACAGTACCTTTTCTTTTGAGGGCATGCCTTGCTGAGTCAATATCTCCTGTGTCATATAATCGATTCTAAAGTTCTTAAGAGAGCTTGAGAGTATCCTTGTGCCGCTTTTTTTCTGACTATCTTGTGAGCGCTTGGTCTGTGTGAATTCTCCATAAAATAATTTTTTTTTGGCAAGCATACATTTGACATTTGAACAGTGTGGACAACCCTGCGGAGTTCTGCTTTCTGCAGCAGAGTTAGAATGCTGGGAAGTTTAGTTCAAGAAGGAACTTCAGTGTCTGGTGTCTTGTCCCACTGGGTGATCTTCAGGATCTTCCTGAGACAATTCAAGTGGAAGCAATTTAATTTCCTGGCATGGTGCTGGTAGGCTCTCCAGGTTTCACAGGCATATGGTGAGTTAGGGGGATGTCTCCCCCCTGTAAAGACTTCCCCTGGCAGAAAGGGCAGATAAGAACAATTTGTTCCAGTGGCCCTGAAGGCAAATGAAGCAGATGTTGTGGAGTATTTAGAGATTGGTGAGACATCGAAGACCCTGAGGTCATTTACTGCAGCCTTAGTCTTCATCAGCTGTCCTGACTGGGACTTTAAAAGAGTGAGGCTGACTACTTTGTACCACTGTCTTAAATCCAATTTATACACAAATCAAAAGATGTCATCATAACATTTTTTACTTTTTAAATATTAACCCTGATCATACATGCTGGCATTCCTGTAACATACCCTCCTAGCAATTACTATTACCAGTCTGTCCGAGGACCAACAGAGTACCTTTGACCACTGACCTTTGCAGTGTCAACTCTACCCGGCTCACCTCCTCTGAGGCCTTCAAAGGTCTCTGGCCCACAATTTCTTGAATAGTAGTTTAATAACCAATAACACGCTCAAGAACAGCCACGTGTAAACTTAAAAGCCTTTATTATACCTATTCACATAATTCTCTGACTTAATGACCTGACTTGTTAACTCCCTAGTGAACACCTGGTCTGAAGACCCACGTGTTCACTACCAAACTCCTTACCTCTCTTGGGTATCCATCAGCTTGGCTTGGCTACCCCAGGCTAGGGAGCCTAGCCTGTGAGGTCACACACACAGCCAACCATCGAGAGAGCCATATAAAGCTATCTCAATATGGCCAGGATCCCACCCACAGGACAGTCCTATATCCACAGAGATTACTTCTGGGTCACTCAATCTCCTGTTGCACCATGGCCCCCCATTTAAAGGATCCTTACACATTCCCATCCTATTCAGATAAAGACATATTTCCTCATCATTTTTCTCATGGAGATAATGATCTAAACACAATGAATGTTAAAAGAGTGAGTTGGTGAAATTTATCAGGAATATGAAGCAGCATGGAAAAGCTCTCAATGAAGGAATAAGAAAGGAGTGCTTGGCTTAGATTCATGGGAGATGAGAAAAGTGGTGTTGAATTTTAAAGAGCTTATAATTATAGGGTCAAAAGAGATCTTGAGAACTGACCTAACTCAGGATTTCTCAAGCTGAGAATTAGGGTGTTTGAAAGGCATCAGAGACACTGATCTTTATGCTTTGAAGATAATGTTGCTCTTATGTTTCCCAGTCACCTCGCAAGTTCAATCTGCCTCCTCTCAATCTTTTTTTTTCCCAAACCTATTAGAAAATAGACCACACTGAAAGCCCTTCACAGCCTTAGTCTTCTGCAGTATGGGGATTTGGAGAATAAGCGAACAAATTTTTATGAAATGCCTGTTATATAACAATCACTGTATTAGATACTGGAGGAGCAAACAAAAAGTCAAATAATGATTCCTGCTTAAACAAATGTGCTTACATTTTTTTATTAAAGCTTTTTATTCACATAGCATATGCATGGGTAATTTTCCCAACATTGACCCCTGTATAACCCCCTGCTGAAATTCTCCCCTTTTTCCCCCATTCCTTCCCCCACCCGGCAGGTAGTCCAAATACATGCCAAATATGCCAAAATATATGCCAGATCCAATATATATATATATATATATATATATATATATATATATATATATATATATATATATATATATATATATATATATATATATATTCACATAGCCATCCAATTGTGCAAGAAAAATCAGATCAAGAAGGAAGAAAAAGAAAAACTGAGAAAAAAAGAAACAAAATACAAGCAAATAATAACAGAGAGAGTGAGAATTGTGGTTCACCCTCTGTTCCCAAGTTCTCTCTCCGGGTGTAGATGGTTCTCTTCATCACTGCACAAATGGAACTGGTCTGAATGATCTCAATGTTGAAGAGAGCTATGCCCATCAGAATTGATCATCATATAGTCATGTGTAATGATTTCCTATTCTGCTCATTTCACTTAGCATCAGTTCCTGTAAGTCTCTCCAAGCCTCTCTAAAATCATCCTGCTGATTGTTTCTCACAGAAAAATTATATTCCATAACACTCATATACCATAATTTATTCAACCATTCTCCAGCTGATGGTCATCCACTCAAATTTCCAGTTTCTTGCCACTGCAAAAAGAGCTGCCACAAATGTTTTTTTACGTGTGGGTCCCTTTCCTTCCTTTATGATATCTTTGGGATATTAGCCCAGTAGAAACAATTCTTGGTCAAAGGGTATGCACAATTTGATGACTTGTTGAGCATAGTTCCAAATTGCTCTCCAAAGTGGCTGGATCCATTCACAATTCCCACTAACACTATATTAGCGTCCCAGTTTTTCCACATCCCATTTAACATTCGTCATTATCTTTTCCTGTCATCTCAGCCAATCTGAGAGGTGTGTAATAGTAACTCAGAGTTATCTTAATTTGCAATTTTCTGATCAATAGTGATCACTTTTTTATATGACTAGAAATGGTTTTAATTTGTTCATCTGAAAGTTGTCTCTTCATATACTTTAAACATTTATCGACTTAATCTATTTATTCTTTAAGATTACGTTTAATTTTTAATCTATGATTCCATAATCCCTTATTAAATGTAATTTCATTGCATTATGATATGAAAAGGATGCATTTAATACTTTTGCATTTAACCATGAAAGCCCTAATATATGGTCAATTTTTGTAAATATGTATTCTTTTTCATTCCCATTCAGTTCTCTCTAGATATTGATCATGTCTAGCCTATCTAAGATTCTGCACACCTCCTTGATTTCTTAGTTATTTTTTAGATAGATTTTTCTAGTTCTGAGAGGGAAAGATTGAAGTTCCCCACTATTATAATTTTGTTATTCATTTAGCTTATTCTTTAAAAATTTGGGCGCTATAGCATTTAGTGCACATAGGTTTAGTATTGATACTGTTTCATTATTTATGGTATCTTTTATCATAATATAGTTTCCCAGTTTATCTCTTCTAAGCTTTAACTTTGAGATCATGATTGCTACCCTTGCTTTTTTTTTTTTTACATTAACTGAAGTATAATCAACTCTACTATAACCTTTTGTTTTTATTTTTTGTGTAGTTCTGATTTTTAAATGTGTTTTTTTTTTGTAAATGTATTGTCAGATTCTGATTTTTAATCCATTCTGCTGTTTCCATTTTATGTGTGAGTTCATCCCATACACATTCAGAGTAATTATAAATTACTATTTGTGCATTTCCCTTTATCCTGTTTTTCATCAGTTTATCCTTTTCCTTTTCTCTTTTCCCCTTATCCCTCCTCAAACATCTAATTGACTTTTAACCACTGATTCCCTAACCTGCAACCCTTCTAAGAATCTCTCCCTTATCCTTATCTCCTTTATCCCCTAATCTTAATCTTTCTGCCTTCTAAAATTTTGTCCCTTACCCTTTACCTTCACTCTCCAGTTTCTTTGTAAGTTAAGAAGATTTTTATATTCTTCTAGATATATATGTATGTTATTCCTTCTTTGATCCAGTTCTGATGAGAATAAAATTCTAGTACTACCAGATCTCTAACCCCTTCTGCTTCCACAGTAACAATTCTTTCATTCACACTTCATATGTTTTGCTCATATAATTCCTGACTCTCCTTTGGTAGATATATTCCCAAATATTTTATACTATCGACTGTTATTTTGAATGGAATTTCTCTTTGTATCTCTTGCTGTTGGATTGTGTTGGTAATGTATAAAAATGCTGAGGATTTATGTGGATTTATTTTGTATTCTGTAACTTTGCTAAAATTCTGAATTATTTCTAATAACTTTTTAGCAGAGTCTTTGGGATTCTCTAAGTATACCATCATGTCATCTGCAAAGAGTGATAGTTTGATTTCCTCATTTCCTACTCTAATTCCTTGAATCTCTTTCTCGGCTCTTATTGCCGAGGCTAGCGTTTCTAGTACTATATTGAATAGTAATGGTGATAGTGGGCAACCTTGTTTCACTCCTGATCTTACAGGGAAAGGTTCTAGTTTATCGCCATTACATATGATGTTTACTGACGGTTTTAAATATATGCTTGTTATTATTTTAAGGAATAGTCCATTTATTCCTATACTCTCAAGCGTTTTTAGTAGGAATGGATGTTGGATTTTATCAAATGCTTTTTCTGCACACACTTCATATATAACAACTAATTGTTCCATTTTATCTCTCCCTACCCAACTTTAATTTTTAGAATCATCCCATCATACTCAAGTCAATTCCAAGTCTTCTATCTCTGTATGTTCTTTCACATAATGATAACATTCTTAAGAAATACCACACATAATATTTTCTATTATAAGAAGTAAAAACTTTGACCTTATTAAATCCTTTATAATTGGTCCTTAATGTTTACAATTTTTATGTTTCTACTGAGTTTAATAGGTCAAATTTTCCATTTAGTTTTGGTCTTTTCTTCTCAAACACCTGAAAGTTCTTTTAGTTCATTAAATAACCATTTTTTTTCCCATTCAGGATAATGCACAGTTCTTCTGGGTAAGTTATTTTTGATTGCAAGCTCAGCTCTTTTGCTCTTCAGGATATGTTGTTCCATGCCCTTCAGTCTTTGAATGTAGAAGTTGCTAAATCCTGTATTATCCTGATAGTAAATGCATAGTATTTAAAAATTTTTTTTTCTATTTGTTTGAGTAGCTTCTGATAATTTTGACCTGATAATTTTAATATTTTTTTCTTTCTTTTTTTTTTCTTTCTTTCTTTCTTTCTTTCTTTTTTTTTTTCTTTTTCTTTTTTTTTTTTTTTTTTTTGGTTGTTGTTGTTTTTATTTATTTATTTTTGCTGAGGCACTTGGTGTTAAGTGACTTGCCCAGGGTCACACAGATAGGAGGTGTTAAGTGTTTGAGGTCAGATTTGAACTCAGGTCCTCCTGACTTCAGGGCTGGTGCTCTATATACACTACACAAACTAGCAGCCCCAGCTATGATATTCTTGTGAGTTTTCATTTTGGGATCTCTTTCAGGTAGTGATCAGTGGAATTTTTCTATTTCTGTTTTGCTCTCTCATTCAAAAACTTATTTCATAAAATATAATATCTAGACTCTTTTTTTGTTGTTGTTCATACAGATAGTTGAGCATTTCTTATGTTGTTTCTCCTTGATCTGTTCTCCAGGTCAGTTTTTCATCAGGAGTTCTTTGGTATTGTCTTGGATCATTGTATTGCTGAAAATAGCTAAGTGTCATTCACAGTTGTTCATCGTATGATATTGTAGTTACCTGTACAGTGTTCTCCTGACACTGTTCTGGATCAAGTTATGATAGCCTTTCTAAGTTTTTCTGAAATCATCCATCCTGCTCATCATAGTTATTCAATTGCTTTTTCTCATGAGTTGTTAAACATTCTTTTATCTATTTGATTTTGTTTTGTTATTTCTTGGTGTCTTATAAAGGATTCCTCCCTACCACTTCTAATTTTTAAAGAATTATTTTATTATTGTTATTTTATTGAATTGTTGTTAATTTTTGGATCTCTTTTTTAGTTGGTGGACTTTCTTTTTATAATTTTCTTGATTTTCTTGCATTACCCTTATTTTTAAAAACCTAACTTTTTTTTAGTCTCTCTTGATTTTAAAAGTCTTTTTTAAAAAGCTCTTCCAAAAACTCTTTGGGCTTGTGACCATTTTGCTTTTTTTACTTTGAGGTTAAAAAATTATTTTAACTTCACCATCTTCTTCAGAGTTTGAACCCAGATCTTCTCTATCACCATAGTAGCTATCAAGATTGGTTCTTTCTCTTTTGCGTATATACATCCATATCCATATACAAACATACACATGTAATATAAACACATTTTTTGTCCATTAACTGTGTTAAAGTTAGGCGCTAGTCCCAAGTTGAGTGGGGGGAATAATATCTTAGACTTCAGATGTTTTGTGCTGTTATTTCCCGAGTTCTCTCTGAGGGCCAGACCTCAATTATTCCTCTCCAGTCCTGAGCTGTGACCAAGGACCCCTCTAATGCTGTCGCCAACTCTTGTTCTCTCTGTGGTCCCTTCTAGGCTGTAAGTTTCAGGTCTCCCTTTTCTGGAACCTAAACCTGTGACTCTTCTCTCCCGGGAGTGCCCTCAATTAGCCAGGGCCTCACCCTCTGTAGCCAGACTCACCTGTGTGGGCTTGCTAGGACTTCATCTGGTTAGCATAGCTGGGCCTGGAGTCTGGAGCACTGCAATCTTCCCCTGACCAGTTCCCCTGGCCTTTTTTTTTTTTTTTTTTTTTTAAAGTGTGCCAAGTCTAATTAGCACAAAGGCTATTTACAAACTGAAACCACTGGTTTGAGAGTCACAACTTTTGAGACATTATCATGCAGAGTGACTTCTTATACCACGTGTACAAAGGAGGCTGGGAGACCAATTAGAAAACTGTTGCAGAAATTGAGGAGAGAAGGCAGTGAGGGCTGGACCAAAGTAGTAGATGGGAGTGAAAAGAAGGTGTCGGGAATGTAGAAATGGCAAAATTTGGCAATTATTGGATATGTGGAGGATGGGAGAATGAGGAGGCCAGGACATTACTGAAATTATGAACTCCAGATGCTGAAAATAGGAGGATTTTTTTTTTTCAGATAACAGGGAAATTTGGAAGAGGTGGAGTTAGGAGGCAAAATAACAAGGTTAGTTTTAGGTTGAGTTTAAGATACTCCTGGGATATCCAATTTGATGTGTCCAGTAGACAGTTGTTGATGGTGGGAAAGATGGAGAGTGGATATATAAACCAGTGAATCCCCTGCATAGAGATAGCCATCTTGTGCTTCCCTTCTCCTCCTGGGCACAGTGTGTTCCCTGAGATAAGGCTGTCAGGGCAGGACCAGATATCATCAGTTTGCTCCAAAGCCAAGCATTTCAGTCTAGCGCAGCACAAGCTGCTTCCACCTGCTGCCAGCACAGCCTCCCAATTATGATACAGAGAACCTCCTGGGTAAAGAAGAGCAGCTCTCCATTTGGCTTAAGACCTCCCATCTTTGCTCCCTTCCTTTGAGGGTTCAGGAGGGGTCCCCTCCCCTCAGTGACAAACCTTTCACATCCCAGGGACTGAACTCCTGCTGATCATTTTCTAAATCCCATGCCGTGCCCCAGCTCCCTATTCCTCATCTCCATCTCCCTCCACCCTCCCATCTTAACATTCATCTGGGCTCCACCTAGCCCTTCTACTGTGCCCTCTGGAGTGCCTGCGCCATAATTAACAAATTTTTCCTCCTCTTAAATATTTTTCTCTGTTTGTCTATCCATCTATCCATTTTCTGGCTTTTGCTGAATCCCGGCTCTCACTGATGACAACTTTCCTGACCACCCTTTCCACTCATGGGTACGCTTTCACTCATTCTCCTCAGGTCATTGGTTGGGGCAGGGGTGTTGGGAAACTCCATGCTCCCCACTGTCACTTTTAGCTTCTCTCTCTCCCTCCTTCACTCTGTAGCTTCTCTTCCTTTGAGGTCCATGCTTTTCATATCTACCAACCAATCAAAATCCTAGTAACTATTTCTTTAGAGCCCTTTGTCACTGTCCTTCTTTTCTCAGTTGATACCTGGCTCACAATGTTTCTCTGCTCCCCAACTTCTGACTTTATTCCAGAAGTTTTCAACACACACTCTGACTGTCCCTCAATGTTGGAGCCATTCATTTCCTCCACCCGGTCACTTTCCAGGAACTGCTCCTCCACCACACCTTGGCCACACCCAGATATGATCCTGCCATCGCCCACAAATGTGCCTCCCCCACGTTTAGGAATTGG